>NC_072376.2:88148629-88452096 GCF_028885625.2 Pongo pygmaeus
CTTTGTTTGGCTCGCTGCTGTACCCACAGGAGTGCCCCCACAGGAGTGCCCCCACAGCCTGGTTATAGGAGCCCTCAGATCCTTGCTGAGCCAAACAGTACGTGAGTGAGTTCACTGTTCTGGAGTGATGTGTGAACAGACATGTTTAACAAGTCACTTACTTGTTACAAACTGGAACCACCGACAAAACCTGCATAGGAAAAAGTCATATTATAGAGAAGATTACATGGTAGAAGAAATACACATAGAATATCTATGGAGGGCTGGGTGCAGTGGCTCAGGCCTGTAATCCCAGCACTTTGGGAAGCCGACATGGGAGGATTGCTCAAGCCCAGGAGTTCAAGACCAGCCTGGGCAACATAGAGAGACCCTGTCTCTACTAAAAAAGAAAAAAAAAAGAATGTCTGTAGAAAGAACATAACCACTCTTTAGTGTATCTTGAGGTGATATAGACTTTTTTTTTGAGACAGAGTCTTGCTGTGTCACCCAGGCTAGAATGCAGTGGCGTGATCTTGGCTCATTGCAACCTCCGCCTCCCAGGTTCAACCGATTCTCCTGCCTCAGCCTCCCAAGTAGCTGGGATTACAGGCACACACCACCAGGCCTGGCTAATTTATATATTTTTAGTAGAGACGGGGTTTCACCATGTTGGCCAGGCTGGTCTCGAAGTCCTGACCTCAAGTGATCCTTCTGCCTTGACCTCCCAAAGTGCTGGGATTATAGGTGTGAGCCACCACATCCGGCCTGACTTTTTAATTCTTTCTCTTTTTTTCTTTTAAACAATGAACATATATTACAACTATGCCTTTTTCTTTTTAATATAAAGAAAAACTTTGGTGAAGATGGACATTTTAACTTATATAAAAGCAAGTTGAGAAAATGGCATATACTTTTTTTTTTTTTTTTTGAGATGGAGTCTCGCTCTGTCGGGCTGGAGTGCAGTGGCGCTGTCTTGGCTCACTGCAAGCTCCGCCTTCTGGGTACATGCCATTCTCCTGCCTCAGCCTCCGGAGTAGCTGGGACTACAGGCGCCCGCCACTACGCCCGGCTAATTTTTTGTATTTTTAGTAGAGACGGGCTTTCACTGTGTTAGCCAGGATGGTCTCGATCTCCCGACATCGTGATCCGCCTGCCTTGGCCTCCCAAAGTGCTGGGATTACAGGTGTGAGCCACCGCTTTTAATAAATGATTTCAACCAAATAAAACTTTTACCCTAATGTTTTCATCTACCAGAAGATTTCACGGAGTTTTTCATATTCACTATTAAGAAAACACCAAACATCCTAGGTATGCGGGACACTGTGACACAAGTTACCTGGAAAAGTGCCTCCAGGCTAAGGTTTGCTTGTCCCATAGCGTTAAGGGCCTTGATGGCAGATGTTCTGTAAGGACAAAGGTCAAAGGTCACTTGGCATTTCAACAAGCACTGAAGCCCATCAGCTGTCATTTTTGGGAGGCAGAATGCAAGCTCTAGTCTCATTATCTCCCTTTCTCCAAAACAGATTCTGGCCCCAAGCCTGTTTCCTGCTGAGGCCCAGCCCACCACAGTGGAATTCATCCAGCAGCTGGGACAGTTGGCACCATCTGCTCCAGAAAGCTGGGATGATGAAAATGTGTGGCTGCAGGACTGAACAGTGGCCAAACTTGTGGGGCAGTAAAGCCAAGGCAACGTATATAGTTACCTGCAATTTGGAACTGTGCTGACTTATAATTATAGAATGTTTACAACTTGAAGGGACAATAAAAACCCTTGACTGGTTTATTTATTATTTAAATAAGGGAAATAATTTCCTTCTAAAAATATCTTGCCTAGAAGACTATGAACCTGGCCCTTTGCTTTCATTTTACAGACACGTAAACAGAGGCCCGAGAGCCACCCAGTGAGTCATTAGCAGAGCTGGTGGTGGGCTCTAGGGCTCCTGACCCTGAGAGCCTCCCAACACCCACCCAGCTGCTGAGAGGCTCTGCCCATTGCTCTCCTCCACACAACACTCCCTTCCCGGCCAAGGCACTGGCGAAGGGGCTCAGGTGCATTTTCTGGGAGAGGATAGCACCCATAGGTCTTGCCGGTTCCTGTGACAGAATGGGCATATTCTCCTGACCGCAAGAAAACACTGCAAACCAGAAAGCACGTAGCAGCCTACCTCCGGTCATCTTGCTTGGGTGCTGGCTTCCAGTGGTCGTAATTTGTCTCAACTCGGAACCACCTATAACAGAGCACATCATCTTGTCTTATCCAAGGCAATTTACGACATAGCAAAGGAGACATATGAACGAATTTAAAATACCCCTCATTTCACCAATTAAAAAAATGATTATTTATACAAAATGACCAGAGCTTTCAATTCTACTTACGCTCCATTCAAAGGATCTAGAGGCCAAATGTCTGCTGGGCCATCTCTGTTCCTTGTGATGACCACCCCCTCCCGGGGGGACGTGCCACCAACAATGTAATAAACATCGGCAATAAGGGGCATCTTAGCCAACTTGCCAACAGCTGCTTCGAAGTTTTCCGACTCATTCAGGGTCTGAACAAAAAGATGAACTTGCATGAGCAACCTCACCTGCAGTTGGGTCCACACCAGATGATGCAAAAATGATCCAAAGCACATTCTCCTGATATGTTATGTCATGACTATCACCTTGATCTGCTCTGACCTTATCCTCTTGTTATCAGGGCTGCTAAGATGGAAGAAATTTCAGCTTCAAAGGGGAGCCAGGAGCAGCAGGAATTTCTGACAGGAGGAGAGAACCGTTGACAAGCCCTAGGCCTGGCTCAGCAAACACAGGCTGTGTGCTCTCCAGGCAGATCGCCCTCACAAAGGACTTTTCGTGCTTCTTCATTCATTTATTATTTCAACAGGGTTTTCTTGAATACCTACTCTGTGCCAGGCACTGTGCTGGTGTGGGGATAGAGCAGTGAATGAGTCATGTGGTCCTATTCTCCCCAAGTCTCTGAGGAAGACAGAAAAGTCAACAGCCAATGGTGACACAGTGTAATCAGAGTTCACATAGGAGAATAAGATGCTATGGACGTCACAGTAGGGGTCCCATCCTCACCAAGGGCAGTGGAGGAGGTACTGCAGGGAAGCATCGCATGAATTGAAGCTAAAGAGACAAACGCAAGTGAGTGGTGAAAGTGGTGGTTGCAGGGTGAGGAATGGCAGTGGGAAGGAGGATTCTAGTTCGATGGACTAGACTGGCAAAGGCTTGGGGATGAAAGAGTATGCGCTACATTAGGGCCCTGAGCTTAATTGGTGTTCAGACACCTCGAGGGCCCATGAAGACTTCCAAAGGCCTGTGGCAAGGATACTTAAGGGGATCACTCCCCGAATCTTCAGATTCCATATGGGCTCCTTCCCAGAGTTGATCTGCTCAAGAATATCCTTCAGTGGAGGGCCTGCTCGTCCTGTCTCCACCTTCACAACCACTCTGCTGCCATGTTTTAAAGGAAGTACATTGTATGCTCACCCATCCTGGATATTTCCAGGGCACATTGTCAAGGGTGGAGGTGGTGATAGGGTCAGACAAAAGAACAATTCGAGATATTGTTGTCTGCAAAGGCTCCATCATTCAGCACCATAAACCTTAACCAGCAATAAGTATAAGGCAAGAAAACTCTACAAAACCCATGGCAGAGCTTTGTAGAGTTTTCCTGCCTTATACTTAGCTACTCAGGGAGGCTGAGGTGGGAGAATTGCTTGAACCCAGGAGGTGAAGGTTACAGTGAGCTGAGATCACGCCACTGCACTCCAGCCTGGGTGACAGAGTAAGACCCTGTCTCAAAAAAAAAAAAAAAAAAGAAATGATCTGTCCTAACTTGTTTGACTGTAGGTCATATGATCCCCTTTCCAGAGAGGTTCCTGCCCTGTACCCAGAAGAAGGGAATGTATGGTCAGAGAGGCCAAGAAGAATTTAGACACACAGGCCTAGCTGGGTTTCCCCACTCCATCTATCAGCACTGGATCTACCTTTTTGTCCAGTCATATTTCTACATGGCATTCCATACTTTGTTAAACCTAAGCATAAACATGGACAATGTCCCCTTATCTTTGGGTCTTCATTCTGAAGACTCCTATGTCATTTACATGTTAAACAAATTTGTATGCCTTTTCTCCAATTAATCTGCCTTTTGTGAATTGACTTTTTGGTGAACCTTCAGAGGACAAAGAGGAAATTTTCCCTTGGCCTTTGCAGAGGTAATAGGAATGATGAAATATTTGTTTGCTTATGTTGCCTATACCATCCCCCAACTACTATCAAATTCATTTTCTCTAACCTGTGACAGCAAAGCAAAAGAACATCCATATAAAATACTGAAGGCACTGGTGACTTATTTTACCCAGGCGACAAAGTCAGGGAGTGCAAATGCCTCATCTATCTCAGGAAATGGAGGAAATGGGCAGTGACTGCTAAGAGACATGGAGTTTCTTTCTTCTTTCTTTTTTTTTTTAGTCTAGGTCCCAGAGGTTTCTTTTGTTATTTCATTTATTCACTTCTTTTCAGACATGGAGTCTCAATGTTGCCTGTTGGACCTGAACTCCTGGGCAGAAGGGATCCTCCCGCCTCAGCCTCCTGAGTGTCTGGGACTGCAGGCGAGCACCATCACACCCAGCAGATTCGTCTTTACCAGAGAACACAGCAACCTCAGCATATGGATTTTTTTTCTTTCCTTATCCAATCAAGAACTTTCACCTTTTTGATACAGGAGATAGAAAGAAATTAGGCAGATAGTGAGGGTAAAAGAGTCCTTGGCAAGGCTTCCTTTCTAACAAAAAGTAGCCCAAGAGGTTATTCTTTACTAACAAAGAGCAGCCTGAAAAATCGAGCTGCAAACATAGATAAGCAAACTGAAAGCTTGCATGGGTGAATGCCAGCAGCTGTGCCAACAGAAAAGGGCTACCTGGGAGCCAGGTATGTTCAAAATGGAGACTCCATCTTCCCTTCTTTCTTTCTTTTTTTTTTTTTTTTTTTTGAGACAGAGTCTTGCTGTGTCGCCCAGGCTGGAGTGCAGTGGTGTGATCTTGGCTCACTGCAACCTCTGCCTCCCGAATTCAAGCGCTTCTCCTGCCTCAGCCACCCAAGGGGCTGGGATTACCGGCACCCGCCACTACACCCGGCTAATTTTTGTATTTTTAGTAGAGATGGGGTTTCACCATGTTGGCCAGTCTAGTCTCGAACTCCTGACCTCCTAACTTCTCTGCCTCGGCCTCTCAAAGTGCTGGGATTACAGGTGTGAGCCGCCGCGCCCGGCCCATCTTCCCTTTTCTTTATCACCATGTGTACAGTAAAGAAGCAGGCAACACGGCACCAGCCAGGTAGAGAATCTATCTGCATAATAAAAGATTAGGGTGGGGGCAGACAGCTTTTCATGCCCTATGCAAATGGTACACCTGGTCCAACCAATCTTTCCTGCCCTAAGTAAATCAGATACCACCTCCTCAAGCTCATCCATAAAACCTCCTGCATTTCACCACAGAAGCAGCAACTCATTTTTTTGGGATTCCTCTTTGCTCTTCTCTTTCTTTCGCCTGTTAAACTTCCACTCTTAACCTCACACTGGTGTGTCCACATTCTAGTTTTCTGTGGCCCTGAGACAACAAATCTAAGGTGTCACCCCAGACAAACGAGGCCGTTTCATTTTCACCTAAGGGAAACACCTTACAGCTTCTTTTTGTCATACCCAAGTTGCTGGCATCTCTATTCTTGCACTTTGTGGCAAATTATTAAGTACGATAAGGGTTCCTTGAACACAAGCACTGAGATGCATAACAGTCTGATAATTGAGACAGTTACTAGGTGACTGATTTCATCCCACTATTTAAAATACTGTGTGATTTAAAACCGATGAATTATTTCTGGAATTTTCCATTTCATATTTCTGGACCACAGTTGACTGTGGGTAACAGAAACCAAGAATAAGGGGAGACTACTGTAGATGTGGCCTGGAACCCAGCACATTTTAATAGGTTCTTGTAGAGCAGATGTTCCTTTTGTTGTGTGCACAGCTGCCTTCTAATGTGTTTGCTTTGCTAGTTTGGATATTTGCAAATGGAGATTTTAAAAGGAGAGTACATCTGTCTCTGTAGATGAGCATAATATTATCTCCTATCTCAATCAGCTGTTGTGGAAAACTCTAGCCTATGACAAAGATTCTCTCCTTAACCAAACTCTAGCCATGCTCCTCTGAGCCCTCTTCTCTATTAGACCTTGACCCTGGCTTATAAAGACTTGAACAAATACTAATAGTTTCTAACAGCTCAAGGCCACGTCTCTCAGATGACTAGTCCCCCTTAAAGTGCCTGTCTGAGAAAACTCCAGGCTGTCAAAAGAATTTGCCATTTGTTCCAGCCAATACCTGAAGGTAGGGCCCCTGTCTCCCTGTCTCTGTGGGAGGGTAGGAGCATAGCTTAATTTTTTTTTTTTTTTTGAGACAGAGTTTCGCTCTTATTGACCAGGCTGGAGTTCAGTGGCACTATCTCAGCTCAATGCAAGCTCTGCCTCCCAGGTTCACACCATTCTCCTACCTCAGCCTCCCGCTCCGTCTCCCAGATTCACGCCATTCTCCTGCCTCAGCCTCCCGAGTAGCTGGGATTATAGGCACGTGCCACCACACCCGGCTAATTTTTTGTATTTTAAGTAGAGACGGGGTTTCACTGTTAGCCAGGATGGTCTCGATCTTCTGACCTCGAGATCCACCCTCCTTGGCCTCCCGAAGTGCTGGGATAACAGGCATGAGCCACCGTGCCCAGCCTGGAGCATAACTTCTAAGTTCCAGTTAGCAAACTCAAATTGGTTTCACATGAACCAATCCCGCCTTTCCACTTTTCACTTCTCTGACTATCCTAAGCTCCTGTTCCCTCACCTTTTAAAATACCCATCACCTCTGCACAAACCGAAGTTGAGCTCAGTTCACACTGGACTCTTCCTTACTCCAATAGCATATACTGATTACAATCTGTCCTTACCACTTTAACTAGTGTCTGGCTTTATCTTTGACATTTATCAAAAAGATTTATATGCACTTTGCAGACATTTAGATGCTTATTCTTTTAAGGAGCTCCTTACATTAAAAGCAACATTGTTAAATGACACAGAACAGTTTAGAAGGTGGAGGTGGAGTTAAGGAGGGCTCCACATTAAATATACTCACAGCGCGGATCAGCCAGCTGACCGGAATGTGTCTCCGAAACAGGGCAGCGATAGCATTCTCCCACCACCAGCCTTTATCTGCCAAATTGAGTATATATGTTATATATGTGTGTGTATATATGTACACACATGTAACAGATATATTATTTTAGCAAGGAAATATAGAGAGATATTCACTCAAGTTTTGAAAGCAGAATCTTTTGTACCAGGATACAATGATAATTATGTCAAAGGAAATAATTCTATTAATTACACCAGGCAAAATAAAATTATGTAGCTGTCAAGGGAAATGTCTTAATAAATATTAGGAAGAACATAGAGAACTTGAATCTTCCACACCTGTGATTTGTGCTCACATTTTAAAAAAATACAAATTTGCAATCATTTCCCAAAATTACTTTTGGACAACTTTTAGAAGTCTGTTAGGGGATTCATTGCCAAACAAAAGTTTTCATTCAAGGCTAAGTAATGGCAATACAAGAAAAAAATGGACAAATTGAATTTCACAAAAATTTTTAAAATTCTGTGCATTAAAAGACAGTATTAGCCAGGCACGGTGACTCACGCCTGTAATCCCAGCACTTTGGGAGGCCGAGGTGGGCGGATCCCATGAGGTCAGGAGTTTGACACCAGCCTCGCCAACATGGTGAAAGCTTGTCTCTATTAAAAATATAAAAATTAGCCAAGCATGGTGGCGGGCACCTGTAATCCCAGCTACTTGGGAGGCTGAGGGAGGAGAATTGCTTGAACCCGGGAGGTGGAGGTTGCAGTGAGCCAAGATCAGGCCACTGCACTCCCACCTGGGTGACAAAGTGAGACTCTGTCTCAAAAAAAAAAAAAAAAAAAGACGGTATCAACAGAGTAAAAGGCAATTCACAGATTGAGAGAAAATATTTGCATTAATAAGGGATTAATATCCAGAGTATTTAGAGAACTTCTAAAACTCAACAACAACAAAACATTCCAATTTAAAAATGGGCAAAGGGCCAGATGTGCTGGCTCAAACCTGTAATCCCAACACTTTGGGAGGCCCAGGTGGGAGGAGTGCTTGAGCCCAGGAGTTTTAGACCAGCTTGGGGAAAATAGTAAAACCCCATCTCTACAAAAAATTTAAAAACTACCAGGCATGGTGGCACATGCCTGTAGTCCCAGCTTCTGGGGAGGCTGAGGCAAGAGGATTGCTTGAGCGCTGTTGGTCAAGGCTGCAGTGAGCTGTGATTGAGTCACTGCACTCCAGCCTGAGTGACAGAGTGAGACTGTTTCAAAACAAAAAAAAAAAATGGGCAAAGGACCTGAATAGACATTTCTCCAAAGAAGATATACAAATGGCCAGTAAGCACATGAAAAGATATTCCATATCATTAATCATTAGAGAAATGCAAATCAAAACTACAATGAGATGCCACCTCACACCCATTAAGATGGCTACTATCGGCCAGGTATAGTGGCTCATGCCTGTAATCCCAGCACTTTGGGAGACCAAAGTGGGTGGATCACTTGTGCCCAGGAGTTTTAGACCAGCCTGGGCAACACGGCAAAACCCTACCTCTACAAAAATTAGCCAGGCATGATGGCACATTCCTGTAGTCCTAGCTACTCGGAAGGCTGAGGTGGGAGGATAACTTGAGCCTAGGAGATTGAGGCTGCAGTGAGCCAAGATCCCACCACTGTACTCCAGCCTGGGCAATAGAGTAAGACTCTGTCTTAAGAAAACAAAAAGAAAAGAAAAAGAAAAAAAACAGGCTGTGTGCAGTGGCTCACTCCTGTAATCCCAGCACTTTGGGAAGAAGCCGAGGCAGGAGGACTGCGTGAGCTCAGGAGTTTGAGACCAGCCTGGGTAATATAGTGAGACCTTGTTTCTACTAAGAAAAAAAAAATAAAAATAAAAATTTTTAATGCCCCCCCCCCCCGCCAAAAAAAATAGCTGGAATTTGAATGTTTCTAGTGTAAAGAAAAGACAAATATTTAAGGTAACACATATCACAATTAGATTGTGCGTACATGATCGTGCATTTATGAATGTGTGATTTGAGACAGAAAGACTCTGTCTCAAAACAAACAAAAAAAAATGGGCAAAGGACTTGAATAGATATTTCTCCAAAGAAGATATACAAATGGCCAGTAAGCACATGAAAAGATACTCCATATCATTAATCATTAAGAGAAATAAAAATGTGATTTGCATTTCTCTGATGTGATTATATGAAGGTAACACATTATCACATGTGCTCCCAAAATATGCACATGTAATGTGTATCAATAACAAAATTAATTTTTAAAAACCCACTCTAGCAATTTTGAAATATATAATACATGATTGTTAACTGTACTCACCTTGCTGTGTGGATCACCAGACCTTATTCCTCCTGTCTAATTGAAACTTTGTACCCTTTGACCATTTCCCTTTTTCCTCAGTGCATAGCAACCACCATTCTACTTTCTGCTTCTATGAGTTCAAACTTGGAGATGCCACATATAAGTGAAATCATGCAATATCTGTCACAATAGGTTTTAAGCAGGGGAACAACCTGACCATTCTAGTTGCTGGGTAGGGAAAGAATTATAAGAAAGTAAAAATAGTAGCAAGGAGATCAGGTGGACTGATCAGGCAGTACAGGTGTGATGGGGGCTAGCTCAGCAGTGGAGGTAGAGAGAATGGACAGGTACAGTCTAGTTCTGCTGTCAGAGCTGATAAGACTTAGGGAGTGAGGGGTCAGTGATGATTTCTGGTAGCAATTGGTTGGGTAGAGGTGCCATTTTCTGAGACATGGGAAACGAGGAGAGGGACAGATTTGAGTAGAGGCAGAGTTGGGTAGAAAATAGGGAAAAGAAGAAAGCAAGAGATCTGCTTAGGCATGTTAAGTGTAAGATGCCTAGTAGACGTCAGAGTGGAGATGCTGAGAAGATGGCTGGATGCTCCAGTCTAGGACTCAGAGGAGGCCAGGCCTGGAGATGCAACAACAACAAAAACACTTCTGTGGCCCTTGCTCTGTGCCAGGGACTGCTGTTATTTCATATTCGTTAATTCATTTCATCCTCATAGCAGCTATTATCATCCCTGCTTTTTTTTCCTTTTTTTTGAGATGGAGTCTCGCTCTGTCGCCCATGCTGGAGTGCAGTGGCGTGATCTCGGCTCACTGCAAGCTCCACCTCCCGGGTTCACACCATTCTCCTGCCTCAGCCTCACGCCTAGCTGGGACTACAGGCGCCCGCCACCACGCCCGGCTAATTTTTTGTGTTTTTTTTTAGTAGAGACGAGGTTTCACCATGTTAGCCAGGATGGTCTTGATCTCCTGACCTTGTGATCCACCCGCCTCGGCCTCCCAAAGTGCTGGGATTACAGGCGTGAGCCACCGCGCCCAGCCCATCCCTGCTTTCAAGATGAGGAAACTGAAGCACTGACAGGTTAAACTCCTTGATCGTGGTCACCCAGCTACAGCAATAAGATTTAAACCCAGGCAGGCTGGCCCTGGAGTCTTGAGGTCTTATCCACCAGGTGTTTTGTTAAGCCTCCCCATGCCCTGTGGCATTCATTAGTCTTCCTCATATCTTTATCCTTTCCTAGGGTGGCTTTGAGGCATTGCTGGCACCCCTCATAATGTCCAGAGACTTAATATCACAGCTCATTGCAGCCTCTAACTCCTGGGCCCAAGCCATCCTCCCATTTCAGCCTCCCACGTAGCTGGGACTACAGGCACGTGCCACCATGCCTGGCTAAAAGCAGTTTGACAGTATTTCATTAAATGCATATGTTGTAGACTAACTTGGTTATTTTTAACTGCTCATACCTTAGATTCTACTAATCAAGTTTGGTAAACAACTTGAGTTGCAAAATGAAAGCCAGCCATTTTTAATAAATATACATGTGATTATAGGCATTCTATTAAAAACCTTAGTAATAGGTTTTGTCATGCTGTGGTTTGGGTACCACTGGTTGAGAACCAGTACTATACATAGCTGAGATATGAGAAAATGTGGAAGAAATACATTAGGATAAAGAACTGCTTATCGTGGACACTGATATATACGCAATCACTATCTTCCTGGTAAAGCCTTCTGTAAAAGATAAGAATAAATAATAACACTGGCCAGGCATGGTGGTTCACGCCTGTAATCCCAGCACTTTGGGAGGCCGAGGCGGGTGGATCACCTGAGGTTCGGAGTTCGAGACCAGCCTGGCCAACGTGGTGAAACCCCGTCTCTACCAAAAATACAAAAATTAGCCGGGTGTGGTAGCACGTCCTGTAATCCCAGCTACTCAGGAAGCTGAGGCATGAGAATCGGCTGAGCCTGGGAGGCAGAGGTTGCAGTGAGCTGAGATGGCCCACTGCACTCTAGCCTGGGAAACAAGGCGAGACCGTCTCAAAAAAACAAAAACAAACAAACAAAACAAAACAAAAACCCCAAAAAAACAACACCATGAAGTCAATCAGGTTTCATCAGACAAACAACACTAAACTTCAAGATACTCCTTGTATATATCCTTCTCCTTGATTCAGCTGCACGCTGAGGACAGACACAGAGCTCACTTATCTCTAGATTTCCCACATACTGTGGAACTAAATGGTGTTCCCCTGAGATCTGGAGAATGGCAGTGGGGATGTCAATGAAAAGAGCAATTGGGTCAGGACCCAGGAGAGCAATCTGAGAACTTCCTCTCCCACTACTAGCTGTCATTTCATCTCACAGCCTATTTCTTTCTCTGCCTAACGAATGGAGTTAAAAATAACAGCCCTGCCTAACAGGACTGTTGTGAGGGTCTAAGAAGAAGACATGTGAGGATGTGCATGGTAAACCAGAACGTGCTTTACAAATGTTGCTTGTATAACAGCATCATATATCCCCTAGATTATCACAGTAGTTTCCAAATGGTCTTCTGCTTCCATCTTAGCCTAACACAACCCAATCTCTACAGAGCAGCAAAAGTAATAGTTAAAAATATAAATCACATCTGTTCACTCCCTGGCCTACAATCCCCCTACAGCTTCCATTATGCTTAAAATCCAAACTCTTCATTGTGGCCCTGCACCGTGGCCTCAGCCTCTTCTTCACTTCTAATGTCACTACCCACTTACTCCCATGCTATAACCACACTGACTTTCTTTGGCTTCTGAAATCCACCAAGCTTATTATTACTACCTACGGCCTTCATCCTTGCAGTAAGACCACCAGAAATGGTCTTCCCCTGGCTTCTGCAGAACTAGCTCCTGGATCACATGGGTCAGGCCTTCTCTGACCCTCTGACCTGTACTAACCACCCCACCTCGTCCTTCACTCTCTATCACAGCTTCCTATTTTGCTTTCTTTGCAGCACTTATTGCTACCTGAAATCTTCATTGCTTCCACGCAAACTGTCCATTTTCTCCCCCTAGGATGGAAGTCCCTGCCACATAGTGGGTGTTCTGTATATTCTGTTGGGCGAGTGAAGGAAGTGCTTGGATAGACCTGAACAATAATGTAGCTAAAATTACACAGGAGTTTGTTTTGATTACCTCGTTCATCACCAGAAACTGTAAACTTGTGTGGGCTCTGGCCAGTCCATAATCCTACATAGCCAATAAAAGTAGTTCCTGTGAATGCAATCTGAAATCAAGAGATAACACGGATCATTTCACCATTCCAATCAAATACACTGAAATCACCTGTTCTGCCCCACAATTTTCTGGATTTTTTTCTTATAAATTCCAACATAATAGAATAAAACTCTGAAATAGTCTTCTAAGACAGAGGTTCTTAACCTTAAGCTGGGGTGGCGGGGGCGTGGTCCATAGATAGATTTTAGTAGATTTGTGACCTTGGATGGGAAAAAAAAAGATGCATCTTTATTTTCACTAACCTCTAACTGAAATTTAATTCCTTCTATAATGAATGCATGCAACAAATCACACAATCATAATCCTGCCTATAATTTTGCCACTAGTAGAAATCACAGGTATTTTCACGTACGCAATGCTGGCTGCAGATATTTTGAAACACTATCCATAATTTACTACTTTGAAATCATGATAGTTATTAGACCCACTGCTAAGCCTTACTATTTAATGTGTTAAGAAAAAGTATAACATTGAAATGGCTGTTCTCAACACAACTGATTTTCTTTGTAATCCTGCATATTTTATTTTATGTATTTATAAAACATTATTCACCAAAGGGGTGCACAAAGCAGGTTAAGAAGCCCCATCCTAGAAGTAGCAAGTGGAGTCTTACTTTAAAACTTGTTTTGAGGCCAGGAGCGGTGGCTCACGCCTGTAATCCTAGCACTTTGGGAGGCCAAGGTGGGCAGAACACCTGAGGTCGGGAGTTCAAGACCAGCCTGACCAACGTGGAGAAACCCAGATTCTACTAAAAATACAAAATTAGCCGGGCATGGTGGCGCATGCCTGTAATCCCAGCTACTAGGGAGGCTGAGGCAGGAGAATCACTTGAACCCGGGAGGCGGAGGTTGCAGTGAACTGAGATAGTGCCATCGCACTCCAGCCTGGGCAACAAGGGTGAAACTCTGTCTCAAAAATAAAATAAAATAAAATAAAATAAAACTTGCTTTGATTTGATTATGAGATGAATATCACATATTTTATAAGCTCTGTGAAGTTAGGAGATCAAAGTGGGACTGTTCACCAATAATAATCACATTTAAATTTTAAATATTTAAAAATCCTTTTACACAGCTCTTTCATTTGATCTTTACAACTATCCCATGAATTATAGGCATTACCCCCACTTTAAATTAAGGTCACAAGCTCCAGTGATTGCAAGATACCACTATGTAACCTGCAGGAGAAAAATCAAACTCTGTATGTCACCGAGGCTGGAGTGCAATGGTGAAATCACAACTCACTGCAGCCTCGACCTCCTGGGCTCAAGCGATCCTCCTACCGCAGTTTTCCAAGTAGCTGGGACCACAGGTGCATGCCACCAAACCTGACTGATATATAAACATATACATAATTTTTTTTTTTGCTTTTCCTAGAGACAGGGTCTCCCTGTGTGGCCCAGGCTCGTCTCAAACTCCTGGGCTCATGCAATCCTTCTGTCTTGGCTTCTCAAAGTGCTGCGATTACAGGTGTGAGCCACCACAGCTAGCCTTTATCAGTTATTTCTGATACCAAATTTTATTTTTCAAATAAGTACTTTGGCCAGGCATGGTGGCTCACACCTGTAATCCCAGCACTTTGGGAGGCCAAGGCAGGCAGATCACTTGAGGCCAGGAATTTGAGACCAGCCTGGCCAACACGGTGAAACCCCATCTCTACCAAAAATACAAAAATTAGCTGGGTGTGGTGGCATGCACCTGTGGTCCCAGCTACTCGGGAGGCTAAGGCCGGAGAATTGCTTGAACCCAGGAGGTAGAGGTTGCCGTGAGCCAAGATTGCACCATTGCACTCCAGCCTGCAACAGAACAAGACTCTGTCTCAAAAAAAAAAAGAACTTAAAACAGTATCTGACTCATACTGTTCAATAAAAGTTAACTAATACCATTATATTTTAAGAAATAAATAGTCCTAGATTGATATTTTCCTTAGAAAAATTAGGTCAGTAATGTTTTTCATTTAATTATTTATTTTTACCTTATCTGCTTGTAAAAATAATTTAAGGTGGCTGAATTACAAGGGAGAATGCAGTGGCCTTAGTTTTATAAATGACCTCAGCCCTCAGACTTACTGAGGGCCTCCATGAGTGTCTCATCTCCACGGATGGTGGTAAAGCAGAAATAAGTCTTCCTTACTACTCAAATGTAATTATATGGAAAATAAAAAGTAATTATATGGCCACCTCATTTGCATGACACCGTGACCGTCAGGGTCACTCCTGGAGGGCTGAGAAAACTGAAGCTATGAGATCAAAAATCACATCGTAGTTTTCAATTATAATACATAATTATAAATAATTTTGAGATATAATTTGTAAGATATTTTATCTTGCAGCTCTGGAAATCTGTCTTTACTTCTGTTTGTACTTCCCAGTTGTTTCTGCCTAGTCAGTTAACATAAACAAACCCTTAGCAGGGAATTTTAAGTTACAGCCTGGTGCCTGGTGCAGTGGCTCAAACCTGTAATCCCAGCACTTTGGGAGGCCGAGGCGGGTGGATTATCTGAGCTCAGGAGTTCAAGACCAGCCAACATAGTGAAACTCCGTCTCTGCTAAAAATACAAAAATTAGCCGGCTGTGGTGGCACCCTCCTATAGTCCCAGCTACTTGGGAGGCTGAGGCAGGAGAATTGCTTGAACCCGGGAGGCAGAGGTTGCCGAGATCGCGCCACTGCACTCCAGCTTGGGTGATAGAGCCAGACTCTGTCTCAAAAATAAAAACAATAGTAATAATAATAATAATAATTTACAGCCTAATTAAGGCTGTAAACGAAAACTATCAGTAGGCCTAACGCCTGGGTTCTGGCCCTACCTCTGCCATGTCTCTAGAGGCCTTGTGATTTGAGGCAAGTCAGTCTCTGCGAAGCTGGGCCCCCTCATCTAGAAAGTAAAGATAAAAATGTTGACTTATGCCTGCTTCACAGGGCTGCTGGGGGGATCGAATGAGGTCCTGTGTATGATAATACTTTTGTTGTTGTTGAGATGGAGTCTCACTCTGTCACTGGGCTGGAGTGCAGTGGTGCGGTCTCAGCTCACTGCAACCTCCGCCTCCTAGGTTCAAGCGATTCCCCTGCCTCAGCCTCCCAAGTAGCTGGGATTACAGGCACCCACCCACACGCCCAGCTGATTTTTTTTTTTTTGTAGTTTTAATAGAGACGGGGTTTCACCACATTGGCCAGGCTGGTCTTGAACTCCTGACCTCATGGTTCGCCCGCCTCGGCCTCCCAAAGTGTTGGGATTACAGGCGTGAGCCACTGCGCCCAGCCAAAAATACTTTTAAGATTACAAACACTAGACAAGAATGAGAGATGAATTATTTTGTGGATAACCTGTTCTTAATTTCATAAAACAATTTCTTGGCCATAAGTCCTCCATAGAAAAGCAATACCCAAGTGTAAACTGTCTATATTCAGTAACAGTCACCTGAGTACTGAGAGTAAAACTACCTCTACAGACTATTTCTCTATAGATTATTTCATGGGAACTCCAGGAAAAACAAAAACAAATGAAGCAATAACTATTAGAGTGAGTTTCAGAGCAGCTGAAATAATTTATTTTTATTGCATTTATTCCTTTGTCTCTTTATAAGAGTATTAGCTTATTATAGAATAATGGAGAAAAAACATGAATAAATAATAAATAATATTATCCTTCATTCAGTAATAACTTAATATTTTGCAGATTTCCGTTGAGAATTTATTATGCATTTATATTATCATTACCACTTAAAATCATTTTTAAAGTAATTCAGCTAGAAATCAAATTGTTAATAGTGGCGAAGTAAAGAAATGGGACTGGAAAGGAGAAATTTTTACTTTAAATATTTCTGTACTGTTTGAATTTTTTATGAAAAAAAGTGTTTGTAAAAGCAGATGACTGAGTAGTTAGTAAATGAGTTTTTAGTATTTGTGAATCAACCCCTAAATGCAAAGAACAAAGGGAATATAGTCCTTGTCCTTACAGCCAAAATCTGGCTTTTGCACTCTGTATTCTGTTTTACAGCAAAACATGCTTTGCGTACTCAATGAACATTGATTAATTCTGTCTCTTTAAAAGTTTATACAGTTGACAACAGCACACACTAGATTATAGTTTTAAAGGGACCATGCTATAAACAAAAAATCTAAGTATAATTTTTTGAAGATCATACACAAGAAAGTGGTGTGGGTCAATCACACTTGCAGAATGAAGGACCATTTATTATTTGGCTACAACTTTACATAGACGACTTCATTTAACATTTATAACTATTGCAGTAAAGTAGTTATGAGCCTCCATGAGCTGTAGTCTGCAAAATTAGGGAATGAGTAATTTCTCAGGTTCACAAAGGAAGTACAGTAACTGATAGAATCAAGATTCAAACCTGGGACTGTCAGATCCCAAAGTTGGGTGTTTCTAGTTATTGCACTACCCAGCCCCTCCATATTCCAGAAGCAGCCTGGGCATGGGAAAGCAGAGGAAAGAGCTGACTCTGCATAAGTGGATGATTGATCCCTCTCTAAAAGAGATTTCCCTGTGGAAAACTGGGTGACCTCTTTAAGTAGATGCTCAATAATAAATAATAAATGACCGTCCTTCCTATAAGCATAATTGATGCAAACCTCTCTTCTGACTTTGTTTTTCCAGGGGTGTGATTTTCTTGTGTCTTATACTGATAACACACTTAAGTTAGCAGGCCATCCAAATGACTGCTAACTTGAGTTTGCAAATCTTTCTGATTTTTTATCTTATATGGTACGGATTATACCTGCCCATTCTTTAAGAATTGCACATCCACGGTCAACTTGCGTAAGATATTCCCAAAAGGATAATCCAGATTCCGACCATGGTAAATGTGGCCTCTGGAGTCTTGAGCCACAATACTGGTGCAGAATCTGAGAAAAGGGAAAAGTCCAACATGAATGAATAAGACAGCTAAGAAAAAAAAGGAAAAGGAGTTTTTCATTTGTAAAACAAATCCTCAAAGTAAAAGTTTTTCTTCCTTATAACTGATATATGTGCTATAATGCTTATATAAGAATATAGATTAACAATTCAAGATGAAAAACACAACTGGATACAACTCATCTGTGTTCATTCAGTGTTTCTAGGATCTTTGCCCTTAGCACACACGGAGGGCATCATAAGCATAGTAAGTAAGAATGTCATCCTCAGTCTAAATCCGAAGTGAAACTAACCTATCCTGGGCTCAGGAGACCTCTGAACTCTGCTTTTTCCTCTGCTTGGCAGCATGTATTCTATTTAACACATGATTCAAAACCAGCTCAAGCTCACCTCTCCATATATGAATTCCTCAGAGCAAATAAAGTAACACTAAACCATTGTTTCACAAATGTTTCATTTTGTCCCCTTGGGAAAATGGCTGGCTCTTAAGGGACTTGGCACTTTTCCTGTCTCTCTCCCAGCTCCTTGCACAGAGATCATAATTTAAAAAAAGGGGGAATCTCTGTGAACAGAAGTATTGTGAGAAAAAGAGGAGGAGGCTTGTTAAGTATCTATCCATATTCTCTGAGAATATTTAACTGTACATGAAAAAATATTTATATACAGTATGTCCAATACCAGGGGAAAAATATGTACATCCACATGAACAAAACTGAGAGAAAATATCCTGAAGGGTTTTTCTGGTCATTTTTTAATAACAGGATGGTGGTTAGCTTTGTTTTTTCACTTTTCTACATTACTGATTTTCTACAATGATTACATGTTACTTTTATAATTGGGGAAAAAAGTGTTACCTTTTGTTTGTTTGTTTAAAGATGGAAACTTGGGCTGGGCAAGGGCACAGTGGCTCATGCCTGTAATCCCAGCACTTTGGGAGGCCAGGGTGGGTGAATCATGAGGTCAGGAGTTTGAGACCAGCCTGGCCAACATAGTGCAACCCCGTCTCTACTAAAAATACAAAAATTAGCCGGGCATGGTGGCACACGCCTGTAGTCCTAGCTATTTCGGGGGCTGAGGCAGGAAAATTGCTTGAACCAGGGAGGCGGAGGTTGCGATGAGCCAAGATCGCGCCACTACACTCCAGCCTGAGTAACAGAGTGAGACTCCGTCTCAAAAATAAATAAATAAAATAAAATAAAGACGGAAACTTGGTCAGTTTTAATTCCCTCCAAGGTTTCCGTTATTTATTTATTTATTTATTTATTTTGAGTCTCTGTCACCCAGGCTGGAGTGCAGTGGTGCAATCTCGGCTCACTGCAGCCGTGACTTCCTGGGCTGAAGCGATCCTCCCACTTCAGCCTCCTGAGTATCTGGGACCACAGGTGCAAGCCTCCACGTCCGGCTAATTTTGTGGTATTTTTTGTAGAGACAAGGTTTTACCATGTTGCCCAGGCTGGTCTTGAACTCCTGGGCTCAAGAGATCCATCCACCTCAGCCTCCCAAAATGCTGGGAATGCAGGCGTGAGCCACTGTGGCCGGCCTCCCTCCAAGGTTTTTGAGCTTAACTTCAAAGAGTTCAGGTCAGGGAGGGGACTGGTAAGACATGGGAAGTACTAAAGCAAAGTTTGTGGAATCTCTCTCAAAGGCGATTTTTCGAAATTGGCAAGATAACAATACTTTCATCTCAGGCCCAAATGTTGTAGTGTGATGCAGCAGTGCACAAGCACGGGAGATAAATGAGGAAACAGGCTCTGCTTTGAAAGGCACAGCAGCGAACTGGAGATTCCCATGCTTTTAGCACTCATCAGCCACCTGACTTCCAGCAAGGTGGCCCCACTGAGGCTTGGTTTCCGTATCACAAAACAGATGATACCATCTTCCCCACGGGGCTGTGTTCATGAAGTGCCTGGCACCCAGTAGGCTCAATAAAGGGTAGCTAGTATTATTCTAATTCAAGAAGGCTTACTTCCAACATGAGAAGAAAGCATTTCCTTTGTTAATGCTAGTGGAATTGAATGGTGCTTTCTATTAGGCAATTCAATAAATACCTTAGTATCAAATCCAAAAGTTAGAATGTTTTTACTAGAACTTTTGCTTTAATCTGTTTGAATATGGTGACTCCAACAGATGAGGGTAAAAATGATTCGTGATTTTTCATTGAGAAAGCTGTAAGTTAAAAATAGGAAAAAGTTGGAGGTAGGAGAGGGAGGTGGTAAAATTATAATAACTTAGTTCAACTGAAAAGCATGTTATTTAGCAGGCCTGTGTCTTTTCTGTGCCTGAAAGCATTTCCTGAAGAGGAAGGCAGTCCCAGTGCTTTTTAGCTTACTCTGTCTAGGTGTTCTGGGAAAATGCCTGGGCCAGTAAAGTTTCATTATTCCAAGATCTTTTCTACCCCCATCATCTTTAGGCAGCAAGAAGCTCTAAGTATGTACAAGAGGTTACAAGATGAAGCTAGTCTGGTGGCAAAACAATAAGTATTGAAGGAAGAAACCAAGTCAAAACCTCTCTTTATTCCAGGGCCTGTTACTGAGCCCATAAACCTTTAGTGGTCCCCTGCACTTTGCCTGGGATCAACCACACACTCCATGTTGCTTTCACTTCTGGGTGCACTTTTTTTTTTTTGATATGGAATCTCGCTTTGTCACCCAGGCTGGAGAGTGCAATGGTGCCATCTCGGCTCACTGCAATCTCTGTCTCCTGGGTTCAAGTGATTCTCCTGCCCCAGCCTCCCGAGTAGCGCTGGGATTCACAGGTGCCCGCCACCAGGCCCTGGTAATTTTTTTTTATTATTAGTAGAGACGGGGTTTCACCATGTTGGCCAGGCTGGTCTTGAACTCCTGACCTCAGGTGATTCACCCGCCTCGGCCTCCCAAAGTGCTGGGATTACAGGCGTGAGCCACCGCGCCCAGCCTGGGTGCACATTTTATCATGCCCGCTTCCCGGTCCAAACACTGGCTGGCCCTATTAGAGCAGTGTTCCCTGTCGCCCCAGCCCTGGTGGACACAGACACTTCAGCCACGACACACACGAAAGGATAAATGCAGGGCGACAAATAAGGGCAGAGATGAGCCACTGCCAGTATAGAGCTGGAAGGCCACTGAGTTAACTAAAGGGTCCAGATGAGAGGAGGCTTAGTTTCAAAAACTTCCTGGAAAAGTACGTTTTGAGCAGATTTTTTTTTTTTTTTTTTTTTTGAGACAGAGTCTCACACTGTCGCCAGGGCTGGTGTGCAGTGGCGCGAACGCGGCTCGCTGCAACCTCCGCCTCCCGGGTTCAAGGGATTCTCCTGCCTCAACCTCCTAAGTAGCTGGGATTACAGGTGCCCACCACCACGCCTGGCTAATTTTTTGTGTTTTTCGTAGAGACGGGGTTTCACTATGTTGGCCAGGCTGGTCTCGAACTCCTAACCTCGTGATCTGCCCACCTTGGCCTCCCAAAGTGCTGGGATTACAGGCGTGAGCCAACGCGCCCAGCCTTTGAGCAGAATTTTAAAAGTACGCTACCTGGATTGGGGAAGAGAAAACCCGGGGCTACCGGTAGAGGGAAAGTTTAGCGTTGAATCGGAGAAGCTGCTTTCCCTCTCGAAGCCTAAGATGTGCAGCTCAGATTTACCCACAGAGGCAAAGAGGAAACGCTGGAGGTTTCGGGGCAAGCAGGCACCACCCTGTTTTTATCACACGGAAAACATGTCTCCTCCCGCTAGTCTGTGTCGGAGGCCCCCGCAAGCTCCGCGTTACTCCGCGCCGGCTTGGGGCACTCACGCGGAGGACTCGTAGGCCAGGTTGACCAGAAGGCAGTCCGCCAGGCTGAGGTTCATGAAGTCACACATGCCGCGGATCTCGCCGGTGAAGGGCTGGGGCAGCAGGCGCTCCAGCTCCAGGACCACTTTTCCGATTAACACGTGCACCCACTTGGGGACTCTGTCCCTAGAAACAAAAAGCACAAGGGCGTCTGACCCGCTCAGAGGTCGGTGGCGTGCGACTGCGTGTGCACTGCGAGCGGGGCTACATCCTTAGGGCGTGAGGTCTCAGGGCCACGGCTCCCCAGTCAGTGGACCGCCCAGGCGCGGCGTCACTCAATCCGCAGCCTCCCGGGAGTGGGGGGAAGGGGGCGGGGGGAAGGCGGCGGGTAAGAAAACTCGGAATGGGGAGGGCGAGTGAGGCTGGTCCCAAAGGGGCAAGCTTGGAAGGCCCGCGAGGCCCGCAAGGAAGGCGCGGGTTGCCCCTCCTCGGTAGCTATGCAGCCCGGGCGACAACTCGCGCGCCACGCTGACCCGGAATGGCTCAAGGACTGGCGTGCCACCGAACTTGAAAGCCGAACCTGCCGCGCTGGATTCTCCCCAACCCCGACGCTGCTCAGGGCGGCAGCCAAAGCCAGTTCTCCAAGGAGCCCTTTTAAAGCGTCCCCGTTTAACGCACTCTGAGCAGCGCGCGTCTGACTCCGACCCGCAGGGCCGGTGTCCCCGCAGACCCCGTCCAGGGCCCCAGCTCACCCGATGACTTGCGCCATCGCGGCGCGCACCAAGTCCAAGTCGTAGTGCCGCAGCACGGGCAGCCAGCGCAGCTCGGGGGCCGAGTCCAGGCTCACGTTGAAGCGCGGCGCTGCTGGGGGCGAGGCGGCTGACAGCCCGGCCCCGGCCAGCAGCAGCAGCAGGGACAGAAGCTCCGGGCGCGCCTCCCGGTCCGCGGTCCGCATGGCTCGGGCTCCAGCGGCCGCAACTTGGAGAGCTGCAGCCGCTGTCGGAGCCCCGGTAAGCCGTGGAGGAGGAGGAGCTGGGGCTGGGCCGCGATGGCTGGAGGTGGGGCCCGCGCACGACCCGCCCGCCCCCGTCACCGACAAGCCCGAGCGGCGACACCTCCCGTCCCCGCCGCGCATCCACTAGCCCGCCCCGACTCTCCATCCGGCCTGGAGGTCCCTGACCGCGGGGCCGCTAAGGGTTGGGGCTGCCGGCAGTCGGCTTCTCACCAACTCCCGGTTCCAGCGCACCTGCTTGGGCCGAAGGAGTGTAGGCTGCGGCCGGGAGGGGCTTTAAGATTTTCAGTAGCGAAAAGGTGTCAGGAAAGCCTTTTCAGTTAAACTTTGTTTGCTTGCTTGCTTGTTTGTTTGAGATGTAGTCTCACTCTATTGCCCAGACTGGAGTGCCGCGGCGTGATCTCGGCTCACTGCCAACTCCGCCTCCTGGGTTCAAGCGATTCTCCTGCCTCAGCCTCTCAAGTAGCTGGGATTACAGGCGTCCACCACCATACCTGGCTAATTTTTGTATTTTTGGTAGGGACAGGGTTTCACCATGTTGGCCAGACTGGTCTCGAATTCCTGACCTAAGGTGATCCACCGGCCTCGGCCTCCCAAAGTGCTGGGATTACAGGCGTGAGCCACCGCGCCTGGCTGGTAAAACATTTTTTAAAAGCTCAAAATTTAGTTAACATTTATCTGCCAGATATTTTTTGCGGACATTATCTCATTTAATCATCAAAACAAGCCAACAGGTAGGTTCCACTAATCCTCGCTTTACTGATGAGGAGCGTGAGGCTTGGAGAGGTGAAGCCATGTGCCCGAGGTCACTCTGCTGGTGTGTCTCTGCACTGGCCTCCAAGTAAGGAGGTCTGAATCCACAATCCACCTTCACACCTAAGTTTCCTCACCTTTGAGTTCCCAATGTCTGGGAGACAAACTTAGGAAAATCTTAGTAAGGCTGGGACATTCTTAACGGTTAGCACAGTTGTCTGTGGGTAAAACAGGGTACATGTGTACATGAATAGTAGAAACTAAATGAAAGGGCCGGGCATGGTGGCTTAGGCTTGTAATCCCAGCACTTTGGGGGGCTGAGGCGGGTGGATCACCTGAGGTCAGAGGTTTGAGACCAGCCTGGCCAACATGGTGAAACCCTGTCTCTACTAAACATACAAAAATTAGCCGGGCGTGGTGGTGGGCACATGTAATCCCAGCTACTTGGGAGGCTGAGACAGGAGAATCTCTTGAACCTGGGAGGCAGAGGTTGCAGTGAGCCGAGATTGTGCCAATGCACTCTAGCCTGAGTGACAAGAGCAAAACTTCGTCTCAAAAAAAAAAAAAAAAAAAACTAAACTAAATGGATAGTAGAAACTGAACACATTTTTAATTTTTTTTATTTTTTTTACCAATTTTAGGACGAAGAAATACAACTTTTATAATCAATAACTTGTTTTTAAGGATAACACTTAAAGGAATTACAAAATTTCTTGCCAGACATGGTGGTTCACGCCTGTCATCCCAGCACTTTGGCTGGCTGATCATCTGAGGTCACTTGGTTTAATGAATAGAATCAGAATTGGTGGTGGTTGACTTCCAAGACTAGGTCACAAAAGACACTGTGGGTTTCTCCTTGCTCTCTTGAATTGCTCACTATAGGAAGCCAATTGTCATGTCCTGAGGAAGCCCTATGAAAATGTCCCTTTGTGGCTGGACACAAATCTCAGCACTTGGAGAGTCAGGCAGGAGGACTGCTTGAGCCCAGGAGTTGGAGACCAGCCTGGGCAACAGTGAGACCCCATCTCTACAAACAATTAAAAATAAATTAGCCGGGCATGGTGGCACATATCTCTAGTCCCAGCTACTTGGGAGGCTGAGGTAGGATTACTCGAGCCCAGGAGTTTGAGGCTGCAGTGAGCTATGATCATGCCACTGTACTCCAGCCTAAGTGACAAAGTGAGACCCTGTCTCCAAAAAAGGAGTAAATAAAATTGAAAAAAAAGAAAAAACAAAGTCCCTTTGTTGAGGAACTGAGAGCTTCTACCAAGAGCCAGAGAGGAACTGAGGCTTCTTGTCAAGTCATCTGAGTGAGCCATGGTGGAAGTGGATCTTCCTGCCTCAGCTAAGCCACCCCCAAATTCCTAACCCATAGAAACTGTGAAGCAG
The DNA here is from genome assembly GCF_028885625.2 of Pongo pygmaeus. Lineage (NCBI taxonomy): Eukaryota > Metazoa > Chordata > Mammalia > Primates > Hominidae > Pongo > Pongo pygmaeus. Next base: position 88,173,151 of record NC_072376.2, read on the forward strand.
GCCAGGCACGGTGGCTCACATCTGTAATCCCAGCACTTTGGGAGGGCGAGGCGGGCAGATCACTGGAGGTCAGGAGTTTGAGACCAGCCTGGCCAACATGGCGAAACTCTGTCTCTACTAAAAATATAAAAATTAGCTGGGCGTGGTGGCGGGTGCCTGTAATCTCAGCTACTCGGGAGGCTGAGGCAGGAGAATTGCTTGAACCCAGGAGATGGAGGTTGCAGTGAGCCAAGATCGCACCACTGTACTCCAGCCTGGGTGACAGTGAGACTGTCCCCCCACCCAAAAAAAAAAGAAACTGTGAAATAATGTTTATCACTTTATGCCACTAAGTTTTGAGGTAATTTGGTATGTGACAGATCATTAATACAGATTTGTTTGGGAATGTAAGTGTAGTGCTACCATAACACATGCCTAAAAATGTATTGCTTTGGCACTGGTAGTAGGGAGAAACTGTAATAATTTTGAGCAGAATGTTAGCGAGAGCCTAAAGTTCCTAACAGACTGATGATTAGTAGAAGTCCCTTGAGAAACAAACCATCCTAAGAAAGAAACAGTCTGATGGTCTTGAAGGAGACTGCCAGCAGTAGCCACTTCAGAAGTGAGAATGTTATTGGAAACTGGAAGTAAGAGGTTCATTATGTAGTGCCAGAATGTTTAACATGATCACCTAGAGTAATGCGGAACACAGAAAAATGTACCTAAGGAACTAGGTACTCTAGCTAGATCTCCAAGCAAAATGTCGAAGTTGCTACCTGGCTTCTTGCTGCTTATAGTAAAATATGAGAGGAAAGAGAGAAGCTAGAGCAAGGACTGTTAAAAAGGATCCAGAAATGGTTTTGAAAATCCTAGGCCCAAAGTATACATGGGAACTTAGTTTATCATAGATATCGCATTGTTTATCTGTGGAGATACCTGCAACATAGGTAATTGATAAAGAATTAGTATCTAGAATACATAAAGATCTCCTATGTTTTTATTACTAAAAAAAATAAGGAAAACAAAAGGCTATAAAAAGAGGAAAACCCAAATGAACATAAAAATGTGAAGTTATTTCAACCTCTCTAGTAATCAATGAAATGCAAATTAAACCATGATACCATTTCATAAACATAAGGGTTGTCTAAAGTTTCAAAGTCTAATAACATCTTGTTGACATGGATGTAGTAAGATACAAACTTACATGAGTTACTGATGAGAATATAGTATAATTCAGTATTGCCTAGTAAAGTTGAAGAACTGCAGACCCTACAAACCCAGTGATTTCATTTTCAGTTTTCTGGATTTCTTTTTTCTTTTTTTTTTTTTGAGACAAAATCTTGCTGTCGCCCAGGCTGGAGTGCCATAGCGTAATCTCGGCTCACGCAACCTCTGCCTCCCAAGTTCAAGCAATTCTCCTGCCTCAGCCTCCTGAGTAGCTGGGATTCCAGGTGCGCACCACCACACCTGGCTAATTTTTTTGCATTTTTAGTAGAGACAGGGTTTCACCATGCTGGCCAGGCTGGTCTCCTGACCTCAAGTGATCCGCCTGCCTCGGCCTCCCAAAGTGCTGGGATTACAGGCGTGAGCCACTGCGCCCAGCCCATTTTCAATTTTCTATCTAAACTTTGTTTAAAGAAAAAACTCTAAGACCATGAACCCTAGAAGACATGTTCAAAGATGCTTACTGCAGCAAGGTTTTAATTAAATTAATTAATTAGTTAATGTTTTTGAGAGGGAGTCTCACTCTGTCACCCAGGCTGGAGTGCAGTGGTGTGATCTCAGCTCACTGCAACCTCCCCCTCCTGCCTTCAAGTGATTCTCCTGCCTCAGCCTCCCAAGTATCTGGGATGTGCCACCATGCCTGGTTAATTTTTGTATTTCTTAGTAGAGCAGGGTTTCACCATGTTGGCCAGGCTGATCTCAAACTCTTGACCTCAGGTGATCTGCCTGCCTCAGCCTCCCAAAGTGTTGGGATATAGGCGTGAGCCACTGCGCCCAGCCTGCAAGGTTTTTAAATAGCAAAAAAAGTGGAAAACAACCTAACTGCTTTTTGGTAGAATGATAAATTGTGGATGTATGAATAAACAATGGAAACTATACAACAATTAAAATGAATCTTCATCTATCAAGAATCTAATGTTAAGTTACATAGCAAAAGAATTTATACAATGATAACTGCTTATGTAAAAATTTATATATACATACAAATATAAAAATGAAAGAAAAAATAACTACAGGAATGATAGGCATCAACTTCTGGATAAGGATTATCCCTGAGAAGGGGTTGGGAAATGGCTGAGTGGGACATAGTTATACTCTTAATGTTCATCAACTTCTAGATAAGGGTTATCCCTGAGAAGAGGCGGGGAAATGGCTGAGACATAATTATACTCTTGATGTTCTAGTTTTTTTTTTTTTTAAAAAAAAGCAAAATATTAACACTGAATAAAACTTGGAGATGAACATGTTTCATTATTTTCTATATTTTATGTATGTTTTTTAAAAATCACAAAATGATAAAATGTTTAAATGATTTAAAAAGATTTAAGTATCCTTAAAACAAGATGTTCTGTTGAATATCATTTATTCTTAGTTTCCATGTAATTCTTTTAAACTTCCCCTTTTGTAACATTTCCCAGAATTAGGGTTTCCATTTTGTTCTTAATTTTCTTTTCCTCCTTGGCCAAATTTCTTTTAAAAACATCTCTGATGGTAACATAGATATTAGGAATAGCAAGTACAACAAAATTGGATCTTACGAAGATGGAACTAGAAGTATTTTAGATTAAAAAAAATTTTTGGTAGAAATGTTTGATAAGCAACATTACAAAATATTTAAAATGTAAAGGAGTTCATGGCCATGAGCTGTAAAAAAATTTTTTTAAATGTAAAGGAAAAAATCCAGTCAGTTATATTCCCATCACCCAAACCTAGCAACTACTTTCATATGCATATTTTATTTATGAAATTGTAGTTATACGAAGCACCATTATTTTATGTACCTTGAAGAAAAATTCACTGGCATTTAAACTATGATACAATGCTTTCTTACTAGAATTTAAAAATGTGTATGTATTGAAAGAGTTTTCTTAAGTTTTTTGTCAAAATTATTTGAAAATCACATATCTACTCTTCTATGTTTTTAAAAAGTGAAATAAATTAAGGTATTGCTTAAGCTTCTTTGCATTCAGAATTAGATTCTCCTGAATCACCATTTGACTACAGATACCCATGTTTTTCCACACCACACCACTTTTCTGTGCCATTAAGAATCTTGGCTGGATGTGGTGGCTCACACCTGTAATCCCAGCACTTTGGGAGGCCGAGGACGGTGGATCACTAGAGGTGGTCAGGAGTTCGAGACTAGCCTGGCCAACATGGTGAAACCATCTCTACTAAAAATACAAAAAATCAGCCAGGCATGGTGGTGTGCGCCTGTAATCCCAGTGACCTGAGATCGTGTCACTGCATTCCGGCCCGGGTGACAGAGTGAGACTGTCTCAAAAAAAAAAAAAAAAAAAAAAGAATCTTAGTGCTGGCCAGACATGGGGGCTCCCACCTGTAATTACCCCTGCACTTTGGGAGGCCAAGGTGGGAGGATCACTTGAGGTCAGAAATTTGAGACCAACCTGGGCAACATAGCGAGACCCTGTCTCTATTAAAAATAAATTTTAAAAAATGATTAATAGCCAGGCATACTGGCCTGGGCCTGTGGAGGATCTCTGGAGCCCAGGAGTTCAACATTGCAGTGAGTTCTGATTGCACCACTACACTCTGGCCTAGGTGACAGAGCAAGACCCAGTCTCTGAAAGAAAAAATAAAAGTCTTAGTGATGCTGCATTTCTTAAAAGTTCTCCACTCACGAAGGAGGTTTCAAGGTGTCTGTAATGTTTCTTAATCTGAGTGCTGGTTACAGGAATGTATTTAGCTTGTGAAAATTCACTGAGTTTAAGTACACTTGATGGTACTTGTACTCTTCTTTATATGTCGATAAAGAGTTTGGGATTTTTAAAAAATTCCAGTTTTTTTCTGGAATTTTCATAGAGGCTACTAATTCCCATTCTGCAAATTTTGACGTTGGTCCCTGCTTCATCCCTGAATGGCTTCATTCTCTATGTTGACAAAATTTGAGACTAAATAGCTCAAGTTCAGACACTGATGACTTCTTCAAAGTAGAATTCACCTTGCAAGCTCACCTACCCTCTACTGAAGCATTCACCCTTCTGAGAATCTCATCTTCAAATGGATAGCAAACAAAATATTCTCAAGAGAAGATTTGGAAAATAATAAAAGGAATCAGATAGAAATAAGATACTATGGGATTAAAGAAATAAAAGTTCAGAATATGCATTATAAACCACACACTGTATCCTTCTGTCTTGCATGTAAGAAAGGCTAGTTAAGAAGAGGGTAAGGGCACAGCAGAAGAGCAGAAGTCAGAACACAGAATGGACTTTGGTCTCTTGGTATCTAAGTTGAGTGGGAAAATCTAGAGGAAGAATGAAACTTCCAGGCGCCATCACAATTCACACAATAAAGCTATGAAAACTTGTTGCTATTTTGAATTTTTTTCACTTTCTGGATCTAGACACAGGAGGAGACACCCAGTTCAAAAATGCAAAAAAAAAAAAAAAGGAGCAGTTTCAGGTCTAAAATATACAAATTTGCATCAAACACTTCCTGTAAAGCACTAAAGTTGCTGGGGCTTGACTCTGGTGACTTGACTAATCCCCCAACAGCAATCTGGGACATTTTAGGGAAAGTCTCTAAGTCTCATTGAAATAAAACTGAAGTTGAATGTAGAAAGTGAACAGAAGAAACTGGAAACGAAATAAGAACACTGGTTTTAGAAATTGCTTTCTAGGCCAGGCGCAGTGGCTCACGCCTGTAATTCCAGCACTCTGGGATCACCTCATGTCAGGAGAAAGCCCATCTCTACTAAAACAAAAATACAAAATTAGCCGGGCATGGTGGCGCACGCCTATAATCCCAGCTACTTGGGAGGCTGAGGCAGGAGAATAGCTTCAACCCAGGAGGCAGAGGTTGTGGTGAGCCAAGATTGCGCCATTGCACTCCAGCCTTGGCAACAAGAGTGAAACTTCGTCTCAAAAAAAAAAAAAAAAACAAAAAACAAATAAATAAAAAAGAAAATGCTTTCTGAGTGCAGAAAATTGCCCTTTACTCTAACTTGAGGTAAGATCTACTACAACATTATCTAAGAAACCTGAAGCAAAAGGCACCAAACTATTTCCAAATGCAAAAATTTGCATGCAAACAGACCGTCCCCTGAAATGGATGTAGCATGCCTGTGGAACGTAGAACACCACACACCACTCCACATACAAAGGTACCTATTTGGCATTAGAAACCTTTTATTGTGACAAGGTAAACAGCGGGCTGAAAATATTACAGGCTGAAGGAAGGCTGAGGAAACCAGTATGAAGGCAGCTCAAATGATGAACTAAATATATTCCAAAGGCACTATTTATACTTAAGGCAGTTTTAAAAGTGAGGTCTTAACCAAAAAGCCTTTACATGGCATTCAAAAAAAAAAACACAGGGGGTCACTTAAATCTTTTGGATTGACTAAAAGAGCTAAATTATGTACCCAAAATCTGTACAGCAGGGGCCTGTTTTCAGCAGGAAAGCCTATGTACAAGTAAGAACCTCTTACTCTTGTAACATTGTCCTGTTTTGTTTTGTTTTATAAGAATACATAACTCCTATCCCCACAGAGTTAGTCCGTAAGGCCTCAGTGACCTCACAGAAATAGGGAGTTAACCTCTACTAGAGAACTATTTACACTGCACTGTAAATACACATATGTGTGTCCACCCCCACAGCTAAGCTGTCAATGCCTTGAGTGAAGGGGTTACAGCTCATTCGTTTTACATCTACAGTGACAATGAATAGGCACTCAATGCATACTTTTTTTTGCATGAATGATACATGAAATGATTTTACATTACCACCACTATTTACATTAACATTCCTACCATTAGCCGTCTCCAAAATAAAACCACCAAATTGCTGCCACATGTTCAGCAGTTTTCACAATACAGTGTGTCTGGACTTTTTAATGTAAACAAACATGCTTGATTTACCAATTTTCAGAGTAATGACACAAACTCAGCATTCTTCTTGGAATGGAAAACTTGCCGGGAAGTTACTTCATTCTTTTTCTCTTTTTCAAAAGTGCATCTCGTAGCGCCAACTGTAAGATAAAAAAGTATTGAAACATGATAACTCTTGGGTACCCTATTATACGAATTTGGTTACATGAAAGTTTACTAAAAAGGAATCACCAAGTCAATACACCATCCTGAAAAACTATAAATGATAAAATATTCCAAAACAGATCAAATCTGTATCGAGGATGGGGCATATTACTGCTAGGAAATATGCAAAACTCTTGACTGCTGTTCCCAACTCATGGAGGCATAAGCTCAAAACAGGAGCAGCTACGGAATGCAGAGATTACTATTTATTATCCCTGTCTCCAGGGATAATAAATAATACTTATTTGGTCTATATGGCTCTTAATATTTTGGAGTTGTGGATGGAATACATTGTCTAAATTAAAAGTAACAGGAAAACAGATTTTTCTTCATAATCAATCACCTTTCCCAATATCACATATATTCCACTAAATATGGCATGTATGGATCATTCAAAGACTTTAAAATGGCATTCAGCACTTGTGTAGATTTATGATAACTCTATCAATATAAAATCTGAAACAAAGAAAAGTGTTACCTTATTTACTGATTTTCAAATGGGTTTGTTTTATGCAATAAACAAACTAAGAAAATGTTCTAAGTATACGCTAACACTAACCCTTTATAATGGTTCAAACATGAAGTTATTAACTCAGAAATTGAAGCCCTGACAATTGTAGCTTATGGCAAAATATTTATTCTAGTTAATACAGCCTCTAATTTTTAACTTGTTTAATTATTTTGTGTTGGAAGTATGTAAAGTGAACACGAAGAATGAAAGCAGTGAATTGTATATCATAATAAGATTCAATCTAGGCTTTCACCTCCTGGAGTTTGTCTCTAACCAAAGAGGCTGGGTTCTTCAAGATCCCCAGGGTAGAATTGGAAGGTGAAGAATTTAACATCTAGAGAAAAAGAAGACTGAAGGATCAGTGTCTGAAGCGAACCTACAAAAGCCCTTATAAAGTTTTACATGTCAAAAGAAAACAAACATAATATTAAAGATGATCAAAAATAAACCAAAATTAAAGTTAACCAAGACCAATGTATACACCTTAAGTTTGTGATGGATACTATTCCATTAATTCCCCAAGCACTATTCTTTGTCCTAGAAACTTTTAAAAATCTCTAGCTTTTATTTAATTTTTATTTTAAAATTCTAGCTTAAATTTTAACAAGATACACCTAAAACAGTTTCGGAGTAGAAGTTACCTGGCTCTACATACAAATGTTCAAACTTTTTGGATTTTATGATTTCCAGTTGACTCTTTGCCTTTAACTCACACCTGGGTCTTGGTAAGTCTTTGCAGAAAAGCAGAAGAGCTGGGATACTTAAGGCAAAACAAAAATCTGTAAGTTCATTTCAACTTAATTTGGCTAAGGAGGTATTTTCCAGATTCATCTAATTGTGTCTTATTTTTCTCATCTGCAAAATTGGTTTAATCACAGTGACTGCAAATACTGTTGTATACTGATTAAACAAGTTAATAAATGGAAAGCCCTGGAATAGTGAAGTCTCATGCTAAGAACTAAATGTGTTAGCTAATGTTGGTTATGGGAATTTACTTCCACTCATTAAGCTTTGTGGCAAAGCACAGCCTACTCTCACACATATTTCAGTTCCTTCCCCTTCAAATGCCACCAATTAAAGAAAAGGAACAGGTATAGCCCCCTTTTCTTCTTTTATCTTTCTACAGGCTTTACTGCAAGATCCTCCTTCCCTATCCTATGCTTTACTTCCCTCTTCTAGTCTCATCCGTCACCTCTTCATATTCTAACAATTTACAGTAAGACCTCACATACACTTTCAAGCCAGGTAAGATCCCTTTATTTAAGACACTGAAATATCACCAAAGGGTAGGGGGGGGTGTGAAGTGTGATGCTCCTTTCTCACAGGGCCCTTGGGGTCACAGGGCAGTTTTGGGGATGCTCTGTAACTGTTCTGTCCAATAGGGTAGCCACTAACTACATGTGACTACTGAGCATTTGAAATGTGGCCAGTCCAAATTGAGATGTGCTGCAGTGTAAATGACATGCTAATTTCAATTAGATCAAAAACAAAAATGTAAAATATTTCACTCATAATTTTTATATGTTGAACTACATGTTGAAACAATACTATTTTAGATATACTGGGTTAAATAAGATATATTGTTACAATTTCCTCTTTTTTTACTTGTTTATTTTTAAGTGATATATGTGGTTCATATTATATTTCTATTGAACAGTACTGGTCTAAAGGGGAGAACAGAGAAAATCAGGAACTTAAAGTTTATGTTTATAATGAAGAGATCTTGAAGAAAATACAGGGCAAAGAGACACACATAGAAATTCTGATTAATATCAGGTTCCAAATGGCAAGAAAATTGGAGAACAAGAAAAAACATTCTTGAACCAACAAGTGCATATGTCCAATGAAATCTTAATTTACTCTCAAAAAGATTCTTCAATCTTTGAGAGTTATTTTATGACTCAAAGTGCTTGCAAGGAACAAAGATGGGCTTTCCCTTCATGCCAGAAAAGGCATGCTAAAAAACAAAGGAAGTGGGGGTGGGGGGAGCCCTAACTAAAATATAACAAGCTCACAGAAACCTCATAATGAAACAAGGCCTACCAACAGGGTAATTAATACTTCCTCAACCCTGAAATGTTAGTAAGGGCCAGTGAAGGACAGACTAATGGATTTAAGTCAATCCTATTATAATTTTAGGAGAATGTGGCAAAATTTAGAGTATTTAAAATCCTACGTGGCACCTTTCCTTTCACCTCAGTTTCAACAGCTTCTATTAAAAATGCTGTCATTATTTAAATGATGTTGTTGAACACAGTTTAGAACCAGAAAGAGTCAACAGGGAGAGCTAAATGGTACCTTAATTCAGTGAATACCGACTTGGAACCCACAGACACGGCACTGCCCTAGAGGGCTGGCCGTTACAGTCAGTGCTGGCAGGCTGATCCCTGGCTAGCTATTTAGGAACACTGGTTCATGATATGAGACTGTTTAACCCAGAGCTGATATCCTGGCAATTCTTCAGAATGACATTTAGATACACTGCTACACCACAAGGAGAGAAAGATGCAAAAGCATAAACTTGTTTTATCACAATGAATAACTGAAATAAACGAGCTGCCTAAGTAGCATGGGATTACCATTCAAAGGCCATGAACGGATAAAATGTAATCCCAAAGCCTGTAAACATCAGGGCTTTCAAAAGGGCACATACAGGAAGGGTCATGCCAACACACAACTATTTATTTTGCATTGCTTTTCTGAAACTGTTTCTGAGATATTATCACACAAAATTATTGGTTTTTGAAAAGTATCCACACCTGGGGCCAGGCGCGGTAGCTCACGCCTGTAATCCCAGCACTTTGGGAGGCTGAGGCAGGCAGATCACGAGGTCAGGAGATCGAGACCATCCTGGCTAACACGGTGAAACTCCGTCTCTACTAAAAATACAAAAAAATTAGCCGGGTGTGGTGGCAGGCACCTGTAGTCCCAGCTACTTGGGAGGTGGAGGCAGGAGAATGGCGTGAACCTGGGAGGCAGAGCTTGCAGTGAGCCGAGATTGTGCCACTGCACCCCAGCCTGGGTGACAGAGTGAGACTCTGTCTCAAAAAAAAAAAAAGAGAAAAGTACCCACACCTATAATCCTAGCGCTATGGGAGGCTGAGGTGGGCAGACTGCTTGAGTCCAGCAGTTTGAAACCAGACCGGGCAACATGGCAAAACCCCATCTCTACAAAAAATACAAAAATTAGCCGGGTGTGGTGGCAGACACCTGTAGTCCCAGCTACTTGGAGGGCTGAGGTGGGAGGATCACTTGTAGGGAGACCCCCTGAAAATATTGCTACAGAATAAAAGATGAAATGCTCCTGATTATTGTAAATACAAAATTGCACGCAAGATTGTGTAAAAACAATGCCAGGTTGGGCTGCCAGAATGAGCCAAAAGCACGTGATGTGCTTCCCCCTGCAGAGAGCCTATGAATGGACGTGCAGTCAGGGAGGTTTCACATCACTAAGATTCCTATCCCAGAAAAGCAGATGTTCATAGCTCTGGGAATGGAATGTGACCCTTGTGGAGAGCCTATAAATGGATGCATGAGGGGCAGCTGTTCATATGGTTAAGATAGGGTTATAAACGCCCTTATCTTGCCACGGCTCTTGTAGGTCTCTTCAGGGGTAAGGCATACTACCTTCTGAGAATCTGTGGTCTAACCAGTTGTCTAGCTTCACGTCCTGTTTCTATTGATTGTTTGCAACCAGTTTTTGCTGCAACTGTTACTGCTGATTAATATCTTGCTAAACATAGGTTATGGATAGACTGTGTTTCTGTTTTAAGGCTCTGTTAGAAATCGCTGATGCACACACTATATTGTAAATTCTTATCTCTGTATACTCTACTTCTGCATACCGATGTTATGTTAAAGAATACTTCATCCCCATGTGACCATCTCACCTCATAATCAAACGACCCTAAATCCCTCACTAACCTACGCCCACCCTCACTAAACTTAATAATAAATGCTGGTATATCCAGTGCATCGGCAGCATCGCAGGACCAGAAGGCGGTGACTGCCCCCCCGGACCCAACTTTCGCTATCTTGTGTGTGTCTTTTATTTCTCGACCTGCTGATCCGCCTGGGAACAAAGGAAGAGCCCCGTTGCATTGCGGGCTGCTGGCCAGATCCCGCAATAATCACTGGAGCCTGGGAGGTCAAGGCTGCAGTGAGCTGTGACTGCACCACTGCACTCCAGCCTGGGTAGCAGAGTGAGACCCTGTCTCAAAAAACCAGGCATAAAATTGGCACTAAAAATTTATTCAATTAATTTTGATATTATATTTCACAGATCAAATGTCAGAGAATTTTAGCATGGGAAGGAATCTCGTGGACGATCTAGCTTGCATTCCTTTACTTATACTGGAGGAAAATGGATTCCCCTCTGGTCTCACAGCTGAGTCTCAATCAAGTCAGGTCTGGGATTTACATACCCTGACTCCTTCTCACCTCTCCGTGCTCTCCAACAATGCTCCCATTAACCACAAGGCACACACAATAATGCCCAGTCTTCAGAAGGCGCAAGTCCGTCTCAAATGTAGAGCTGTCTTGGAATTACAGTGCTGTTCTTGCCACCCAAGCTTCAAGTGGAACTCACCTGTTTTTCTCGGAAGGAACGCTTATTTTTTGACCGGACATTCTGGCTATACCGCATCATCATAAAGTTCTTCTGTTTTTTCTTCTCTTTATTTGTCGAACTGGAAAATGGATTTGTTTTGGTTTTCTTCCTCATAAATTCTTTTCGGTCTGTCTTTCCAGCCTACCAGAACAAAAAGTTTGATATTTCTTCTTCAACAACATACTTTAGGAGTCATCTAATCAACATTAATGTCTCCTCTGTGTCAGAAGCTCTACTAGGTGCCAAGGGCACAAAATGGACAGGACACAGTCTTTGCTCCTTGGGACCAAGAAATGGCCATACAGTATTATAACGGAGCAAGGGGAGCTCGGCGGAAGAAAAGTCATAATTTAGCCTGGTGAGGTCAGGGGAACTTCCTAGAAAGGGAGACAGGTAGACTTTTTTTTTTTTTTTTTTTTTTTTTTGGCAGGATGAAGGCATTCATGGTAAGGGAAAGGAGGGGAAAGACAGAGCATTTCTGGAAGAAGGGACAGTACACACAAAGGTGTGGAGAAAGGACACATGGAAGACAGAGGATGAGGTGGAACTAGGATGGGACGGTGTCTCGAACAAGTGGAGATACAGAAAATGATGTTGGAAATGTAGGCAGGACACAATCATGAGCAGCCACAGCACTAGCCACAGGCAGACTCCAACTGGCTCTGGCTTTTCACTGGTGACTGTAAACACACTCCTACTTTTCTCTTAGCTTTGATAAATATAGTGGCTTCCCAACAATACAGACATGTAATACTGCCTTCCTGTGCTCTCTACCTCGTTTTGAGTGGTGGTTACATGGCTATATACGGTTGTCAAAACTCATCTAACTGGCTGGGCGCAATGGCTCATGCCTATACTCCCTGCACTTTGGGAGGCTAGGGTGGGTGGATCACATGAGGCCAGGAGTTTGAGACCAGCCTGGCCAACATGGCAAAACCTTGACTCTACTGGGCGTGGTAGCAGACGTCTGTTACCCCAGCTACCTGGGAGGCTGACGCAGGAGAATCACTTGAACCTAGGAGGCAGAGGTTGCAGTGAGCTGAGATTGCGCCACTGCACTACAGCCTGAGTGACAGAGAGAGACTGTCTCAACAAACAAACAAACAAACAAACAAACATACTAACAAAAGCAAACCCAAACAAAACCCCTCATCTAACTGAACACCTAATATCTGTACATTTAATTTCTGTGTTAATTATACCTTTACTTAAAACATTTTTAAAAATTGCCATTCTGTGGCTATACAAGTTCTGGCTTGTTTCATTTTATTTGCTTTCTGTTTAAAAACTAGGAATGATATGCTCACTCACCATTGCAGTTGCTAGTCTTGTCTCTTTGTCAGACTTTGGCTTTTTATGAAGGCGTTCAATGTCCCGAAGAGAAAGTAATTCACCCCTGGGGTGAGGGAAAAATAACACATGAAACAAGAATGGAATTCTGTTTCCTGATGCTTTCATTACCACATGAGCTGACTGAAGTACTAAAGTGGATGTGCCATTTTACCTGGGCTCTTCATCACTGTCTATTTCAATGTATTTCCTCTTCTGGGATTTCCCAGGGGCAGCATCAAGTTCTTTTCTCATTTGGGCCATGCGGATTTTCTGGAAGTCTTCCTGAGTTAAAACTCGGCTGGTGCTGATGGCTGCAGCTTTGGCTTTCCGCTCCTCCATGGGCATGCTGTTCAGCTTCTTGGACTTGAAACCACACAAGGGCTTAAATGGCTATCAGCTCAAGTGAGAGCTCAGCCATTTAAATTGTAGCCTCCCAACAAGGCCCAGAATAAACTACATCTTAATAAACATCAGGGTATAAGATGAAATTTTCAGACTTACGATTTCTTGCCGTTCTTCATCAGAAGAGTGTTGCACATCAATCCATTCGCCATCAGCATCCTCCTCCTCACTGAGACTCGTACTTTCCCATCCATCTGTGTGAAAAAAGCAAACTCACTACTGCCATTTTATGTTGCACATTCAACATAAAGTTGAGATGAAGCAAGCAACAGAAAAGTAATAAACCTTGAACAGATACATTATTAACCAAGAACTGAGCAACATTTATTGTTAAATAAGCAACATGCATTTAGTTAATCTAAGGAATAGGAAATATGCACTGATCAAGTATCTACCATGAATCAAAACCTTACAATCACTCTCTCTAACCCTCATGACTCCAAAGAAAAGGAACAGATGCTCAGAGTTAAGTAACGTGCCCCAAGCCACACCGCTAAAAAGGCATCCTACACTGAAATCATGAAAATCATGTCTACCTTTAGGGTCATGTTGTTTCAACTAAACCAACTGTGTCCATCAAAACTGCACTTGTACATTTATCCTGGCCACGCAGCAAGCATCTAACTTGTCCTATGCGTGTTACCCATGTATGAGAATCTAGTTGGTCATTCAGACAACTGAGGTAGAAGATTTGGGATGTTAAAGAATCCTGAAGACACCTCAATAAAAAGTTATCAGGCTTCTTAATGGAGCCACCACAGTTTAAGTTTTCTAAATCACAGACACTGCAATCTTTCCGTGACTCCCTACGATCTTTAAGACAACGTGCCAGCTCTTTTGTCTGGCATATACATAACCAAGTATGAAAAGGTCTCCAAACTCTATCTCAAGCCTCCTGTCTTTCTATGTCCCACCTTGTATCCTACATTCTAATAGTTAGTTCCCTAAATCCTTCAAGACTTTGCTCACACTTTGCCTGGAAAGTCTCTGCTATTCTAGCATTCCTTGCCAAGTACCTGGCTCATCAGTCACCATCTCTCCAAAGCCCCTTTAAAAAAAAAACAAAAAAAAACTTCCGAGGTGGACCTGACTGCTCTCCTGTCCTTATGCCCCCACCTACTCCAATCATAAATCCTGTTAACGCTTCATTCTTCAGCTCTTTGAAAGTCCTCTAGAGCAGAAATAATACCATTCATCTTTGCACTGGCAGTGGCTGGCTCACAGCAAATGCTTAAGAAGCCTTTGCTGAAATAGGCTGGGTGCACTGGCTCACGCCTGTAATCCCAGCACTTTGGGAGGACAAGATGGGAGGATCACTTGAGGTCAGGGGTTCAAGACCAGCCTGGCCAACATGGTGAAGCCCTATCTCTACTAAAAATAAAAAAATCAGTCAGACATGGCTGTACACGCCTGTAATCCCAGCTACTCAAGATGCTGAGGCAGGAGGATCGCTTGAACCTGGGAGATGGAGGTTGCAGTGAGCTGAGATCATACCACTGCACTCCAGCCTGGGCAAGAGTGAGACTCCAACACGGGGAAAAAAAAAAAAAAGATTTGCTGAATAATGAATGAATGGACAGGAAGACTACACGACTCTGGAAATTACAATGGAGTTCCTCGAGTATTTTCCCACAAATTCAACATGTATTCTCCTTCAACAAGGAGAATTTTGGGGGATTCCTCTAAGGGCTAACCCCCATAATTTTTTCTAGGCAACAAACACAAGATCATTGTCTTACTCAAGCACCAAACAGCACGCCCTTGGATGAGGCAGCCACCCTGAAGGTCATGAAAAGGCATTTCCTATGCTAGAACATAAGTTCCCCAAGAGGAGGAACCATGCTCAATTGATCCCCCATACTTCTAACAGTGCGTGGCACATAGTCATTGCTCTATAAATATCTGCTGAATGAATGTTCAAACAGTATACAATTTAAAGGTCTGCAGAGATACTGCAGGAGTGTTTTGCCCAAAATAAGGGTGAAATAAAAATCAACCTTCATCATTTTCAGCATTCTCTTCTTTCTCAACTTCCAGAACTTCTGCTCCTGGAATGTAATCTTTAGCATCTAATTCTCCATATTCTTGTACTCTTGCTTCTATGGAGGCCTCTGTAGGCTTACCCTAAAAGAAAAGAAATTGTTTGTAGTAAGTTGCTTAGATCATAAAACCTTAATCATGAAAGGTATTCTCTGAAATTATGAATTTATTTTATTTATTTATTTGAAGACAGGGTCTTGCTCTGTTGCCCAGACTGGAGTGCAGTGGTACAATCGCAGCTCACTACAACCTCCGCCTCCTGGGCTGAAGGGATCCTCCCACCTCAGCCTCCCTAGTAGTTGGTAAGACAGGCACGCACCACCACACACAGCTAACAAAATTATGAATTTAAAAGGGAGCACTATAAAAAATGGTGGTAACCAAATGACAGAAAAAGTTTGCTTATGTCTCAGATCAAAATAAATCCCCAGCCAGCAATCTGTCCACTATTTTCTTGCTGTGTTTTGATCTAGATCAAGACACTGGTAGTTATTAGAGAGTAACTGCTCTAATTTTTTAAGTCTTGAAAAACGTCATCTCTCTTTCTGTTACATACATGCATCCCTCCTCCCTTCCAACTTGAAAGAGGTAGTATCTGGCTGTGGAATAGCCTGTTCACAATACTGGCATCAGCTACTGACTGATCTTTGAGATTCCAATCTGTTAATAACATTAAAAGCTTTCAAGCTGAAACAGCCTGACAGGTCTTCAAGACACAGTCATCATCAAGGAATATGTGCAAACTACAAAATATTTGGGGCCATGGTATTTGATTCCAAGCTTAAAGAATACAACCGTGGGCATCATAACCATGTAATCATAACACAAGCATCATAATTACTAAAATTCTAATTGTAGGAAATTTGTCTCAGTTTGTGAGACCATAACCTTTAGACCAACCTAAATGTGCTTTACCTACCCGGAATTTCTTCTGCAGCATCTGAGGATTCAGTGTTCGGAAGAGGTGAATCAAAGTTCTAGCAGACATCATTACATCTGTAAAATAATACTTTTAATTAGAAATTCTGGCCCAAAGAGTACAATGAGGTAAAAAGGAGTCACACTGTACTCTTTGGTATGTAGAGAGTAACATGCAGCCTACTCTTATCCTTGTGTGTTTTATACTGAGCCAGGTCTTGGAGAAGTTCTTCAGTCATGGCCAGAGGACATCGAGCTGTTATCTCCTTTATAGCATTGATTCTAGAAAAAGAAAAAAAAGTTTAAAAGAGCCCGAATAGCAATTTTTTCATGATTCAACATAGGAAGACTTCCTAAAAAGATTAACTCAAAAGGAAAACACGTTGGGTTTTATATAGCTTAGGTCTCTAAAACTGCAGCATGTTAGAGAATGTGAGGTAGGCAGCCTTAGAGGGCTTTTATTTCAGTTACTGCCATTTCCTCTATTGGTGGAATAAGGAACAGTGTCCGGCACGCTAAATCAGAGCCGCATTTACTTGCCAACTCTAAGAAGAGATGGGACTAGCTCCAATAAGAAAGGTTAAGGTCTTCAGGGCTATTATCCTGCAATATTTTCCAAGGAAAATAAAAAGCTGCTGTTCAGCATATCACTTACTTATCGGGACAGATTAGACAATCCTTAAACCAGTGATTATACTCATTAAGTGTTTTTTAATCAACTGAAAGGGCTACTAAATTGCCCTAGGAAAAAAGAGTGCTTCAATAATAAATCACTTGTTCCAGCGTTCTATGGTTTGAATGTTCCCTCCAAAACTCATGTCGAAATTTAATTGCCACTGTAATGGTTTAAAGAGGAGAGACTTTTTTTTCACTGTTTTTATTATTATTATTATGCTTTAAGTTATAGGGTACATGTGCACAACGTGCAGGTTTGTTACATATGTATACATGTGCCATGTTGGTGTGCTGCACCCATTAACTTGTCATTAACATTGGGTATATCTCCTAATGCTATCCCTCTCCGCTACCCCAACCCCAAGACAGGCCCCGGTGTGTGATGTTCCCCATCCTGTGTCCAAGTGTTCTCATTGTTTAATTCCCACCTATGAGTGAGAACGTGTGGTGTTTAGTTTTCTGTCCTTGCGATAGTTTGCTAAGAATGATGGTTTCCAGCTTCATCCATGTCCCTATAAAAGACATGAACTAATCCTTTTTTATGGCTGCATGGTATTCCATAGTGTATATGTGCCACATTTTCTTAATCCAGTCTATCATTGTTGGACATTTGGGTTGGTTCCAAGTCTTTGCTATTGTGAATAGTGCCGCAATAAACATACGTGTGCATGTGTCTTTATAGTAGCATGATTTATAATCCTTTGGGTATATACCCAGTAATGGGATGGCTGGGTCAAATGGTATTTCTAGTTCTAGATCCTTGAGGAATCGCCACACTGTCTTCCACAATGGCTGAACTAGTTTACAGTCCCACCAACAGTGTAAAAGTGTTCCTGTTTCTCCACATCCTCTCTAGCACCTGTTGTTTCCTGACTTTTTAATGATTGCCATTCTAACTGGTATGAGATGGTATCTCATTGTGGTTTTGATTTGCATTTCTCTGATGGCCAGTGATGATGAGCATTTTTTCATGTGTCTGTTGGCTGCATAAATGTCTTCTTTTGAGAAGTGTCTGTCCATATCCTTCACCCACTTGTTCATGGGGTTGATTTTTTCTTGTAAATTTGTTTAAGGTCTTTGTAGATTCTGGATATTAGCCCTTTGTCAGATGGGTCGATTGCAAAAATTTTCTCCCATTCTGTAGGTTGCCTGTTCACTCTGATGGTAGTTTCTTTTGCTGTGCAGAAGCTCTTTAGTTTAACTAGATCCCACCTGTCAATTCTGGCTTTTGTTGCCATTGCTTTTGGTGTTTTAGATATGAAGTCCTTGTCCACGCCTATGCCCTGAATGGTATTGCCTAGGTTTTCTTCTAGGGTTTTTACGGTTTTAGGTCTAACATTTAAGTCTTTAATCCATCTTGAATTAATTTTTGTATAAGGTGTCAGGAAGGGATCCAGTTTCAGCTTTCTGCATATGGCTAGCCAGTTTTCCCAGCACCATTTATTAAATAGGGAATCCTTTCCCCATTTCTTGCTTTTGTCAGGTTTGTCAAAGATCAGATGGTTATAGATGTGTGGTATTATTTCTGAGGGCTCTGTTCTGTTCCATTGGTCTCTATCTCTGTTTTGGTACCAGTACCATGCTGTTTTGGTTACTGTAGCCTTGTAGTATAGTTTGAAGTCAGGTAGCGTGATACCTCCAGCTTTGTTCTTTTGGCTTAGGATTGTCTTGGCAATGTGGGCTCTTTTTTGGTTCCATATGAACTTTAAAGTAGTTTTTTCCAATTCTTTGAAGAAAGTCACTGGTAGCTTGATGGGAATGGCATTGAATCTATAAATTACCTTGGGCAGTATGGCCATTTTCATGATATTGATTCTTCCTATCCATGAGCATGGAATGTTCTTCCATTTGTTTGTGTCCTCTTTCATTTCGTTGAGCAGGGGTTTGTAGTTCAAAGAGGAGAGACTCTTAAGAGGTGATTAGGCCTAATGTTATCTTGGGAGAAGGTCCCTTATCACCAGTGAGTTATAAAAAAGTGAGTTTGGCCCTCTGTTGGTTCTTGTGCTCTCTTCCCCTTGTGCCTTCTGCCAACGATGCAGCAACGAGGCCCCCACCAGATGCCAAACAGATACCAATGCCATGCCCTTGGACTTCCCAGCTCCAGAACTAGGAGCCAGATAAATTTATTTTATTAGCAGTACAAAGTTCAGGGTGGGAGACCAGAGGAAAAGCACTTAGATTGCTAATCAATTATTCATCTGTAAAAGTAAAACTGCTAAAAAACAAAAATGCTAACTAGAAGGACAAGTATCTTTTCTCTGGCTCCCTTCTCAAAATTCTGACCAATAAAAAAATTATCAAGCCTCCTAAAAAGACTGAAATATATTTTAAACCAATTTTCTAGAGGTGATACTACCAGCTACAATCTTAATCTTGGTAACTTATAGCAAATCTAGTCCATTTAACAATGTATCTTCTGCCTCCAACCAGATTCTACATACCCTACTGTCATGACTTCTCCAGAGTTCTTGTCGGTAACAAAATTGTTTGCCACAGTCATAAGCAATGATTGAATAATCTGAATTGGAAACAAAAAAGAGATGGGTGTTGGTTAAATGTCTGCATACACAAACACTTAAGAATGAAAGGACAATATATTATTCATAGTGGAAAACCCAGCCCTCCACCTTCAGTTTAGGAGTTGGAAGTAATCAAGATTAAGGAAGACAGATGAAAACACTCTACTTATGAATTCAGTGTTTTTCTTGGCTATCCTCAGACTAAATCAAAGAAAGGAATTACAAGCTTTGAAAAACAATCTCTATAAATTTACTAATATTCTTGACCTCCCCTAGTTATACAAAATTTGCTTATTAAAGAAAATCAGAATTCTAAACAACTTGTCCGAAAGAAACTTCACTTTTTATGAGATGTACAACTGAACTTCTGTGTAGATCTCCTTAAGAGTTAGTGTCTCTTCTATCTATTAAAAGAAGAAAACAGTGAGGGAAGAGGTAACAGTAACCCTTGTGGGAAAAATGACCCTTGTTGTGGGAAGTCAGGGATCCCGAATGGAGGGACCAGCTGAAGCCATGGCAGAAGAACATAAATTGTGAAGATTTCATGGACATTTATTAGTTCCCCAAATTAATACGTTTATAATTTCTTATGCCTGTCTTTACTGCAGTCTCTGAACATAAATTGTGAAGATTTCATGGACATGTATCACTTCCCCAATCAATACTCTTGTGATTTCCTATGCCTGTCTTTACTTTAATCTCTTAATCCTGTCATCTTCGTAAACTGAGGATGTATGTAGCCTCAGGACCCTGTGATAATTGCGTTAACTGCACAAATTGTTTAAACAATATGACATCTTGAAAAAAGAACAGGGTAACAGCGATGTTCAGGGAACAAGGGAGATAACCATTAGGTCTGGCTGCCTGAGAGCCAGGCGGAACAGAGTCATATTTCTCTTCTTTCAAAAGCAAATAGGAGAAATATCGCTGAATTCTTTTTCTCAGCAAGGAACAGCCCTGAGAAAGAGAATGTGTTCCTAGAGGTAGGTCTCTGAAATGGCCGCTCTAGGGACATCTCTTTTACAGTTATAGATAAGGGATGAAATAAGCCCCAGTCTCCTGTGGCACTCCCAGGCTTATTAGGACGAGGAAATTCCCGCCTAATAAATTTTGGTCAGACTGGTTGTCTGCTCTCAAACCCTGTCTCCTGATAAGATGTTATCAATGACAATGCGTGCCCGAAACTTCATTAGCAATTTTAATTTCGCCCTGGTCCTGTGATCTCGCCCTGCCTCCATTTGCCTTGTAATATTTTTTTTTTTTTTTTGAGACGGAGTCTCACTCGGTCGCCCAGGCTGGAGTGCAGCGGCACAATCTCGGCTCACTGCAAGCTCCGACTCCCGGGTTCACGCCATTCTCCTGCCTCAGCCTCCCGAGTAGCTGGGACTACAGGCGCCCGCCACTATGCCCGGCTAACTTTTTGTATTTTTAGTAGAGACGGGGTTTCACCGTGTTAGCCAGGATGGTCTCGATCTCCTGACCTCGTGATCCGCCCGCCTCGGCCTCCCAAAGTGCTGGGATTACAGGTGTGAGCCACCGCGACCGGCCTGCCTTGTAATGTTTTATTACCTTGTGAAGCATGTGATCTCTGTGACCCACACCCTATTTTACACTCCCTCCCCTTTTGAAAATCACTAATAAAAACTTGCTGGTTTTGCAGCTTGTGGGGCATCACGGAACCTGCCGACATGTGATGTCTCCCCCGGATGCCCAGCTTTAAAATTTCTCTATTTGTACTCTTTCCCTTTATTTCTCAGACCATCTGACACTTAGGGAAATAGAAAAGAACCCATGTTGAATTATCGGGGGCAGGTTCCCCCGATAGACCCTGAAGTACCTAACAGTAACACTGTCATCCATGCCCTAGGTCCAGAAGTCAGGTTACAAGTTCTCACCTCTGGGGGTACTAGGTGATGAGATGCTTGTGCAGCAAACAGAAGGATCTTTGTTACTTCTGAAAACATAAGAGAACAGAAAGGTCATGGTGAGTGTATCACCCTGCCTCTGAGGACCACAGCAAACATGGCAAGCACATTCTGGTCTAAATGGTATTGCTGCTTATTCCACCTGGAACACTCAATCCCCAGATATCTGCTTGGCTTATCCCCTCACTTTCTTCAGGTCCCTGCTCAATAGCTGCCTTATCAAAAAGTCTCTCCTGACCACACAATCTAAAACAGAACCCGTCCCGACATTCCCTATTGTCCTTATCCTGCTTCCTTTTCCTTCAAAACACTTATCTTTACCTGGACATATTATATATAGCACATCTACATCTGCCTCCAGATGTAAGCCATGAGAGTAAGGACCTTGTTTTATGTTTACTGTGGAATTCGTACTGTCTTAATGCAGTGCCTGGCATAAAAATCATTAAATAAATACTTGCTGAATGAATGCATACACACGCATATACACACACACACACACACACACACACACACACACACACACGCACTCTTTTCAAAGGGGCAGCATAGCATAGGTAACAAACAAGGTCACTGGCAAAAGAAGTGAGGTGAATCCTGATTTTCCATTTATTTGCTGAGTGACTCTAGTCTTTTTTTTCCCTTTCTTTGTATACCTCACAGGATTAATGTGAGGATTAGACAAAATGATGCATGTAAGGCACTTAGCACAGTGCTTGGTCCATGTTAGATACCGAATAAATGTTAGTTTCCTTCCTACTTTGGTTCAGGTTCAAAGACAAGAACAATCATCTCTTCTTTCCTGCTTTTGTGTTGTTTTTTATTGAGAATGCATGCGAAGTCAATGTGAGCAGTAAGATCAAATCTGAATATCTATTACGAAGATGCAATAAAAAGTCAAATTTTTAAAAAAGAATTTTCCATGAGTATTTACGGTATTACAAGAAGACTTGCTTTGAGAAACCAATTTGTTGTTGTTGTTTTCTTTTCTTTTCTTTTTGAGACGGAGTTTTGCTCTGTCACCCAGGCTGGAGTGCAAGGGCACAATCTCGGCTTACAGCAACCTTTGCCTCCTGGGTTCAAGCGATTCTCCTGTCTCAGCCTCCTGAGTAGCTGGGATTACAGGTGCCCGCCACCACACCCAGCTAATTTTTGTATTTTTAGTAGAGATGAGGTTTCACCATGTTGGCCAGGCTGGTCTTGAACTCCTGACCTCAGGTAATCCACCCATCTTGGCCTCCCAAAGTGCTGGGATTATAGGCCTGAGCCACTGTGCCCGGCAGTTGTTGTTGTTTTAAAAAACAATGGTTTCTTAAAGTTGAGGATAACGACAAACCCATAGCAAACTCTAGAAAGAAAACAAGGGCTTCTCTCCACATCTCTAATGTAGAGCTCACTGCACTCCTGTCTTTAGTGATTCCAGAACAAAAAACTTTGCATGTTTATTCTATTACCAAGGCCACCAAAGAAACATGGCAAGTGGCAGCTTACCTCTTTGGTGGGGCTGCAGAAACCTTTGCAAAAAGGGATAGAAATTGAAGAGGAAAAGCTGTGGAGAGAAAACCGACTTTAATACTGATGCAACTGACACTATGGAGTTCCATTTCTTCTTAATGCAAACATATCACCAAGCTCAACTAATTGGTGAACACTTTTGTTTTTTTCTCAGTAAGCAATCATGCCCTAGGATGATTCAATATGCTGTATTAACCAAGGCTAGGAACTCACTCAAATGAGGCTATGCTGCTATCCTCATTATGTAAAGGAGGAAGCAAGTATATGCAGAATGAACTAGAGGAAGGAGAGGTAGACAAAATGTAACATTCTTCTACTCTTAAAACTGGTGTGGCTGCAGAAACTAACTTTTTAGTGTTCTAAGGAGAGGGGATTATAGGAAGGAACAGCATTGATACCAAGGCTCCAGAACAACAGACAAGATCGGAATTCAAATCTGAATAGCACCGAGTATAATTTAATCAGCAAAGCTCACGCCTGGTTATATTCTTGTATACCAGTCCAACCACATGGAAGGAGTTGGGTCCAACCACATGGAAGGAGTTACTCTGTGCACCATAATTCAGAGGGAAAACATTAACACTCTGAAGTCCACCTAAACAAAGGTGACCAGGGTTATTAAGGAAATGGTAATGTTTACCTTCAAGAAGAGAAACTGGAAATAAACTGGTCTCTTTCAAGGTATACCAGTTAGGTGGGAATAAACTAATTTTTTCTATTTTAGCCACAAAGCAAAAGTAGGATGGGCCACTGAGAAGTTGCAGGGAAGACTGGTTAAACACAATGATAGATGTTCAACTGTAGTCAGTTGTGAAACTCCAGTATCATTTCCCTCAAACCACGCTTAAATCGCAGATCACTTTTTGTTTCCTATAGAGCTCAAATTCAGTCTGAATGAAATTGCTGCACAAATGTAACAAGAATTGATCCTACACTGGGACTACAGCCATGGAGAAAAAGCAACGTAGTCAGTAAAATGTTAACAGGTTTTTCTCAGAGAAAGGGAACAACTACTTTCACTCATGTGTACTTTCATTTTCAACTTGATATGTCTATATTGTTTGAAAAGTGTTTTTCCTTTCTTTTCTTTTTGTTTTTTTAAATGGATGTTCAGAGGAGCACCAGTCACAAGATCAAAATGATAAGGAAAAACCTTAATGGTCATTTCTTCATGGCTTAAATTTCTGGGTATCTCTTTTTTCTACAATGGCATCTAGTCTAACAGTATATGTAAAGTTCCCATATATATACCACTGAGGAGCTCTTGCGACTAACATTTGTAAACATGACAATTTCCTACTAGAGGGATCTGGAAGTCAGGAAAGCCAAGAAGGGTTAAACAAACAGTGAGATGTACTAAATCAATTAAAATATGTGCATTATATTGGCTCAAGAAAATGTGTGTGTGCAACAAAGTGAACAAAAAGAAAGTAAAAAAGCAGAACAGGCCAGGCGCGGTGGCTCACACCTATAATCCCAGCACTTTGGGAGGCCAAGGTGGTCAGATCATGAGGTCAGGAGTTCAAGACCAGCCTGGCCAATATGGTGAAACCTCGTCTCTACTAAAAATACAAAAAAACTAGCCAGGTGTGGTGGCGTGCGCCTGTAGTCCCAGCTACTTGGGAGGCTGAGGCAGGAGACTCACTTGAACCCAGGAGATGGAGGTTGCAGTGAGCCGAGATTGCGCCACTGCACTCCAGCCTGGGCAATAGAGGGAGACTCTGTCTCAAAAAAAAAGGCAGAGAATAAAATAGCCTGTCCATAAATGGAATATATGTACAAATTAACATCCACATTACTGCAAAGAAAATGAAGTGATATAAATAGTTATTTTCAGAGATGTTACTCTTCTGTAAATTTTATGTGTTTAAATGTATGAGGGATAAAATCAAGCCACTCCTCTACCTAATGGCTTTTCTTTCACCATGGTAAATTCTACTTCAAACATTCACCAAGAGAAACATAATATAATTCAAACCTCATGAATTCCCACCAATCTGGAGATGAGGTTCATGAGCATCATCTTCACTTCAAACCTCTCCTTACAGCACTCAAGCTGCTTTAGTAGTTTTTCCGCAAAATCTGGCAAGGAGAGGATGAAAGAAGTACATTGTGAGTCCATGGTCTATGTGACATTTATGTAACAGGTGTAGGAAAAGGGAGTAGTTAGATCAGTGAATAGACTGACAAACAGGTGAATATATCAATATATGTAATGGTGCCCAAAGTTAAGTCTTAATAATTCGCAAGTTTTTTAGCATCAACATCTAGAGTGACTGTTTGACAGGTGCTCGCTTCACTTAATAGCTCTCTAGAGCCTTGCTTCTTAAAGGGGTAGTCCACAGACCCAGCAGCTGCTGGTCTACCTGGGAGGCTTGTTGGAAATGCAGAAGCTCAGGCCCCACCTCCCCAGGTGATCTGTATCTACATGCAAATTTGAGAAACACTGATCTACAGCAGGGGTCAGCAAATCTTGCCATACATTAGAGTACTGAGAGCCCCAACGCCCTGCTACACCCCATACCAACTAAATTAGATTCTCTGGGGATAACAGGATCCAAGCATCCGTATAGTTTTTATAAATTCGCCAGGTGAGACCAATGTGTGGCCTAGTTTGAGAACTAGTGTTCTCGAACAAGGTTTCCCAGATTTTTGGTTTCCACAGAGTAGGTTTTGTTTTTTTTTTTTTTTTAATAAAAAAAAGGACCAACAAAAGACTGCCAGTTTATTTGGTCAAGTACAATGCCCTATTACAATTGTGTTGTTAAAAACATGAATCTCAGAAAGACCTGTTTTTCCATATTTTTCTTGTTCTGCGATAGACTGGGAATCACTGCTTTAGAAGACAATTTTATAGGTTACAACCAACTAGTAACAACTAAGCATTTATTGACTATCTATTAAATGCCAGGGATCTTATATTCCGTGAAAACCCCAAAGGCAGGAAATAAAACAGGCAGAGATAAGGCCAACAAGGAACTCGGAAGTCATAATTACATACCTTGGGGATCATGAATCAAGTGAATGGCTGAAAAGTTAAACACCTCTGGTTTTTTCTTCTTTTTTTGTTTCTGAAAGGGAGAGGAAAAACATTTTCAGTCTGAGTTACAGTGATGACGCTCCTAGAACTTAATGTGCTAAAAAGGCTGTTATAAGTCCATTAGACTCTTTAAAAAGAAAAAACTTTGTTCTAAAAATCTTTTCAACTAGAAGAATTAAAGTTGGTTTTTGCCTTTTAAGATTAAATGTGGGGAATGTGTTCCAACCATTAGCACCTATGAGACTTAAGAGGAATTTGGAAATGCAAACTTCAATAATATAGTTTGGCTCTGTGTCCCCACCCAAATTTCATCTCGAACTGTAATCCCTGCATGTCGAGGGAGGGACCTGGAAGGAGGGACCTGGTGGGAGGTTATTGGCTCATAGGGGCAGTTTTCTCCATGCTATTCTCGTGATAGTGAGTTCTCACAAGATCTGATGGTTTAAAAGTGTTTGGCAGATCCCGTGTAGTGCTCTCTCTCTCCTGCCACCATGTAAGACATGCCTTGCTTCCCCTTTGCCTTTCCCCATGATTTTAAGTTTCCTGAGGCCTCCCCCACCATGCAGAACTGTGAGTCAACGAAATCTCTTTCCTCTGTAAATTACCCAGCCTCAGGTTGTTCTTTATAGCAGTGTGAAAATGAACTAATACAATTAATAAACACACAAGGGCCAAATTAATGACTTTCAAAATAATCATTACAAAAATATGAAATGTACTGCATTTATGTACTCTTCTGACAAAACATGTCTAGCAAAGATACCATAATACAAGCCACCTTGATCAGAACAAGTAAAAAGTGAATTTAATTAAACTAATTTATCCAAGTCACTGATTTTGCTAAAGCTGAATACATTTATTCATCTAAAATATTAGTGCTTAAAAATTCATCTAACATTTCTAAGTATTCTGAAAATGGTACTCTGATTTTAAATTCTTAAAAGCTCTGGCTAGCAACAACATATTCTTCATTCTAATCACTCCTATCTCATTTTCCAGATACAAGTCCCACCTTGAGTACTTTCATTGCCTTTTCCAACTTTTTCTTGTTTTTGGAACTTTTCTTCCCTGTAGCATATTGTACTAGCAGGTCTCTTGCTGTTGGTCCATCATCCTAAAGAAGAAATTACTTTGTAAAATTGTAAACAAGGAAAATCTGCATAGAATGAAAGAGTAAACCTTTCAGCCACTTCTTGGTTCTTATACTCTTCGCACAAAGCTATTAAAAATGATTACTACTTTTAGGCTGGGCGTGGTGGCTCACGTCTGTAATCCCAGCACTTTGGGAGGCCAAGGTGGGTAGATCACTTGAGGCCAGGAGCTTGAGACCAGCCTGGCCAACAGAGCAAAACTGTGTCTCTACTGAAAATACAAATACTTAGCTGGGCTTGGTGGTGCACACCTGTAATCCCAGCTACTCAGAAGGCTGAGGCAGGAGCATCACTTGAGCCCGGAAGGGGGAAGTTACAGTGAGCTGAGATCACGCCACTGCACTCCAGCCTGTCTCAAAAAACAAAAAACAAAAAAAAAGAAAAAAGAAAAAAGAAAATTAGGTGGAAAAAATATGCCCATGTGTGCACAAACAGGTACATACAAAGATTTTCACTGTAGCACTGTTTTTTTTTTTTTTTTTGAGATGGAGTCTCACTCTGGCACCCAGGTTGGAGAGCAATGGCACGATCTCAGCTCACTACAACCTCCACCTTCCAGGTTAAAGTGATTCTCCCACCTCAGCCTCCCAAGTAGCTGGGATTACAGGCACACGCCACCATGTCTGGCTAATTCTTGTATTTTCAGTAGAGACGGGTTTTGCCATGTTGGCCAGGATGGTCTTGAACTCCTGACCTCAAGTGATCTGCCCGCCTTGGCCTCCCATAGTGCTGGGATTACAGGTGTGAGCCATTGCGCCCAGCCCTCATTCTTCCTTTAAAAACTGTTGTTGACAATCCGCTCGGGTCCCCTTCCATGCTGTGGAAGCTTTGTTCTTTCGTTCTTCACAATAAACCTTGCTACTGCTCACTCTTTAGGTCCGTGCCATCTTTAAGAGCTGTAATACTCACCACGAAGGTCCGCGGCTCCAAAAAAAAACGAACAAAAAAAACCGTTGTCTTCCTTTACAAATATGTACATAGTTTACTATGGCATATGTATTCCCACTGCCCTATTCTGAAATAAGTATCATTTGCGTTCAGAGAGTTTCTCTCTTTTTGTTATTTAGGTTGCCATTTATAATAAAATGTATTAGTCATATACTATTTAAAAGATGTTATCACATATTCCAGTACTTTGGTTACCAAATACTAAAATGGGGAAGGATAATTTCCTTCTTTTTTTTTTTTAGAAATTCTTATTTTAATATTTCATGCCATTATGCATCTTGATTTTTTTTTTCCTCAAAAATATGCTGGTGATGGCCGAGTGTGGTGGCTCATGCCTGTTATCCCAGCACGTAGGGAGGCCAAGGTGGGTGGATCATGAGGTCAGGAGATCAAGACCATCCTGGCTAACACGGTGAAACTCCATCTCTACCAAAAATACAAAAGATTAGCCAGGCGTGGTGGCGGGCGCCTGTAGTCCTAGCTACTTGGGAAGCTGAGGCAGGAGAATGGCGTGAACCCAGGAGGCAGAGCTTGCAGTGAGCTGAGACCACGCCACTGCACTCCAGCCTGGGCAAAAGAGCAAGACTCCGTCTTAAAAAAAAAAAATGTTGGTGACAATTTTCATCCTAAATTTACATAGTGAGATACAGGTATAACTTTAGAACTAAGATCAAGGTTGAATAAATCTGTTTTATTAATTATATAACCAATCTTACTGAATACAAGTGACAAATTCCAAGTAGAGTAAAATAGCATGGCAGAATTCAATAAAAGGGCAAAGGTGTCATCTGAGTTTCTTTCTGACTTCAGCAGTCATAGACTTTACAATGTGTACTCAGAGCAATAATAAAAGGTAAGATTCAGAAGCAGCTATGATTAAACTAACCTCAGATTCGGAGTCACTGTCCTGTTTTTCATCTTCATCTTTCCCAAGAAAGAATGTCAAAGCGGCAACTAACATCTAAAGACCAATGAGAAAAAAGTCAGCTACTTGATTCAGCTTAAAACAAAGAATAAATCCTTTTGACTATGCTTTATACATGTGCATGAACTAAGATCTGAAGAACACATTCAAAGAGTGGTGGGATTTTTGCTCATTTTTTCTTAATTAAAAATTGTTTTATGTTATTTCTCTAATAAATAATTTTAAAAACTAGATAAAAACTGCTAGGCTCTATATAGTTATCCTTCAAGACTGTCAAGAATTTCTACATCCCCTATAAGAAAAGTGACATTGCAGTTCTTCTAACAGACAAAAGTCAAACATTGACCTTAAATTTGTTTTAGCAGTGCCTAAGCCCAACAGAAATCAAGAATCACAGGAGAAAACATTAAAAAACCACTGAGGCTATCATTTATTACATAGCAATTTAAAAACTCATAATTCTATTGACTCTTTTAAAGTTCAGATGACCCAGGAAAGCAGTATAGGAACAAAGAAAGCATCACCTCACATAAACTGCATGCCTGCACATCACTGCATGCCTGGTGTGCAGGCATTCAGTTTATGCTGAGTGATGCTTTCTTCTAACTGCATGCAGAAGCAGACCACCCACAGACAGAGCTTACACACAGCCCTACAGGTGCTCACCTTGGTGACCTTAGAGAAGCATGCAGTTGTGATAACATTGACAGTTTTGGCATCATTCCTGGGGGAAGACAATGAATGCTTTGAAGTAAATTTTCATTCTACTGTATTTCATAGCACAGACAATGGCACAAAATAAATGATATAACAAATGTTTGTGACGTAATAGAATTCCCAATTGTAATATTTGAAAAAGATATGAGTTGCTAAATTACTCAACCACAGGTAAAACATTTCATTAGATTTTAGCCCAGACTTACGACAAAATTTGCAGCCATTAAGATGGAGTATTTAAAGAATTTTTAATGACATAGGAAGCTAGTCAAGTGCAAAAAACAAACAAACAAAAAAACAACTGAGAAGATCGGGGACAGTGGCTCATGCCTGTAATCCCAGCACTTTGGAGGGCCAAGGCAGGCGGATCACTGGAGGCCAAGAGTTCAGGTCCAGCCTGATCAACACAGTGAAACCCCATCTCTACTAAAAATACAAAAAATTAGCTGGGCATGTGCCTGTAATTCCAGCTACTTGGGAGGCTGAGGCACAACAACTGCTTGAACCCAGGAGGCAGAGGTTGCAGTGAGCCAAGGTCACACCATTGCACTCCAGCCTGGGCAACAGAGCAAGACTCTGTCTCAAAAAAACAAACAAAAAACAATAATAATCAAGAATTTAAAAACTATAATATATAGGCTGGGCGCAGTGGCTCACGCCTGTAATCCCAGCACTTTGGGAGGCCGAGGTAGGTGGATCACGAGGTGAGGAGATTGAGACCATCCTGGCCAACATGGTGAAACTCCGTCCCTACTAAAACACACAAAAAATTAGCCGAGCGTGGTGGTGCATGCCTGTAGTCCCAGCTACTCGGGAGGCTGAGGCAGGGGAATCGCTTGCACCCAGGAGACAGAGGTTGCAGTGAGCCAAGATCATGCCACTGCACTCCAGACTGGTAACACAGCAAGACTTTCTCAAAATAAATAAATAAATAAATAAAAATAAATAAAATAAATAAAAACTGTAATACAGAAAAATTTCAACCATATTTAAAAATTCACATTAAACAAAAAAGACTGGGTGGAAATACCATAAAATACTAACAGTAATTGATTAAAACCACTTTTTAAATTTCTCCAAATTTTCTGCTGTAATGAATATTACTTTTATAGTAAAAAAATGTTAATAAGAAAAGCAAAAGAAATGAGTCAGGGACACAGTATCAACAAACTGAAGTATACGAAGCATATTTTATCTAAATAGGATGAATTGATTTGAAAATCTTCAGAGTGGCAGAAGAGAGAGCACAGATTTTGGAGTCAGTTAGATCTGGGTTTGAATTTCAGCTCTGCCTCTTAATAGCTAAACTTTTACTAACTCTAAGAACTTCCATGTCATTACTTATAAAATGGGGATAATTCCAGATAAGCTACATCTTCTGTTCTCAAGTTGTTCTAAGTGAGGTCATGTCAAAGTGCCCGACCTCAGTAGATGCTCAAGAAATGATAACCAATGTCATTAGTCATTTGAATTGCCTCTATTTTTACTTCCAACTTAAATCTATGACAGAAGTATATTAAAGAGCTCAAGCTCAAGAAAAGTATTTGTATATGTGCTCTGTATTAATTACAAATGAAAAAAGAGTCTACTTCTCAAGAGACAAATATATATACACTACCAGATGTTCCTTCTGTAGAGTTCAATCATTACATCTAAAGACATCTTGGCTGCGGTTGCATTGCTATCTCTTAACATGGTGTACATGAAATTTTGCAATACCTGAAGAAAAGGAGGAGAAAGAAGACTTAATACACTAATGGTACAATGCTGCAAACATGGAAAACAGAAGAGTACTTACTACATTCACTTTATTGTTCTTGTGTTTTGCATTTATATTCTTGATATCAGTCACAATATGTGTGTATAAAGTCTGAGGAAAAGAAACAAAAATATATACATTAAACCTAACCAACATTTTTAACCTTGCTAAATTTGGAGAACAGTATGAATGTACAGGATGACTTAATTTTACCTATTTTCATTCTATCACAAAAGAAACCCAAACCAAGCAAACAAACAAAAAAGCAACTACAAAGCAAAGCAAAGTTGTCCTCAAGAAGTTAAACATGGAGTTTAATGTAATATGGCACAATTCTCCTAGGTATATATCCAAGAAAATGAAAACATCAGTGTTCACACAAACATTCATAGCAGCCTTATTCATAGTGGCCAAAAAGTGGAAATAACTTAAATATCCATTAACTGATGAATGGATAAACAAAATGTGGTATATCCACACAATGGAATATTATTTGGCAACAAAAAGGAATAAAGTACTGATACGTGCTACAACATGAATGAATCTTGAAAACATTATGCTAAGTGAAAGAATCTAGTCACTAAAGACCACATATTGTATGATTCCACTTATATAAAATTTCCAAAACACACAAATCTATAGTAACCCAAAGTAGACTGGTGATTACCTAGAGCCAAAAGGGATGAGGAACAGGATTAACTACTAATTGGAATAGAGTTTCTTTTGGGGGTGACAAAATGTTCAAAAATTGATTGCAGTGATGGTTGTACCATGCTGTGAATACACTAAAAAACACTGAATTGTACACTTTAAGTGGATGAATTTTATGTAAATTATATCTCAATAGAAGTGTTATTAAAAAAAATGCTCCAATTTACCAAGCACCTAACTGCATGCATGAAAATACTGTGAATGCACATATCACTGGTGCCCACACCATGCTCCCATGGACCACTTTTATTCCACAAATTAGACCAAGAAGTACAATTGCTAAAATCAAACAGTGGTAGTCTCTCAATACTTCGAAAAAAAATTTAAATTAATGAATGTAAACTTAAGTTTTTCTTTCCTTTTTTTCTTTAAATACAGCAGGGGTCTTGCTATGTTGCCCAGGCTGGTCTCAAACTCCTGGCCTCAAGTGATCATCCCACCTCAGCCTCCCAAAATGCTGGTAATACAGGTGTGAGCCACAGTGTCCAGCCAAGTTTTTCCATCTTAAATTTCTTTCATAAATCTTCAGCTTCTAGTCTTATATAAGAAAATGCAAAATCGTGGGAAAATGTTAATAACAACAAAAAAGTTTTTTGTGGGGGAGTGGGTCAGTTATAGCTGTGAGTACCAATGTCCTGATTTAGCCAGCCAGTATGGTGCAGTAGTAAAAGGCTTGGGTTCTGAAACCAGAGCCTGGGCTTATATCCAATCCCACCACTAAGAAGCAGTGTGAGAGTGGGCAAGTTACTCTATCTCTCTTTAACCTCAGCCTTTTCATCTGCAAAGTAAGAATAATAATAATGAGGATCCCTCTCTCATAGGGCTCTGTGAGTAAATGAGTAAATACACAAAGCTCTGAGAATGGTGCCTGGCACAAAGTATGCACTCAATAAATATTGGCTATTAACACCATATGGCATGCACACAATGGTTGCTTTTTCCTGTTAAAGTTATTATTAACTGTATCCAACAATGTAAAGCATCGATAATTCAAGAGACAACAAAATTTTATGTCACCTCAAGGAAGATGCAGGGAAATATTTGTTTTGCCCTTTACCTTTCGCAGAAGCTTATCATGGCAACGAAGAAGTTCAAAGAAGAGTTCTAGCAGGCTTGATGGATTGATGAGATTCTTATTTCTCAGCAAGATCAAAGCTTTGCAAAATGTCTCGGGAAGGAAAAAAACATACCATAAGACAATGGTAAAGTTAACAAGGTGAGAAAATAGAGTGTATATGTCCCAAGACCTTAATGTCTTTTACTAACTAGACACTATTGTAGGATTCAGAATAGTCAGTCTCTGCCTTCATGGAGCTTACACTGGGGATAGAGCAGAACGGAGGACAGACAAGCCAAGTAAGCACATAAAAAGGACGATCTAAGAAAATAAGTGTCATGCAGGAAGTAAAACAGGGTTATGTAATTGATCAATAGTGACTGAGGGAGGGCCACAGGGAGGTCAAGTAAGGTCTCTTTGTGGTGTCACCATACAGCAAAACCCTGAATCCATGAAGACAGGTGGGATAACAAGATAATACACTAAACTGGAATAATCAATGCGAGTTTATGACCTTACAAGGCATTCTTCTGAAGTACCATCAGCACTAAGAATGGCTCAACAGCAGTTGTTGCATGCCTGCCCCCCGCCTTTTTTTTTTTTTTGAGACGTGTCTCGCTATATCACCTAGGCTAGTCTTGAACTCTTGAGCTCAAGCGATCCTGCTTCAGCCTCCTGATTAGCCAGGACTGTAGGTACCCAGCTATTATTTCTTTTTTCTTTCTATTTTTAAGAGATAGAGTCTCATTATGTTGCCTAGGCTGGTTTCAAACTCCTGGAAACTTCTCAAATGATGCTCCTACTTCAGCCTCCTAAGTAGCTGGGATTACAGGCATGAGCTGATGTGCCCAGCAGCCGTGGCACTCTTGCTTACCACCAACTCTTACATGTAGCCCTATCACCCAAATTTTGTGTTATCCTTCATTAGATGAAATACAATCCTTGAAGAACAGTTGATTCCAAGTCTTGGGGCAGGAAAAACGGTAAGAATTAATTTGGAACTATTTCTGCCAGAATTCAAGGATGCTTTCAAAAACAGGGGCAAGGCTGGGCATGGTGGTCCACACCCATAATCTCAGCACTTTGGGAGGCTGAGATGGGAGAATCACTTGAGGCCAGGAGTTCAAGACCAGCCTGGGCAATGTAGTGAGACCTTGTCTCTACAAAAAAAAAAAAAAAATTAGCTGGTTGTGGTGGCACACACCTTGTGGTCCTAGCTACTTGGGATGCTGAGGTGGGAGGATTGCTTGAGCCCAGAAGCTTGAGGCTGCAGTGAGCTAAGATTGTACCACTGTACTCCAGCCTGGGCAGCTGAGTGACAGACCCTGTCCAAAAAAAAAAAAATCAGGGAAATTGCTAAAAGGACTAAGAAGCTTCCCCTGGCAAGGTGGTGACAATCTGAACACAAAGTAATTAAAATAATAATGCTAAAAAAAGTTTTAAAGTACATAAAAAGGTAGTTATAATGTCAATGAAATAAATATAACTTGATTTTTATTGATTTGATTAAGTAGGTAAGAATTACTATATATGGATATATTATTTCTTCCAAAAAAAATACAATGTTTCTATCTGTGTAAGCAGGACAGAGTGAACAAAAACTTGGGAATGATTCAAAAAGTCTTAGAAAAATAGCAAATACACCAGGTAGAAAGAAAGCCCAGTGGCTAAGAATTGTTGGTTATCCCAATAACCAATTAAAAAGAGCTTCTTCCAGTGTGTTCAACGCTTCCTCTAAAGAACAATGCTAACTATACAGACTCAATCCTTTATCTCCTAGTAAAGGAAATCTCTATTATTATTATTTTTTTTTTTATTTTTTTTTTTTGAGACAGAGGCTGGAGTGCAATGGTGCAATCTCGGCTCACCACAACCTCCGCCTCCCAGGTTCAAGCAATTCTCCTGCCTCAGCCTCCCAAGTAGCTGGGATTACAGGCATGCACCACCATGCCCGGCTTATTTTGTATTTTTAGTAGAGACAGGGTTTCTCCATGTAGGTCAGGTTGGTCTCGAACTCCTGACCTCAGGTGATCCGCCTGCCTCGGCCTCCCAAAGTGCTGGGATTACAGGCGTGAGCCACCGCACCTGGCGGAAATCTCTATTATTTTTTAAAAACCTACTAATCATCATAAAGCACTATAAAGAAATATACATACACATTTTTTTTTCCATTTTTAAAAAAATTTAGAGGTGGGGTCTTGCTATGTTGCCTAGGCTGCAGTGTACTGGCTATTCACAGGCATGCTCATACCACACCTCAGCCTCAAACTCCTGACCTCAAGCAACCCTCCTGCCTCAGCCTCCTGAGAAGCCGGGACTACAGGTGCACCTGGCATATATATTAATTTAATAATGCCCACAGACCAGTTTGGTGGGGTACTGCCAGGAAAGTAAAATTTAAAGAAATCCTGCTTACTTGGAAAGCTATTAAGTCTCTATACTCAAAATATCAAATCTCTATGACCCACAAGGACTTCAAGAGTAACATGACATAGGTAAAAGCCTTTAGACTAGGGGTTCAAGTTTGGAGTCCCTTGGGCCGTACTGCCAGGTCCCATGTACCAGCTGAGCATCAATCAGTTGACAACCCACAGCCTGAAACCTTGGCTTGTCTGAGACAGTATTCTTTTTCTTTTTGGCCTAATCAAATTACTAAAATCCTAAAGTAGTATAAAAATGATAGAAATACAAAAAACCTGAGAAAGTCTAAAAGAAAACAAACATTAATCTAAAGACATGGCATTTCTACAAGTTTTGCTATAGGATATTAGTAAGTTTTGTGATCATATTTGTGTACTTATCTGCTGTAAAGGGGTTTGAAAAGCAGATGTATTAAATTTGGAAATGTCTTAGTCCCTAGAAGCAGAGACTGATTTATTACAAGTGATTTGTTGGGGTTATGATCTCAGAAAGGAAGTGAAGGAAGGAGGATAGTGCAGAGACAAGCAAAACAAAGCAAGGATGTGTCCTTGACTGGAGACTAGCTTTAGTCCCAACACAGGAAAACACTGGAGCACATCCTGCAATGGAGTCAGAGCCACCCTGAGGTAATGGGCTGGGTTTTTGTACCGCATGATAATGGGCTGTGGGCTACTAGGGTAGGAGGACACCTCCCAGGCACTAGGACTCCAATTTAGCTGAGGACAATGTTCCAGAGAAAGGGCAGCTGAGGGCCACCAGCAGCTGACATTCACAACAAGTGGGGCAAACAGGTACACGGGCCTCATGAAGGGAATGTCAGCCAGGACTCAACCTCAACCACTAAAGGGACAATGATGAAATGCTCAAACTGACTGTCTAATGGATAAGTTTACTAATTTAAGGCATTATAAAAATGACAAGTTGTGATTAGGATTCTTCATGCATATAAGATTTGAATGACTAGAAGAAATCATCTACTCAAAAGGTTAAAGAGCATCCTGTAGGGTTAGTGTGCTGGAAGAATAGAAAGATCAGTGTAGCTGAAAATGATATCATATCAGAAACACAGGCAGGAAGCAGATCACGCAGGCACTTTTGAGCCAGGTTATTAAGTTTCCGTTGTACTCTAAGTATAAATGAGAAGCCATAGAAGTATTTTTAGGAAAGGATAATACATTATAATTGACATTTTCCAAAGATAATTAGCTTAGAGGCTGTTCTCATTTAAATACATATGAACGCAGCACACATGAACACAGCACAATTTATTCATCCAACTACTGGTCCTACCATTCGAAGATCTGGATCCAATACGGTATGATTGCAGGAGAGAAGATCTTTCACCTCTTGAGGAAAATTACTTAGGTACTCTGGGTAGCAGTGACTAATCTGTAACAAAGCAAAGGCTCTTCTGAAGTTGCTCTCTTTCTCTCCTATAATTCAGATGCATACATTTAGGATGTTCTGCAAAACGAGAGTAAAAGGCTATGTTTCATAGAAGTAGATGGTTCCAAACAACCTTCTTTTCCTTCTACATGTTAATTTCTCCAACGTTTATCATGGTTTCTCTAGTCTTAGTAATATTTATGACATGATTTAGTACCTGCTTTTATGATGAATTTGAAGAAAAAAAAATAGTCTTAAAGTTTTGTCCTGGTTAGTCATGCAAAAAGATCTAGTGACATTCTCTAACTCATGATAGGGAGAAAATAAAATTTGCAAAAAGGGAAAGTTAGAAAAATATTTTAATTAAGTTCCCATTCCAGAGTGGAATAAGGTTGAGTATTAGTGAAAAAACATGCGGCAAATGGTGTGTAACACCGGTCTTTATTTGAGCAATTATATTCTTACCTGTGCCATAAACATCACCAGCTCTGCTAGTTCTTTGCTGGGTTTATTTGGTTGCAATTTGAAAATCTCCACATTGGATTTGTAGTGATTATACTGCTGTAGAAACTGTAGAAAAATAAAATTTAAGTTTGTCACATTCCATTACATGACTTTCTCAGTACAGACATTCAGTACAGAAATTCTTAGTAGAAACTGTTGACAATCACATGGAGAAAAAGATACTGCAAAAGTATATAAAAACACTCCTTTTGCCTTATCTGCATTCTTCAAAGTGCGCTTTTTAAAGACCTGAGCACATCACAGATAATCTAAAGACCTTTTCCTTAGAATTATCATTACAAGTTTAGGCAGCATGGTGTAAGAACAGAGAAGCATGAATCCCAAATTCAGATTGTAGTTCTGTTCTGCCAGTTACTATCTAAATGATCCCGACTGCTGGGTGTAGTGGCTCACACCTGTAATCCCAGCACTTTGGGAGGCCAAAGTGGGTGGATCACTTGAGCCCAGGAGTTCGAGACCAAACTGGGTAACACAGGGAGACCTTGTCTCTACAAAAAATAAAAATTAGCAGGGTGTGGTGGCGTGCACCTGTAATCCCAGCTACTCAACAGGCTGAAATGGGATGATCACTTGAGCCCAGGGAGGTCGAGAATGCAGTGAGCTATGATCATGCCACTGCACTCCAGCCTAGGCAACACAGAGGCCCTGTCTCACAAAATAAAAATAAAAATAAATGATCCCTACTACCATATCCATGTATGCAGAGCACTCAAATCAGCAGAAAAATAACAGGTCAGAAATATAAATTATATCTCAAGTACATGAAGCTCTCCAGTCAAAATCCTGCCCCCCCACTCCTTTTTAAAAAGTATACTTTTAAGTCTTGGGATACATGTGCAGAATGTGCAGGTTTGTTACATAGGTATACATGTGCCATGGTGGTTTGCTGCACCCATCAACCTGTCATCTACATTAGGTATTTCTCCTAATGCTATCCCTCCCCTAGCCCCCCACCCCAACAGGCCCCCAATGTGTGATGTTCCCCTTCCTGTATCCATGTGTCCTCACTGTTCAACTCCCACTTATGAGTGAGAACATGCGGTGTTTGGTTTTCTGTCCTTGTGATAGTTTTCTGAGAATGATGGTTTCCAGCTTCATCCATGTCCCTGCAAAGGACATGAACTCATCCTTTTTTATGGCTGCATAGTATTTCCATGGTATATATGTGCCACATTTTCTTTATCTAGTCTATCACTGGTGGGCATTTGAGTTGGTTCCAAGTCTTTGCTATTGTGAATAGTGCTGCAATAAACATACGTGTACATGTGTCTTTATAGTAGAATGATTTATAATCCTTTGGGTATATACCCAGTAATGGGATGGCTGGGTCAAATGGTATTTCTGGTTCTAGATCCTTGAGGAATTGCCACACTGTCTTCCACAATGGTTAAACTAATTTACACTCCCACCAACAGTGTAAAAGTGTTCCTATTTCTCCACATCCTCTCCAGCATCTGCTGTTTCCTGACTTTTTAATGATTGCCATTCTAACTGGCGTGAGATGGTATCTCATTGTGGTTTTGATTTGCATTTCTCTAATGACCAGTGCTGATGAGCTTTTTTTCACGTGTTTGTTGGCCGCATAAATGTCTTCTTTTGAGAAATGTCTGTTCATATCTTTCGCCCACTTTTTGATGGGGTTGTTTTTTTCTTGTAAATTTGTTTAAGTTCCTTGTAGATTCTGGCTATTAGCCCTTTGTCAGATGGATAGATTGCAAAAATTTTCTCTCATTCTGTAAGACGCTTATTCACTCTGATGATAGTTTTTTTTTTTGCTGCGCAGAAGCTCTTTAGTTTAATTAGATCCCATTTGTCAATTTTGGCTTTTGTTGCCATTGCTTTTGGTGTTTTAGTCATTAAGTCTTGCCCGTGCCTATGTCCTGAATGGTATTGCCTAGGTTTTCTTCTAGGGTTTTTATGGTTTTAGGACTTATGTTTAAGTCTTTAATCCATCTTGATTTAATTTTTGTACAAGGTGTAAGGAAGGGGTCCAGTTTCAGCTTTCTGCATATGGCTAGCCAGTTTTCCCAACATACTTTATTAAATAGGGAATCCTTTCCCCATTGCTTGTTTTTGTCAGGCTTGTCAAAGATCAGATGGTTGTAGATGTGTGGTGTTATTTCTCAAGCCTCTGTTCTGTTCTATTGGTCTATATATCTGTTTTGGTACCTTAAAAAAAAAAAAAAAAAAGACTAGGTCTCCCTCTGTCACCCAAGCTGGACTGCAGTGGCACAATCATAGCTCACTGCCACCTCAAACTCCTGGGCTCAAGAGGTCCTCCTGCCTCAGCCTCCTAAGTAGCTGGGACCACAGACGTTCACCACCATGCCCAGCTGATTTTTCATTTTTATTTTTTGTAGAGATGGGATCTCTTTATGCTGCCCAGGCTGGACTCAAATGCCTGGCCTCAAGTGATCCTCTCACCTCGGCCTCCCAAAGTGCTGGGATTACAGGTGTGAGCCATAGCACCTGGCTCCCCTCTTCTTTTAAGTATCAAGAACTTTATGCTAGACAGGATGTGTTAACAGCCAATAGCAGTAGACACATGGAAATAGTAATAGCTTCCACTTATTCAGCACTTGTTATGTACTAAGCTCCTTATACACATCAACTCACTTACTTATGTTTAGTTCTAACAGCTCCTTATACTAAGCTCCTTATACACATCAACGAAGCTCCTTATACACATCAACTCACTTACTTATGTTTAGTTGTAACAGCCACCTGATAATCAAATGTTGAAATTCACCAGGCCTCAGTTCCACAGTTCCATGCCTTACAGCTAACTACTCTCCACCCATACATAGTCTATGTCTTTAAATTATGTGACATACACACACACACACACACACACACACACACACACACACACACACACACACACACACTCTTTCTCATCATCCCTACCTGGTCCAGTGAACTCCCAATTCACATATCCAGTCACCTGTCTGACATCTCTGTTTAGGTGTCTAAACAGACATCATAAACTTAGCATGGTCAAAAAACATAACTTGATTTCCTCAACAAAACTGCCAGGCTTTTTCTAAGAATAGAAGTCAAGTCCCTACATGCTTCAGATAGAACCACTTCTCTCTTGACCCGACACCTCCACTGAATAGGAGTGAGGAGAGGGCTACAGAACTCTTCATGCTACTGACAAAATCTTCACCCCATTTCTTCCCCCACCCCACCCATGGCCCAGCTAACACTATTTACCTGCCTTGAGATGATCAGGACTAATCTCATTACACCCTTTATGTGCATCAGTCACCACAAAAGCCCAGTATTCCCTGGCCATCCCTCATCCCCCTCACTCTAATCCTCATTCCACTAGAACTCTGAACTCTTGGGGTGGGGCCAAGGCATCTAAATCTCTTTTAAACAGCCCAGTCATTCAGATGCTCTATGGGAACAGTGGTTTTCTCCTGACACACTGCTACATCGTTTCTTTCTCCCAGCATGGATGAGTCAGTAGGCATCCTCCTTTTTCATCAATCCTACTTCCAGAGCACTCATATCCCTCCAGATCAACATCCTTTCTCCTCCTTAACTGTCCTCACCCCCAGCTTTGAATCTTATGCCACAAGACCCACTATTCCTCCTTGTAGTCATCTAAAGATTAGGGTTATCCTCACATTCCTTGAACATTTCCGCTCTTTTCTCACTGTCTTCTCACCCTCTATCACAATTCCTGTTATAATACTTGGTGATTTTGTATCCACATGGAGGGTCTTTCCAATACACTGGCCCCTCATTACCCTGACTTCTCCTCCTCTAATCATCTTGAACTTACTGTATCTTAGCACTCACTTCCATGGTCACACCCTAAATGTTGTCATTACCAATAACTATATTACAACTCCATAATCTCAACTAGAGGTATATTCCTCTCCAACCACATCTCCTATTTTCCAAATTCCAACGATCCTTCAATCTCATCAGAATCCATACTCCACTGAGCCTACTACCTTTCCACTGCACCTAAGTAACCCCTGCGCCAACTTCCCTTCTCATCCAGCTTCAATTCCATGATCAATCATTATAATCACCTCCATGCATATACTTCAACTCACTTGCCCATTTCTCTTATCATTATACCCATTTGGTAAAATGCCCACCCTGCGCTTTCCTTCTCTACAGCTACACTCCCAGAGCTGAACATGGTTGGAGAAAATTGGCTAATTGGTGTCATTTTATTTTTTTCATTTTAATTTTTTTTAGAGCCAAGGTCCTGCTCTGTCGCCCAGGTTTCCGTGCAGTGGTGCTATCATGGCTCACTGCAGCATCAAACTCCTGGGTTTAATCAATCCAACTGCCCTAGCCTCCCAATTAGCTGGGACTATAGGCATAAACTCATAACTACAAACCTCAGTTAAGCCCTGCGTGTACTCCAGCAATCTCATTACATTTCTCCAGTCCCTTCACTTTCCCACTTTTCTGGACAACCATTTCATACTTTGCATTCTGTCCTCAAACCTCACTTTTTTCCCTGTCCTCATTCTCAGCAGATGATCTTATCTCCAATTTCACTACGAATATAAGCAATCTGAGGATAATTTCCATTTAACCACCTATCTTCTCCTGTGCCCATATACTTTACCTTCTCTCCTATTACAAAAGCTATCAGGCCACCATCTAAGGCTAGCCCCTCCAGTTATGCATTAGATTCTAAACCCTGTAATGTCACTCAATCAAGGTCTTTGCTTCACTAGTCCCCGCCTCCCATTTCCTGCCTCAACAGGTTCTGCTCCATCAGTATATAGACATGCTGTTCTTTCTGCCATCTTCAAAACAAAACAAAACAAAACAAAAACACCTTTCTTGGTTGGGCATGGTGGCTCATGCCTGTAATTCAGCACTTTGGGAGGCTGAGGCAGAAAGATTGCATGGTTTCAGCTTGGAGACCAGCCTGGGCAACTAGCAAGACCTCATCTCTACAAAAAAATCAACTGGTAATGGTGGCTGCACACTTGTGGTCCCAGCTACCCTGGAGGCTGAGGCAGGAGCATTGCTTGAGCCCAGGAGGTTGAGGCTGCAGTGAGCCGTGATCACACCACTGAACTCTGGCCTGGGCAACAGAGCAAGACTGTGTCTTAAAAAAAAAAAATCCTTTCTTGATTCCACTTTACTCTGTACCTTCTACTCTATTTCTCTCTTCAGAAAAAGTCCTTTAAAGAGTTGTCCATATGTGTTGCCTAATTGCCCTCCTTTTTCAAAAAATCCTTTAAATTGAGATATAATTCATATACCATAAAATTTACCCTTTGAAAGTATACAATTCAGTTCTTCAGTATATTCACCAAGTTGTACAACCATAGGGTTTTCATCACCACCAAAAGAAACCTCAATCCATTAGCAGTTATTTCCCATACCCCTTACCCTCAGCTCTGGCAACCACTAGTCTACTTTCCGTCCGTATAGATGCACCTATTCTGGACATATTCTATTCATATACATTTCATATACATAGAATCATACTCCAATTGCTTTTAAACCTTCTGTAATCAGATTTTTGCACCCATTCCTCTTCCCAAACTGCTCATTGAATCAGGGTAGCCAATGACATCCATGTCGCTAATTTTTTTTTGTTTTGTTTTTCTGAGATGGAGTTTCACTCCTGTTGCCCAGGCTAGGGTGCAGTGGTGCGATCTTGGCTCACTGCAACCTCCGCCTCCCAGGTTCAAGCAATTCTCCTGCCTCAGCCTCTGGAGTAGCTGGGATCACAGGTGCCCGCCACCACACCTGGCTAATTTTTGTATTTTTAGTAGAGATGCGGTTTCACCATGTTGGTCAGGCTGGTCTTGAACTCCTGACCTCAGGTGATTCACCCGCCTTGGCCTCCCAAAGTGCTGAGACTACAGGTGTGAGCCACCGTGCCCGGCCCCATGTTGCTAAATTTAATGGTGGTCAACTTTCGGTATTCATCTTATTTGACTCATCAGCATCTGATGTGCTTGGGTTCTCCCTCCCTTGGGAACATCTTCTATATTTGGCTTCCAGAACACCTCCTGGTTTTCCTTGAAACTTCACTGGCTGCTTTCTCAGTCCCTTTTTCCAGTTACTTAGAAACTCACTGGCCTGTAAATGTTGGGAATCCCCACGGCTTTCTCTACCTACCCAATCCAGGGTCTAATCATCCTTCTTACTACCTCCTTTTACCATCCTAGCACCACTCAACCCAGCATCATCTCTTGCTGTGGATAATTCCAATA
Organism: Pongo pygmaeus; assembly: GCF_028885625.2. Classification (NCBI taxonomy): domain Eukaryota; kingdom Metazoa; phylum Chordata; class Mammalia; order Primates; family Hominidae; genus Pongo; species Pongo pygmaeus. Next base: position 88,216,709 of record NC_072376.2, read on the forward strand.
GCTTCTTATGTGGTGTCTCTGCTTCTATCTTTGCCCTCCTACATACAGCCTATCCTCAAGTCAGGGTGATCTTGTTCTCATATAGGGTGGTTCATGTATTCTTCTGCTCAAAACCCTGTAAAGGCTTCCATCTCATTGGGAGGTAGAATCCCAAGTTCACCCCCTTTCCTCATTCCCCATTTAGAGCCACACTGGCCTTTATGTTCCTGAAACCTACCAGGCATACCTACCCCAGGGTCTTTATATCTTCTGTTCCTTCTGCCTAGATCATTCTTCCTAAACATATGCACAGCTCTCCCTCATGTCCTTCAGGTTTTCACTCAAAGATTACCATCTCAAGAAGACCTTCCCTAACTATCTGATTTAAAACTGCAATATCCATCTCACCCCCAACATACATAACTACTTTCCTATTGTCTTTTTTTCACAGCACTTTTCATTATTTATCATACTATATTATTTGTTATTGTATATCACCCCCTACTAGACTGTCATTTAACGAGCAGAGAATTTTTATCGGTACAGCTCAACATTAGGTAGTTCCAGGGCCCAGCATTGTGCCTTACATATAGCAGGTAATCAACAGTATTTGTCAAATGAATGAACTTCAGGAAATGGCACTATCATCTACCTAGACACATAAATAAAAAACCTGGGTGATCATTACTTCTTTTTTCCTTATCCCCCACATCCACTCCACCAGAAGGCTCTACCAGCTCTACCTCCATGTAGAACAGCACGAATCTTTGCCCATAATTCCAGTGACACCACAATCCCTTGCCTGGTTATTCTGAGATCCATTATATTAGTTACCCTGCTTTCAGTGTTGCTCCTCTACAAGCCATTCCACATGTAACTTCCAGAGTAAATTCTTAAAAAAAATGTCAGATCATGTCAATCTCCTGCTTAAAACTCTTCAATCACTCCCCGAGGCACTCAGAGTGAAATCTAAACTCGTTAACAGGGCCTAAGAGGCTCTGAATAAGCTGAACCCTGCCTGCATTTCCTACATCATCTTCCACTGCCCTCTTCTATGCTGACTACACTTTAGCTACACTGGCTTCTTCTCTGCTTTTTTTCCACCAGTAGTTTCTGCACTATCTATTCCCTGCACCTAGAATGCTCTTTACCTGCCTGGCTCAATATCATCATTGCAGAGCCACCTTCCCTGTTTACGAGGTCTAAATCAGAAGCCTCCAATTCTAACCTATTCCCACCCAGTTTTATTTTCTTCATAGTCTCTACCATAATAAGTCTACCCTCACTTGAATGTAAGTCCAAGAGAAGAATGCTTTCTTATCTGTCTTATTCATTACTGTACCCCAATGCCTACCTAGAATAACAACACACAGTAGTTATTATATATGTGATTTTGCATATACACTTAAGTGAATTAAAGAAGTAGTTATTATCACCTTCTTACATATTAAAATACCCACATAGGCTCAGCGATTAACCTGCTTCGGTTATACAACTGGTTAACAACAGAGTCAGGAGTAGGAGTTATCTAACGGAATTACATGGACTCTCAACTTAGCACTTTCTTTGTGAATGGCTATACAACGCTTTAAGCATCTCAAAGCCTTGCCTATGTTACTTAACTTCTTGTACTTGTTTCCTACTCTTTATTTCCATTACCTTGATCCTTGGAGAGGCTCTCTCTACTGGTGACCTATGCCACTGAGATTGTCATGTGTTAAAAAGCACTCATAAAATATATACATGTGAAAATCTGCGGGAGGAGGGAAGTGAGAAGGGCAATGAAAAAATGAGTAATTGTGTTAGCCACTGAACAAATCACAATCTGGTAGAAGCACAAACATGTAATTGCAGCAAATGCCTAGCAGAGATACCTGTTTAATGCCTGTCTGATAAATGGGTGTCTGAAGGAAGCACCTGCCAGATTAATATATCAAAAACCACTTTCGTTTTGTCGGTACTTGGTTCAAACACCCCTAATGTTCACAACTTATATGAGGTCAGTACACAAAGCCCATCACAATGAGGGCCTAATTTTTCAACCTAATCTTTTCCCGAAGCAAATTCTGACATCCGAGTCATGCCAGTCTCCGGCAAGTTTGAATCCTGGCTTAACTACATATACTAAGCTCCCGAGTCTGTCCCTTGTGCTTGAGAAATCCTCCCCCTTTTTCCTGGCACAGTCCAGGGTACACAGCCTGCTCTCAGAAACGGACGTCAATCGAAAGCATTCTAACATACGATTCATCAAGGGTTACCGACTAATTCAAGTTTGGGATTTCTGAAAAGAGGCTGAGAAACCCGCGTGGAAGGTGGTGGTTGGATGCGGCCCATTTCTCTCTCTCTCCACCTCCGTGAGGTCGAAGAAAAATATCTTAAAACAAAATGAGGTTTTAAAGGTGTTTCAGCGGCAGCAGGGTCTACAGGGCAGGTAGAAAATCCGAAGGGGCAACAGATTTTCAAGAGGTGGGAAACGAACCCTAAGGCATGTCCCTTCCCCAACCCCTTCTCTCCTCTGGAGGGACCCCTGAACCTAACAGAAGAATAGGCGGCGAGCCTGGATCCCAGCCCCACTCCATGCTTTCCCCCACCGGCGTCTCAACCATCCACTATCCGGCCTCTAACGTCTGCCGCGCCGCACTCCCACCTCCTCGATGTAGGCCGGCGGGTCTCGCTTGATTAGATTCTGTAACTGCGGCAGGTTGCTGGGCAGCTTGTTGTTGTTTCTGCTGGACATTTTGGCTGCAGACAGGCTTCGCGGCGAGCAGTTTTAAAAAAACTCAGACGGCCGGCACCCCGCAATCCCTGCCAGCTGCAGCTTGGACTCGTGTTTCCGGGTATGACCGGAAATAGGGCATGGGACTCTAGGCAGGCGGCACCTTAGCTGTTCCTAAAGCGAGCTATGCTACGGAAGCCTCAGAGTGTCAAAATTACTCTCGTTGCCAAAATACTCTGTGGTGTATCGGAGAGCCAGCCACCCCCGTCCCGCCACTCGCCCTTAGGCATTTGCTGCTACTACTGCCTTGCGTTTCTGAAAGGATCTGAAATGTAAATTTTTTCACGTTTGTTAGCATATGTTGTCATCCCGACACCCATATGAAGCACATAAATGAGGATTAATCGTTTATTTTTAATCCCGCAGTCTAGAATTAGAAACTGACGCCTGTAATCCCAGCACTTTGGGAGGCCGAGGCGGGCTTGAGGTCGGGAGTTCGAGACCGGCCTGATCAACATGGAGAAACCCCGTCTCTACTAAAATTACAAAATTAGTCGAGCGTGGTGGCGCATGCCTGTAATCCCAGCTACTAGGGAGGCTGAGGCAGGAGAATCGCTTGAACACAGGAGGCGGAGATTGCGGTAAGCCGGGATCGCGCCATTGCACTCCAGCCTGGGCAACAAGAGCGAAACTCTGTATAAAAAAACAAAACAAAACTGAAAAGAACCGTGGAAGCTAGATAGCACTATTCCCTTTTAGAGAGGAGGAAAAAAGAGCAACGAGGTTCATATAAGTTAATGTGTATGATTTTAGATATGTTTTTATTTTGGTTTTGGTTGTTTGAACTTAGCGTGACCCATACAAGGGAAAAGAGTGTTAGATAAAATGTGATCATGTTGACCATTAAGAAATGCAATTAATCGTTAAAATTCAACCATCGTTATAAGCTTTGTAAGCACTCCTCAGTCAGAGTTTTTAATTCAGATCCTGGTAATTCGAAGAGGAAAATACATTTCTACAATCTCAAGGTGTAAAAAATCAGTAAGGGTTGAATGAATGAGGTAGAGTGTTGTGAATTAGAGAGAGAGAAAAAAAGCCTAATTACCCACCCTGTGCCGGGCACTATTCCAAGCACTTGTATTAACTTATTTAATCCTCCCTCAGAACAGCTCTCTAAAATAGGTGCTATTGTTATCTCCATTTTACAGAAGAGGAAACAAGCTCCGGGAGGTTGACTGCCTCAATTCATAGCCTGTGAGGAAGATGAGATTTCAATCTAGACAGTCTTGATTGTAACTATATGAGAAAAAACATAGCCTAACAGCTGGTAGCTGGTTGCTGGTCTGGCAAAATAGCCAGACAATAGCGTTCTGCTTAACCAAAGCAATTTTATGGAACGCCAACCTCATCTGTGACCATGATAAAATTAGCCCCAAACAAAACAACTCTGTAATCCACCTGCACACAAAATAAAGAATGCTCCACAAACCATGTTATTCAGCTGCTTTTGGAGAATGACTTATTTATTAATTATCAAATCAGTTACCTGTGAAGTTAAGAAATAAATGTAAGCAATAAATCTTTTTTAAAAAGCATAGATTTAAATTAAAATTTTTTGGCTAGGTTGTTTTAGTGAGAGCATAAAAAGTATTCTTAAAACAAAATCTGGCTAAGTGTGGTAGCTCAAGCCTGTAATCCCAGAACTTTGGGAAGCCAAAGTGGGAGAACCACTTGAGCTGGGTAGTTCAAGACTAGCCTAGGCAATATAGTGAGACACCATCTCTACCAAAAAATTGAAAAATCAGCCAGGCATGGTGGCACAGGCTTGTGGTCCAAGCTACTCAGGAGGCTGAAGCAAAAGGGTTGCTTGAGCCCAGGAGGTTGAGGTTGCAGTGAAGCACTGCATTACAGGTACTTGAAAATGTCTGGTAGATTGAAACAATAGCCACAAGTTTGGTGTGACTAAAGGTTGGGAGGCAGGGTGCAGCAGGGAAAGAGCTGAGAAAAATGAGATGGGAGAGGTTATATTGTTTTGATATGAAAGGCTTTAATTGCTATTCTAAGGAGGGCATATAGGTCAGTTCATTTTACCTCCAGCAGCATGGAAGGCAGGATTTGTTTTTGATAAATGAGAACTCTAAAAGAGTGACTAACTGAATATATATTTTTAAGATGTTAAATAATTTGGGTATCTAAGTCCAACATCTCTGCTTCCATGTGAAATCCCATCCTTTATTTCTAAAATTATAATGTATTTATTTTATAGCTTTATTAAGATATAATTGATGTACAACAAACTACCTAGTGAACAATTTGATAAGTTTTGACATATGTATGTACCCATAAAACCATCATCACAATCAACATAATGACTATATCCATCATCCCCAAAGGTTCCTTGTGCCTCACCACCCCCAGACAAACACACATCTGCTTTCTGTCACCAAAGATATGTCTATGTTTGCTGGAATTGTATACAAATGGAATCATACAGTACCTATTATTTGAGGTCAAGCTTCTTTCACTTAGCATAATTATTTTGAAATGTATCCATGGTGTTGTATGTATCAATAGTTCACTCCTTTTATTCCTGAGTAGTATTCCATCATATAGACATATCACAATTTGTTTATCCATTCACTAGTTGCTGGATATTTGGGTTGTTTCCAATTTTGGCTGTGAACATTCGTGTTCAAGTCTCTTTTTAAGAGATAGGGTGTTGCTCTGTCACCAAGGTTGGAGTGCAGTGGCATGATCATAGCTCACTGCAGCCTTGAACTCCTAAACTCAGCCTCCCTAGTAGCTGGGACTACAAGTGGTGTGCCACCATGCCCAGCTAATTTAAAAAAATATATTTTTGGCTGGGCTCAGTGGCTTACGCCTGTAATCCCAGCACTTTAGGAGGCCGAGGTGGGTGGATCACAAGGTCAGGAGATCGAGATCATCCTGGCCAACATGGTGAAACTCCGTCTCTACTAAAAAATACAAAAAATTAGCCGGGCGTGGTGGCGTGCACCTGTAGTCCCAGCTACTTGGGAGGCTGAGGCAGGGGAGTCACTTGAACCCAGGAGGTGGAGGTTGCAGTGAGCCGAGATTGCACCACTGCACTCCAACCTTGGTGACAGAGCAAGACTCCGTCTCAAAAAAAAAAAAAAAAAATATATATATATATATATACATATATATACGTATATATAAAAGACAGGGTCTCACTATGTTGTCCAGGCTGGTCTTGAATTCCTGGCCTCAAGTGATCCTCCCCCCTTGGCCTCTCAAAGTGTTGGGATTACAGGCTTGAGCCACCATGCTGTGCCATCAAGTCTCTATGTGGACATAAATGTTCATTTATCTTGGTAAAATGTCAGGAATAGAATGACTGGATCAATATGGTAGGTTTATGTGTAACTTTTAAGAAACTGCCAATCAATCTTTTGCTTCGACCATTCCACTGAAATTGTTTTTTATCAAGATCACCAATCACATCAATTTTCATTATTTACCTTAACCTGCAACATTGGACACAGTTGGTCTCTCCCTTCACCTGGAAACATACTTGGTAATTGACCTTTAACTGGTCTGTCTGCATTTTTCCCTTACCCTCTTACACTGTATTTCCATGTAGTGGTCAGAGAGAGCCTTAAATGGATCAGGTTATTCTTCCAGCTTCCCTTCTCACTCAGAGTAAAAGCTGAAGTTCTTCAGTGGCATAGAAGGCTGTTATGAACTGCATGATTGTGTCCCCCCAAATTCATATGTTGAAACCCTAACCCCCAATGGGATGGTATTAGGAGGTAATTAGTTCATGAAGGTGGAGTCCTCATGATGAGATTATCATCCTTGTAAGAAGAGACACAAGAAAGCTTGTCTCCTTTCTCTCTGATCTCTGCCATGTGAGGATACGAGAAAACATCTGTTTGCAAATCAAGAAGAGTGCCTCATCAAATACTAAGATACTAGATCTGCTGGCACCTAGATTTTGGACTTGCCAGCCTCCAGAACTGTGAGGAATAAATGTTTGTTGTTGCAGTCATTGAGTCTGTGGTAATTTGTTATAGCAGCCCAAAACCTTATATGATCTGACCCCACACTATCTCACTGGGCTCCTCTCCCATCACTCTCCCCTTTGCTTACTCTGCACCCCTTCAACCCTGCAATGATCCCCTAGCTGCCTTAAATGTGTCAAGCTTCAGGCCTTCACACTGATTCAAGTGCCACAAGCCTTGCTCTCTCATTGCCTTCAAGTCTCTGCTCAAATGACAACTTATTAGAGATGTCTTCCCTGACCTCACAGCCCTCTGCTCACCCCACACTCCCTTCCCCTGCTTCATTTTCTCCATAGCCCTTATCCGTCTCTGATATATCTTATATTTACTAGTTTAGTTGTTTATTGCCTGTCTTTATGCACTAGAATATGAGCTTAATGAAGACTGTTTTGTTCATTGTCTATCCTGTACGCTTGGAGCAATGCATGCATATAATAGGTAATCAGTTAATATTTGTTGAATGCATGAATGAATGCATGGATAATCTCTAATGACTCTTCCAATTCTTCAACTGTGTGATTTATTAAAGCAGGAACTTAAAATATCTTGGACATATGCAGACAAAATTTACCTGAAAATCAGTAAGTGACTAATGTGTGAATCCTTGTTATTACCTTTCTCATTAGAAACCAATGATATTGACTGTGTTCGGAAAAGCCAGTCATGTCTTCATCCTTTTCTGATTAAAATATATTGTTTTATTATTATTATTATTAGAGACAGGGTCTTGCTGTGTCACTCAGGCTGGAGTTCAGTGGCACAATCATGGCTTACTGTAACCTCAACCTCCTGGGTTCAAACTATTCTCCTGCTTCAGTCTCCCAGGTGGCTGGGACTATAGGTGTGCACCACCATGCCTGGTTAATTTTTAAGTTTTTTTGTAGAAATGAGGTACTGGGTGGGTGGGTCTGGCTATGTTGCCCGGGCTGGTCTCAAACTTGTGGGCTCAAGTGATCCTCCCGCCTCAGCCTCTCAAAATGTTGGGATTACAGGTGTGAGCTGCGATGTTTGGCCTATTGTTTTAAAAAACTATTAGATTAGCCACTAGAGGGAGCTCATGCTTTTCTTGTTAACAGGAAAGTTACATGATTTGACATGCCCACAAACTCAACAGAAATCTCACAGAGAATTCTAGTCCTTCTCAAAGCTAATTTAATTTTTGATTGTATTTTCTTTCTTTCTTTCTTTCTTTTCTTTCTTTCTTTTTCTTTCTTTCTCTTTCTTTCTTTCTTTCTCTCTCTCTCTCTCTCTCTCTCTTTTTCTTTTCTTTTCTTTTCTTTCGACGGAGTCTCACTCTATTGCCAGGCTGAAGTGCAGTGGCACGATCTCGGCTCACTGCAACCTCCGACTCTCTGGTTCAAGCGATTCTTCTGCCTCAGCCTCCTGAATAGCTAGGATTACAGGCATGCACCACCACGCCTAGCTAATTTTTGTAGTTTTAGTAGAGATGGGGTTTCACCATGTTGGCCAGGATGGTCTCGATCTCCTGACCTCGTGATCTGTCCGCCTTGGCCTCCCCAAGTGCTGAGATTACAGGCGTGAGCCACCGCACCCAGCCTTTTATTGTACTTTCTTCCTCCTCTCTCTCTTTTACAGCTTTATTATGAGTTTTCCCCACAAGCCCATGTATTTCTTTGCTCCCGTGGGCAGTGAAAACTTTTGGCCTTTCCTCTGGACAAATCTATCAGGGTTGATAGATTTTGTCATTGGTACAGGCCCTCGCTTCTCGTCCCCCTCCACTGCCTCTCTTTTTGCTGATCCAAGGTCCCCAACATTCTCCCTAGCTGCCAGAGATCATTCTTGTTTCCCCATTATTCAGAGAAATTTAGCTTAGTTTTGCTTTAACTTCCATACCATCAAAAGTCGTAGACCCGTCTCTCCCTAATCAAAGGCTCCATACAAAAGAGACATCTGCCCTGAGGTAAATTCTGAGGCTTTCAGTATTGCAGAAGTGATTGCTGGCATTTCTTTTTCTAAGCAACACATTTTTTTCCCTCTCTGTTATATAGTTTATTTTGACATGTATCCTCTTACCTAATAGATTGTGATTTTTAGTTCTTCATTCCAGAGGAAATGCAGGTTGTCTACTCCAATGGTTAAAGAAAGCTGGTGGTAGATGGCTGTACCTACTTGGTCCTATACTCTACCAGAAGGCAGAGGCCAAGACTTAGTTCTCTGGAGATGGAGATACCAGCAAGTCATTCCTTCTTTTTTTCTTTGAGCAAAACAAATTCTTTATTAAAACAGTTGACTTGAAACAGTATATTATATCTAAAGGAAGAGGTTTTTTTAATCTGTATAGCAGACTTTTAAAGAAAGCAACTAGTTATGTATAACTTGACACCTTTCCCTCTAATATTTTGTCAGTTTGCCCCAGTTCATAATCTTATTAATGGACTGAGATTAGACTGTTCCTTTGTGATTTATTCATCTCCTTAAAATGTAGGGTCCAAAGTTTAAAGTTCTCAGGAGGTAACTTTTTAAACATTGGTTTAAAGTTTAAAATTCTCTCCTGAGAACTTTAAACCAATATGGATATCAAAATGCCTCAAGTGACTTCTTGGCTTGTGATGACTTGGGAGCTAATTCCACTCCCTGTTAAGAAGTGTTGCCTGTTTTTCTTTCTCATTTAATTTCATCTTCTCTCTATATAGGCCAAAAACGAGACAGTACCTAAAGTATCTGTGATTGTAGTCTCTCTTTATCTTCCTTTCCAATAAGAAGGCAACTTTCCAGTTTCCCAGTAAGGATAAAGCAACTACAAATAGCTTTCTCCCAGTTAACTGACCTAGAGATTGCTAGCATTTATTTATTTATTTGTTTGTTTGTTTAATTTATTTTGAGACAGAGTCTCACTCTGTTGCCCAGGCTGGAGAGCAGTGGCACGATCTCAGCTAACTGCAACCTCCGCCTCCTGGGTTCAAACGATTCTTGTGCCTCAGTCTCTCAAGTAGTGGAGATTACTGGCGTGTGCCACCACGCCCAGCTAATTTTTGTATTTTGAGTAGAGACAGGGTTTCACCATGTTGGCCAGGCTGGTCTCAAACTCCTGACCCCAAGTGATCCAGCCACCTTGGCTGGGATTAAAGGTGTGAGCCATGGTACCTGGCCACTAGCATTTAAATTCATAAGAATAGTTTACAGATTAAATACGTCTGAGTCTTTTATCCATTGCTCTAATGTATAAAATTTGTTCAGGCACAGACTGCTTTCTAGTATAGCAAAATAATTGAAGATTTTAATCATAGAACAATCCTTACTAGTTAAAGTCATTTTATGACAGGGCGTGGAGGTGGATATCAGTGTGGCCAGGAACATTCTGGGATGGAGTCATGGGAAAAGTGGGACTTGAATCATGTGTGGGTGGGAGTCAGATGAGTGGAAAGTAGGACAGGGCGAATAAAAGAATGAGCAACGCTGAGGGCAGAAATGAGCATGAGATGAACATGACAAGGGTAGTTGAAATTGATTTGGAAAAGGCCTAAAATGAAAATTTAGGGTGAAGCATATGTCAATCAACTAAAAAATACATATTAGGAGCTTCCTAAGTGCCAGGCACTGCTCTAGGCATGCAGTAGTGGGGAAGACAAAGTTTCCATGGTCAAGGAACCTAAATTTGTACATGTGGTAGGGTAGGAGGGAAGATATAAGTACACACATTATTTTAAAAGGTAATTTCAGATTGTGATGGTTTGATCATTATATCTAATCATGATAAGAGAAAATGAAACAGACTCTAGCCACCAGATTTTTAAAATTGTGTACCCTTCTCGTTAAAATTAGAACAGCCATCCCATCTATGTATGTTTTGTTCTCTTGTTTATATTAGCATTATTAATATGATCTTCCACAGGAATTTCTTAGCAGGAGTCTTTTAGAGCCACTTGCCCATTTTGTGAAGGTTGGCTTAGTGAGCACTCTGTCATGTAATCCTTAAATCCCCTTAACTATGTGCACATAAATGGAAACTCATGTTGCAGTCTGCAGAAGGTGAATGACTGAGTGAGGGCACATACCAGCCCCTCAGTTGTGGAGATCTCACCTTTTCCTCAGGAAATTAGCACATGACAAATGATTTACAGTTAATTTTCAGTTCTTTCTTATTTTTTAGACAAAAATGTAAGTTCTAAATATTTTCATCAACTCCATAAGGTACACACACCAGAACCACTACCACTACCAAAGAGAGTCTGGGGAAAGAGTGGTTATTTTACTAAGGGTCGTAAGAGAAGGGGACTCTGTGAAGTGACATTTAAACTGAGACTTAAGTGATGAGGCAAGAACCACCATGCAGAGAAGTGTGTGTAGGCCCAGGTGTTTCAGGGAAGCAGAGCCACTATGAGTATTATGAGGATAAAAATTTACTAGGGGATTCAGATCTCACAGATGAGAGAGGATCTCAGGGAGTGAACATCTAGAAGGGAGAGTCAGGGGATTAGAGGAAGAATCAGTGACTGGTCCATCAGAAGCACTGGAACAGTTGGACAAATAGAGCTTGTGAGAAAAATCCAAGAAGTTAAGCCTGTTCAGCGCCAAACTGGGGCTGCTAGGGTCTATGGCTCCGAGCTGTTGCTTCTGTGTAACTACCGCCTCTGTGGGTCCACTGCCAAATATCTGGGTCGGGGGCCTGGGACCATCACTGATCATGAGGCCAGCAGTCCTGAGCATAAGCTGAACGTGGAGGAAAAGAGCAAGGACAAGCTGGGATCCACTGGCTACCAGTGTGTCTGTCAATATGTCTAATCAAGATTAAGGGTGACTCCTTCACTTTTGATTTCCAAATCTCACATGAGTTCTTTGGCTAACTATAACCTAGAACCACACAGGGAAGGAGATTCTGGGAAATGTGGTTGTAAGACTAACCAAGTTGATATAGTACAACCCAGAACCACAGGGAACAAAAACCCCAGAAGGCAATGAATTCGGTGTGCTCAAGAGACATACAGAAAAAAGGTGATGCTGAGGCTCAACAAAGGAGGGGAGGGTAGAGGGAGCATGACCAGAGAAGCGTGCAGATCCCAGCTTATGTTAGGCCAGCTCATGGTATGTTTTGACTTAATGCTAAGCTGCAGGATTTTAAGCAAGGTGGCAGCATTCTGTAAGTTATTTTTTTAAAAGATTATTCTGGTTGTCATGGAAGTTAGGGAAGCAAGAGAAATGTTGAGAAGAAGAGCCAACAGGGAAAACAGCAGGCTACTGAGGTAGCCCAGGAAAGAGACAATGATGGCCTGGACTAGGATTATAAAATACAGATATTGAGAACTGGTCAGGAAGCCTTTTAGTCTCATTTCTCCAACATGTTTTTTCAGTGCTGGAAACATTTCTCTCTATATGAGATGTAGGATCCATCTGCTGCAAGAAAGATGCAGCAGAGGTAAGTGGTTAGGGAGGATCTGGGACAAACATTGAGGACTTTCTCTGCACCAAGACCTATGCTGAACCTGCTCCTCACAACAATCCGGAATGAGGAAAATGATGCACTGGGAGGTTAAATATTATATTTTAACGAGGGTCACACAGTTAATAAGCAGTGGGCCCCTGATTCTAACCAGGATATCTCAGAATCCAGGATCTTAGCTCCTTCCAGGGTCCTGTTGCCTCTCAGGTGAAGGCCCTTGTGAGAATTCATCTCTACCATTAGCAGCTGTTATCTGCCCGAATATTACACCTGTCTGGCCTCTAAAGCGTACATCAAGTGTACAGGCTGATGCTCTTCGTTCCACTCTCAACCTGCTTAGAGACTCCACGCTACGTAATGCCTCCAGCCCAAGTTTCCTGGACCCTTAAATAATTCATTCAGTGTTTGGGTCTCCATCATAACTACTTGAGGCTTTACAATATTTAAACATATACAATTTTAGGGATAGAAAAGAAGACGTGTTGGCTTCCTGGGTACACACCTCATTGGAATAGTGTTACTCTTGAGGATTAGGAAATACATTGAATTCTACATAATGCTTTTTTTTTTTTTTTTTTTCACAGAGTCTCACTCTGTTGCCCAGGCTGGAGTGCAGTGGCATGATCTTGCCTCGCTGCAACCTCCGCCTCCCGAGTTCAAGTGATTCTCTTGCCTCAGCCTCCCAAGTAACTAGGACTATAGGTGCATGCCACCATGCCCAGCTAATTTTTGTAATTTTAGTAGAGATGGGCTCTCACCATATTGGCCAGGCTGGTCTCAAATTCCTGACCTCAAGTGATCCGTCCACTTTGGCCTCCCAAAGTGCTGGGATTGTAGAAATGAGCCACTGCGCCTAGCCCCACATAACTCTTTTAAATCAATGTTGTTGTAAGGCAGTGTTGTCATATTTTCCCTAGGTTTTTTTTCCTGTCCCCGATGGGCCCTTTAAAGAGCTTTCATGTATTATCTCAACTAGTGTTACACTTTATTTGAGAGAAAGCTGAAAAGTAAGTAATAAGGACGTATGAGATTTACTATTAAACATTCAATAGTTGAAGGGTACATTCAACACAAAAAAAAATCAAGATCTGTTTTCTGATTAATGGTCTATTTATTGATACCATTCTATTTTAACAAAGAAAATGTTTTGAATTACAAGGTATACAAGTCAATACTGTTTTGAAGTTAAAAATTATTTGCTTTGAGAATATATGTGTGTATGTATATATAAGATAAATGATTATAACATGTGTGTGTCAGTGACAATATGTAGTCTTTGGTTGTTAGTTATATACTGTCTACCTGTGAGATGCAAGGTAAGTGGGTCACAGACTCTAAAATTTATGAAACACTTAGATTTTTCAGGGAAGTTACATGGAAGGAACTAGGGAGTTTCATGATAAGACGTTCAGGTGGGATCTCCACTGGACAGCACTCTAAATCATCAGCAGTGTGAGCGGTGATACAATTTGGGAAAGTGAGTATAGGTTTAAATTCTGGCCACAGACAACCTCTCCTACACAATTCATTGAACCTCCTCTGGAAGGAGGTTTCCACGACCTGCAGAGGCTAACTGGGCACCAATCATGCCTCCACTAACCGACTTGGCTGCTTCCTCTAGCACTTAGTACTTCACCATTCCCTTTCTTCATGGAAGATGGTGTGGTAATTGATAATCACAATACAAACTCTGAAACAAGTAAATGGACAATAAAACTCATATTTCCCTAAAATAAGTTTTGATAAGGATCTTCGTGGCTATCTTGTTAGATCTTAGAAAGCTGAGGCTTATTGAGAAAGCCCTTTTCCTTCGGGAAAAGGAATTTTTGTATGGTTGGGAAAAGGTTGGTCACTGGCTGATCTATAAAGTCCTTTTCATTGTAAGATTATATGATTTTCGGTAAACTGTGTATTTTTTAAAAACAGTCCAGAATATCCGCAAGTGTTTTACCACGTGCTTCTTATTGTTGGAGAAGCTGAGCAAACATCCTGTCATAAAAAGACAAGGATGTTGCATCATCCCTGGTCCCTGTAGTGAGTGTCCTGAAGATAATAAGTAAGAGGTTACCAGAGGCTAGCCAACATGGAGTAGCCAGGAAAGAACCAGCACCTGCTCTGAGTCAATGGTCTGATTGCCATCCTGTCCATAACAACATCAATTAAAAATTATTATAACCTAGTTCCACAGTATTATTAAACACTGTGGAAGAAACAGGGAAATATACTGTGGCTCTTGCCCTCAAGGAGCTGACAATCTGGTTGGAGAGATAGGATAAACACCCAAGAATTAGTTAACCATTGGGCGTTCACCCATGTGGTACTGAACCAAGTGAAATAGGAGTTTTAAGATAATTTGTGTGTCCAAAAAGGTTTATTTAAGAGGCAGGACTTGAACTAAGCTGGATTTAGTGAGGATGAATTGGGAGAAGAAAGCATTTCTGTGGGGTGTTGGGGACAAGGTGAGAAAGGAGTTGATCAGATAAATCAGAGCATATGACAGGTGCACTGGAGAGGAGAAAGGCACTGAACTGTGCTAGGATGGAGAAGAGCTGACTTGAATGAAGCAAAGGGGAAAAAAAAAAATAAAGTGGTCAGCCTGAGCGGGCAAGATGGAATCACATGACTTCCAAAGCCAGAAAGGAGGCTCTGAAAGCCACACACTGGTGATCTCCAGTGGTGATACCCAACAACAAATCAGCATGAATCTCTCAGACACATTGTGTGTGAGGCCTGTAGGCTGATTCAAATACAGAGGTTGATGGCCACAGCAGCTTGGTGAGGTCCAGCTCAATTTCAAACTGCTTGGCTCACCAGCATGCTAACAGGCTTAGGACTTGCTGACACATGCCTCAGATACTCTATGGAGGCTGCAGTGCGTGGAAGCCTAGGGCTGCTCTTCCAGGCAGCTGTTGTGAGTGGGATGTGGTTGTGTGAACATCTGTGTAGACACGGGTATTACTAAAATCACGGCCTTAAGCATGATGAAATTCAACTGGTGGGTGGTAGAAGAACAAAGACAATCATAGCCTCTAACAATTCTTAACGTTTGGATTCTTAAAATCAACTTTCTAACTTTAGTTACAATTTCAGAGTAATGTTTTAAATTTTCTAGTCAAATTAACAAGCCTTTGTATTACATGCCATCCTCCTTTGGAATGATCGCGGTATAATTAAAATAGAACATTTTTAACACAGAATACTTATTGGTGAAGTGGTCTCTTATGTAGTCTTCTTTTGACGAGAACGTTGAGATTTTCGAACTTTCTTTTTTTGATGTTTTTTCCCATTCTTTTGCTTTTTCTTTTGGCTGACCTGTGAGAAGAAGGGGAAAAAGGGCAATGTTTCTGAATCTTACTATTTTTACTTCCTTATATTTGGACTCTCCTGATCATAGTCTCATACCCACATAGTCTCAAAACCACGTTAAAGTCACTTCACTCTCAGAGGGGCTCCCTTAGATTCTCTCTACTTTGCTCACTTTGAGGAGGAGGCAAGAGCCTTCAAACTGGCTGTCTTTTGTCTATTCTTCTGGCTTATTACATTCTCCTGGCAAGCTTGCTTACCACTCACCTGCCCCAGCTACAACCCTCTGAAGCTGGCACTATTATCATCCATGTTTTACATAGGAGGAGGCTGAGTTCTGGAGAGGGTGACTTTCCCAAATCGGACAGCTAGTATGTGGCAGAACCTCCAGTCTGTGAGACTCCAGAACCCAATCTCCCACCCACATATTCTGTGGCTCTCTTCAAATCCAACTCCTTAGTATGCCATGCAGGATTCCTCCCACTTGGTCTTGATCTACTTTTCTGCCTCAGTCCCTTCACTCTCTTCACACAAACTCCAGCCACATTAATGGAGGCTCCCTGAACACAGCAGCTTCTCTCATGATTCTACTCTTCTGCTCATGCTGTCCTTACCTTCCTGGCAAATTATTTATCCTTCAAGACCCAAATCAAATGTCACCTGACATGAGAAATCTTCCTTAACACTTTCTCCTGTCCCATTCCCCCAGCAAAGTTAAGTACTCCCTCCTCTATGTCGTCAAGATTCTTGTGCATACTTTTATATTTCTCACATTGTACCATAATTATTAGCATATGCGCTACAACAGGAAGGGACTATACCTTATTATCTTTGTATCCTGTGTCGACCATTCAATTCATTACATATTTATTGTATTAAATAAGGACAAGCTCTGTACCCTCAAGGAACACACATTCTTCCAGTGGGAGACAGAGAGGGGATACTATATGAGGGAACCTAATTTTGTCCTAGGAACAAAATAGAAGCACCATAATTTGAATGAAAAATGTATTCTCAAAAGTTATGTATTCTTATAGTGTTAATGAAAAAGCAGATTCTTTGTCTTCTAAAGTTAATTTCTAAAAGAAAGAAAATTTTGATCCTCCTTTTCACCAACCTGTTTCTCCCACTTTTTAATCAGTTCCTTCACATCTGCTGAATCTGGGTTTAGACATGTTTGATCTCCATTCTTCAGTGTAGCACTGCCAAAGAAATAGCAATGAGATAGTTTTTTCTCATTAATAATTTAAATGCTTTTTCTCAGAAATAATGAAAATCAGTATGAATTTTGCTGAATTTTCTAATGAAACTACTTTAAATTATTTCCTAGGACAAGATGAGTCATTGGTTGAATTTTTTTTTTTTTTTGAGACAGAATCTCGCTCTGTTGCCAGGCTGGAGTGGTGCGATCTCAGCTTACTGCAACCTCTACCTCCTGGATTCAAGCGATTCTCCTGCTTCAGCCTCCCGAATAGCTGAGACTACAGGCATGCACCACCACACCCAGCTAATTTTTGTATTTTTAGTAGAGACGGGGTTTTACCACATTGGCCAGGATGGTCTCGATCTCTTGACCTCATGATCTGCCCGCCTCAGCCTCCCAAAGTGCTGGGATTACAGGCGTGAGCCACCACACCCAGCCCTGGTTAAATTTTAAAAATTACTTACAGTAGACTGTCTGGAAATAATTTAAATATTTCTTTAATTTTTCTGTATAGTCTGAGAATAAGAGTAGTCAAGGATGATTTATAAAGACAAAATATGCACACATCCTTTAACCTAGCAATTCTAATCTCTAGAAAGGAAAGAATTACAGACACAATACTGCCACAAGAAGTTTTATTTCAGCAGTAAAAATTTGGAAATAATCTATATTTCCAACAACAATCCTGGTCATATAAATTATGGTTTATCCATATGATGAAATACAGTTTGGCCATTAAAAATGACATTAGGTAAAAATTACATTATTAGAGATTTACTGACATGAGAAAATGTTCATGATATAGTGTTAATGAAAAAGCAGATTACAAAACAGTGTATAGTATATGATTTAATTTTTGTGTTTATATATGTGTATGTAAATACATATCTATGTTATGTGCACACGAAGCAAGTAAGGGAGATTTAGAAAATTGTATATGAAGGGGTTAACAGTATTTGTCACTCGAGGGTAGAATTATGAGTAATTTTTATTTTCTTCTATTGTGTTATCTGCATTAAACATTTTGTACAATAAACGTGTCATTCTTGGGGCCTAATCTACCAGAAATTCCTTGCATTTTTAAGGAGAAGAAAAGAAAGGAGCTGCCCAAATTTATGGAGGGGCTAACCATCTGATTTTTAAGTGTTTCTATGGGCAAGCACTCCAAGGGTAAAACTCATTAAATTTAATGTTCTTGCCAATAAGGTGCATGCATGTTAGCTGGGTTGTTACTTACATGATTTCAATTTTCTCGCAGGAAGGGCTTGGGGCAAATTGTTTAAGGTCTTTCAAGGATTGTGGGTGGATAGTCCCTTGGTTGGTGCTGATGCAGGAACAGCGACCATTCCTCATTACTGGGGTTCCTGAGGGAAAGAAAAAGATAGAACACATCAGTATAGGCCAATGTTTCAGTTTAGGTGATCTATCAAAATGATACAATTGACTGAGTCATGATTATTGCTATCATTTACCGAGTGCCTAAAAATCATCACCACAAACCTTTGAAGGAGGTATCATCTCTATTTTATACATAAGGAAACTAAGGTTCAGAAAGATTAAGAACAAAGTCATACAGCTTTTAGGGAGCAGGGGCAGGGTTTTAGCCCAGATCTCTCTCAGTCCAAAGACGTTGCTCTTAACTACCACACCGTATGTCCTTGGGAGAAAAAGAGACTTTCACAATATTTAATAAATGCCTATCACAAGACAAACAGATAACTAATTCATATATGCTATGCTGATCACAGTTTCTTAAGCAACTCCTAAACCATCTATTATTTATTATCTGACCTTAGGGAATGGAACTGGTGTTGGTGTTGAATAGAAAGCACTCCTTTGCAACCAATCACCACTTCCATCCTCATCCTCTCTCCTCCCCACTGCCTTGCTTTTCAATAGTGTTTTAAATTTTTGAAAACCCCTTAAAATACATTATCTTAATTCTTAAATTCATATATTTACTTGGTACTTATTGTACTATATGCCATACATTGTGTAGCAGTCAGAAAAGGTATAACTACAAAGTTCTATTTTACAGATGATGAGGAAAGTGAGGTCTAGAAAGATTAAGTAATTTGTCCAAGGTAACAAAGATAGTTAGTAAATAGATTAAGGACAAATTCTGTGATTATTGGTTGGATCCTTAATTGGTTAGCCACAGATATACTTATCAAAAAACAGTATCACGGAGAAGAAAATAATTTAGGAGATAGAGTTCTCATTATTACCCAGTTCAATGAACATTCATTGAACACTTACTAGGAATTCACACACCTAGACTACAAAGACTTGTGTTTGACTTGGCAGATCGAAGTTATGAACTTTGGATAACTGGTCATGTCACTGAGAAGCTTTTATGACTGACCAAATATTACTCTTCAATGCAGGCAGAACATTCACCTTTATCTGGCTAATCAAGATTCTTTTACAGTGAATCACTTCTCTTACTTTACAACCTAACTCACAACCCCTTACCTTGCACTCCAATCAGAACCAGCAAGATGATGCCCAAGAGGAAAAGAACACCACTTTTCTCCATAGTGATAGAATGGAGCTCCAAGTCACTCCTGTATTGGATTTTGAGCCTGAGAAATTCTTTAGAGAACACATTTTGGGGATCATATTTATTTAGGATATTCATTTCTCTCCTAAACTCTGATTGGCTAGTATCTTTAGCTGAGCTAACTAAATTAACCACAAACTTGATTGTGCTGGGGGAAACCCTAGTCTCAGATCCAAGGGAATTTCTGCATGTTTTTATTTCCATTTCACATAAATGGGTGGTTTATAGTAAGGGATGGGAAACTAGCAACACTGATAGCCTTTGGCACATTCACAGCTGCTCACCTGTGTGAAGAATAGGTTATATAATGAATATACTAATGTTATACAACAAAGGTTGGAGATGTGGTTTCCAGATGGGAAATATTAAAGTCCAGATAAATAATATACTTTTCAAATTCCCTTACTATTTATGGCATATCCTTCTGTATAATAGATGGCTACATTGATATTTTCTTATATTGCCCATCTAACAACTTAAAGCACCTTAATTTCCTCTGGGACCAGGTCATTTTCTACTAGTGGTAAGCTCATTCTGTATCATTCCTGCTACAGTATTATTTTTTAAATTAATAGATTGGTTAGAATAAGGGATCAATTGCATGTAAGAGACCCAAATTAACAGTGGCTAAGAAATGCAATAAAAATGAAGATAAATAGCTGGGACCTAATTAAATTAAAGAGCTTTTGCACAGCAAAAGGAACAGTCAGCAGAGTAAACAGACAACCCACAGAGTGGGAGAAAATCTTCACAATCTATATACCTGACAAAGGACTAATATCCAGAATCTAGAATGAACTCAAACAAATCAGTAAGTAAAAAACAAACAATCTCATTAAAAAGTGGGCTAAGGACATCAATATACAATTCTCAAAAGAAGATACATGAATGGCCAACAAACATATGAAAAAATGCTCATCACTAATGATCAGGGAAATGCAAATCAAAACCACGATGTGATACCACCTTACTCCTGCAAGAATGGCCATAATCAAAAAATCAAAAAACAGCAGATGTTGGTGTGGACTTGGTGATCAGGGAACACTTCCATACTGCTGGTGGGAATGTAAACTAGCACAGCCGCTATGGAAAACAGTGTGGAGGTTCCTTAAAGAACTAAAAAGAACTACCATTTGATCCAGCAATCCCACTACTGGGTATCTACCCAGAGGAAAAGAAGTCATTATTTGAAAAATGTACTTGCACATGCATGTTTATAGCAGCACAATTCACAATTGCAAAATCATGGAACCAACCCAAATGCCCATCAATCAATGAGTGAGTAAAGAAACTGTGATTTATATATACACGATAGAATACTACTCAGCCACAAAAAGGAATGAATTAACGGCATTAGCAGTGACCTGGATGAGACTGGAGACTATTATTCTAAGTGAAGTAACTCAGGAATGGAAAACCAAACATCATCTGTTCTCACTGATATGTGGGAGCTAAGCTATGAGGACACAAAGGCATAAGAATGATACAATGGAGTTTGGGGACTTGTGGAGAAGAGTGGGAGCGGGGTGAGGGATAAAAGACTACAAATAGGGTGCAGTGTATACTGCTTGGGTGATGGGTGAACCGAAATCTCACAAATCACCACTAAAGAACTTATTCGTGTAACCAAATAACACCTGTACCCCAATAACTTATGGAAAAATAAAAAAATAAACAACAACAACAGAAAACAGTGGCTAAGATAGAAGCTTATTTCTCCCGGAGAGACGTAGGTGGATTAGCACTTGGATAGTGGCTCTTTCCCATGAGGTCTTCCAGGCTCCTCCTTTCTTGTGTTGTCACCATCTCTAGATTGCTGCCCTCATGCACATGGCCAAAGGTGGCTTGCCACCATGTCCAATTTCCAAGTATAGGATGATGAGAAGGCAGAAAAAGGGCATGTCCCTCCTTTTTAGACATCCTAGAAGTTGCACCCATCATTTTCTATCACCTCCCATGGAGGCAGGCCTTAATCACATGGCTACACCTAGCTGTAGGGGAAGTTAAGAAATGTGATCTTTATTTTGGTTGACTAGCTAAAGATTGGAGATTTCATTATTGTAAAACAATGTTTCTCAACTTTTTTTTCATTATGGACTCAGCACTGCACGCGCACCCACACACACACACATTTCACCTTGCTCTGAGAAAAAATAAATTAAAATGAACTGAAAACTAAATTTAATTTCTTCCTAAAGAGAGAAATCAAATGTTAAGAAATAAGATTTTGTTGGGTGAGGTTGAACTCTGGTAGGCCACTAGTAATTGTAATATCTAAGATTTTTTAGCTCTCCAAGAACCAATTTTTGTCCCCCTTGGGAGCAATTTACCCCTCCTCCCATTGACAATGCATGCGGTAGAATTGGAGGAAAATGGATATTAGCATTTCATGTCACATGGTGCACATTTTTTGACTGACTTCTATACAGATTATTAATACTTAAATGGAATTACAGAATTCTTTTTGAAGAAAACATGTGGTGACCATTGATACAGCTTATCCATTTGCTCATGCTTAATTTTGGTACTGACTGTGGCAATGCATAGAGTGGAAATAGGTTCACGTTCCTGCTTTACTACTTAATGACTGTGTGCAAAATACTTAATTTTTGTGAGCTTCATCTCCCTCATTTAAGAAAATTATTAGACCTTACAGGGTGTTAAGATTAATGCCAAGGACGGATTGTCAACTGCAAAGCATCACAGGGCTAGTGGCTGTTCTTTCCAGCAAAGAAAGGAGGATGGAAATTTCTTAGGATAAGAACTAAGGCCCAGCACTGTTGGTGCTACCCACCTTTCTAGCCTCTTCTTGCACAGCTTTCTGCTCCCATCACTTTGTCTTCTCTCAGTTTTCTTTTCTTTTCTCCTTCTCCTTCCCCTCTCCTCTTCTTTTCTTTCTTTTTGAGACGGAGTTTTGTTTTTTTTTTTGCCCAGGCTGGAGTGCAATGGTGCAATCTCAGCTCATCGCAACTTTCGTCTCCCAGGCTCAAGCGATTCTCCTGCCTCAGCCTCCCAAGTAGCTGGGATTACAGGCACCCGCCACCATGCCGGGCTAATTTCTGTATTTTTAGTAAAGACCGGGTTTCACCATGTTGCCCAGGCTGGTCTCGAACTCCTGACCTCCAGTGACCTGCCCGCCCTCCCAAAGTGCTGCAATTGCAGGCGTGAGCCACTGCACCCGGCCCTTCTCTCAGTTTTCAAAGGGGACAATGCTCCTTCCCATGGCACTGTTTTTGCTCATGCCATTCTTCTGCTTGGAGCGACTGTGCATGCTCCTCATTCCTGCCCTCCTGCATAGTAGTTACTTACCATAGTTACCCAGGCCAGCATCATTTCCCTGGGAAGACTTCCCTGAACCCCAGAGGGGCTCTCATCGCACACTTGCAGAGGCCTTGCTGAGCCCGCGTCCGCGGCAACGCTACGTTTCCCTGCAACCCTATGGTTAACATTTCCTTCCACCACTAGGCAAGGAAGGCCTGCGACGGTCCCCGTCTGAGCATGGTGCTGAACACAGTGCCTGGCACCCACTAAGCACACACTAATGAGGGAAGGAGCTGGGAGCTGGCTCGGCAGGTCTGGAAGTTGGACAGGGACTGCAAATGGCTGCCTGGCTCCAGGAGCCTCACACGCGGCGACCTCAGCCGGGCCCAAGGTGCGTGTACTGCGCATGCCCAGCCAACTGGTCTTCCAGAACCTTCTTCAGTGAGGAGGTTATACCCGGAGGTCTCAACGCTCGCTGTTGCTGCTCGTGTTGCCGCTGGGTACCTTTGCTGCCAGTGCTGATCCAGCCGGAGGCGAAGAGAAGCACTTTGGGGGCGAAAGGTAGTGCTTGTGCCTTCAGGATCCCTCCTCTCTGTCCCCTGAGCGGCCCGCAGCCTCCCCAGCCGAGATGGCCGTGCTTTTGGGGATGGGTGGGAAGGTTCTCAGCGGCGGTGGCCATGAGCGAAGAGGCCCGTTTTGCAGGTTTCACACGAGGCTTGGGTGAGGCCAGCAGGGAACGACGGCCCCAGAAGGGCCAGGGCACTGGGCTTAGGGGTAACCCTGGGCCGTGGGCTTCAGTGACTTGGAAAGAGGCCCTTCGGATAAGAGAAATGAGGTATTGGGGTCAGTTGGGAGCCACTGAGGCCAGATCTTATTTATTACCCAGAAAGGGGCTAATTTTCTGAGACAGCAAGCGGAATGGGAAGGCTTCTCTCGCCTGATCCTGCTTCGTGGTGAAACTGTTCTGCCATGGTAGGATAGGGGCCCCTCCGAGCAGGCTGGGGCCGTTGCGCCCAGCTCAGGCCTGTCCAGACACTAGTTTCCTGGGCTTCGCTTAGGAACTTGTCATGCAAAGTCTGAGAGCAACCACATTCTCTCAGGAAGCAGGCAGCGGGAAGGAGAAAATCCCATTGATCGTTGCATTTATGGCTAGACAAGGCTTTTAGGAGAAACAGAAACCTGATGAGAGGATGTTGCAGGCTTTTCTCACAGCGCTGGGAATGGAGCCAAGGATGATTTAGAGTTGAAATCAACAGTTACCAATTCCTTTTTGGACAAGAATTTTAACTTCCTGTGCCTTGAAAAATTCCAGTTCTGTGTCCATAGGGCATCCAAATGCTAATGTAACCCCAAAGAACTTTACAAAGCGGAATTCTTAGTTTTCACAGGTGTGGCCCAGCCTCCCCCTTGAATCTTTTTGGTTGTGGAATCGGGGTGTTATGTTTAATTATCCAGTGTGACTGACTCTGTCGCAGGGACGATAAGAGCCTTCCCTTTTTACTTGTGAGAGGAGAAGTTTCTCTCATAAAGAAACCTCCAGGCCTGTTTGAATTTCTCACAGTGTGGACTTCCCCTCCTCTCGGCAGCTGTTGTTAGTATTAAACTGACTAGAAAGGGGTTTATTTCTTGAAAGTCTTAGAAGCCCCAAGAGAATATTCTGATTTTTCTTTTTCCCTCTCCTCTCCCCACGCAGGGAGTCATTCCTTCCTTCCTAAATAAGACATGGTAAGTTACATGCAGGCAAATCCTAGCTGTGGGAGGTTTTATATCCTGTCTGCATCTAAGTCACTAAGAGAAAGGATCAAGTTCTTCCTTTGCTAATCTTATTATCTGGCTTCTTGGTTTATATTTCTCATGTAAAACTTAAGGACTGGGTTAGGTTTGTGAATAAACAGTTTTGAGAGAGCACGTTAAGGACATGATGTAAAGGACAACTTTTGCAAAATGTTGACAATAGCAACATTTTTGCTCGGTGACTTTAGGCAAGTCAGCTTGTAGTCTGATGATATGTAACAATAGTCATTAAGAAGCTGCTGACTAACCTGAAGAAAAATTATCCTGAAAAGAAAACATGTTTATACTTAAAATATCCATATTTATTTAAAATGTCACTTTAAAATTGCCTATGTAAGTAATTTTACAAGAAAAAAATCCACATTCCTAAAAATCTTCATTTACTGTTTATCATTCATTTCATCCACCAAACTTTTATTCTTATGGTTCTAGACTCTGAGGTCACATATATGAATAATGATTTCCTCAAAGAGCTCACAGTTCAGTGGGGGAAAACAGC
Organism: Pongo pygmaeus; assembly: GCF_028885625.2. Lineage (NCBI taxonomy): Eukaryota > Metazoa > Chordata > Mammalia > Primates > Hominidae > Pongo > Pongo pygmaeus. The sequence continues at coordinate 88,241,469 of NC_072376.2, forward strand.
ATGTACATTAACACTTATTATAGAAGAAGTGGTATGATAAAGGATTGTACAGAATAATTGGAGGTATAGAGAAGTGCACAACCCTGGCTGATGGGTTCAGACACAGCTCTCTGAGTTAGGTCTGAAAGGGAGAATTGGCTGGAATTTGTTACAAGAAGAAGTTGGGGGAATATTCTAAGCAAGAGGCGGGAGAAGGTATGCCAAATTTGAGAAGCTGCAAGTACTTTAGCAAGGGTGGACGGTAGAGTGAAAAACGGAGTGGTGAGAAATTGGTCTAGAAATGTGGCAGGAACAAGACGATGAAGTGCCTTGTGAGTCTCTATGTGGGGAGGAGACACTGCAGAACTTTAACTAAGGGAATAACATGAGATTTGTACACACACACACACACAGCTGTATATACATCTGCCCCTTGTCACCAGTCTTTAATCTTATTTTACATGAACATTTCATTGTGTCTACATAGTTTATATATTTGTAAAATGTTCTCATATTTCTAGCCTCTTCATTCTCAGTTCTGTGTATTTGAGTTGTTTCCAATAATGTCTCAGTAATACAACAGTGCTCTTACTATTTTAAAAAAGATTTTACTGTCTTGGGGTATTTCCCATCTTTGGAACTATAGGGACAAAGGTTAAAAAAAGTTTCTGTATCTTCTGTAACATTTTGACAGATTGCTTGCCAGAAAGATTGGGCTATCAGTATGTAGATGTATCTGTTTTACAATCCTCTTGTCATTTTATTTACTTTTGTTCATTTAGCATGTGAAAATTGGCACTAGAGACTAGTGTTAATTCAATTTTCTTTACAAATTGATATTTTACTTTGTATTGGTTTAACATCTGCATTTCCTACCTTTTTAAGACCACTTGTCAAGTAGAGTCAGAGTTTTGACCTTGTAAATGTCTATCAATTCTTTACATATTTTGATTAGGAAGCTTTAATGCATTTTAGGTGAAAATATTTGCTTTTTCCATTTTGTTAAATTAATTTCCTTCATAATTAAAAAAAAGAAAACACAAGTTAGGGGCTGAATTGTGTTCCCCCACCAGATGCTTATGTTGAAAACCTAACTGCCAGTACCTCAGAAGGTGACTGTATTTAGAGATAGGGTTTTCACAGAGGTAATTAAGTTAAGGTGAGGTCCCTGAGGAAGCAGTCTTTGGACTTACTAGATCAAGATATTAAATCAACTGTCTTAAATATACTCAAAGAGCTAAAGGAAATCATGTACAAAAAAACAAAAGGAAACCAGACAAAATGAGAATATCAATAAAGGGATAGAAATTATAAAAAACGAAACAAATAGAAATGATGGAGCAGAAAAGTGCAAAACTGAAGTGAAAAAATTTAGTAGATGGGTTCAACAGCAGTTTTGAGCCAGCAGAAGAAAGAATCTGCAAATTTGAAGATAGGACAATTGAAATTTTCAAGGCTGAGAAGTAGAAAGAAAAAAGAATGAAGAAAAGTGAACAAAGCCTAAGAGACCTATGAGACACCATCAAGTGGACCAATATATGCATAATATGAGTTCCAGAAGGAGAAGAGAGAGAAAGGGACAGAAGACTATTCACAGAAATAATGACTGAAAACTAACAAAATCCAATGAAACATGAACGTGCGTGAATCCAAGAAGCTCAGTGAACTCCAAGCAAGTTAAACTCAAAAAGATCCACACTGAGATACATAATAGTCAAACTGCTAAAACTCAAGAGACAAAGAGAGAATCTTGAAAGCAACAAGTGAAGTGATTCATCATATACATCCAAGGGATCCTAGATAACATTAACAGCTGATTTCTTATCAGAAACCAAGGAAGCAAGAGGGCAGTGAAACATGTTTAAAGTGCTGAAAGAAAAAAAAAATCTGTCAATGAAGAATTCTATACCTGGCAAAACTACCCTTCAAGAATGAAAAATAAATGAAGACATTTTTAAATAGACTGAACCTAGGGGGAGTTTATTACTAGTAGACTTGCTTTACAGAACATATTGAAGGCAGTCCTGCAGGCTGAAATGAAAGAATACTAACTCCAAGCCATATGAAGGAATAATACTGGTAAAGGTAACTATGTAGGTAATATAAAAACCAGTATTATTGCACTTTTGGTTTGTACCTTCTCATTTTTCCTACGTGAATTAAAAAATGCATAAAACCATAATTATAAATATGTATTAATGAGCACACAGTGCTGTAATCTGTGACAATAATAATTGTCAAAGGGGAGGGATGCAGATGTATAGGAGCAGAGTGTGTTTGTTTACTGTTGAAACTAAGGTGGTATTCAAACTAGGATGTTACAAGTTTAGGATGTTAATTGTAATCCCCAAAGTAACCAGTAAGAGAATAACTAAAAATATACAGAAAAGGAAAGAAGGGACTCAAAATAGTACACTCTAAAAATTCAACTACTTAGCAAAAAAGGCAGTAATGGAGAAATTGATGAACAAAAAAAGAAGACACTTAAAAAATTCAATAGCTGAAAGGCAAAGTAAAACCTTCCTTATCAGTAATAACTTTAAATGTAAATGTATTAAGCTCTGGCCTAATGAGCTTATATGTATAAAAGGTTTGATTTGCTTTGGTTTGTTGAGACAGGGCCTCACTTTGTTGCCTAGGCTTGAGTGCAATGGCATGATTATGGTTCACTACAGCCTCAACCTGGCTCAAACAATCCTCCCACCTCAGCCTCTCGGTAGCTGGGACCATAGGCATGCGCCACCATGCCCAGCTAATTTTTGTATTTTTTGTAGAGATGGGTTTTTGCTATGTTGGTCAGTCTAGTCTGGAACTCCTGGGCTCAAGCGATCCTCTGGCCTTGGCCTCCTACAGTGCTGGGACTATAGGCACAAGACTGGCCTGGAGATATTGGCCTGTTGTTTTCTTTTTTGATGTGTCTTTGATTTTGGTATCAGGGTAATACTGGCCTTACAGAATGAGTTTGGAAAGTCTTTATTTCTCCTTCATGTTTAAAGGATATTTTCCCTGGATATACTATTCTAGGTTAAACATGTTTTTTCTTCAGCACTTTAAATATGTCATGCCATTCTGTCCTGGCCTGTAAGGTTTCCACTGAAAAGTTTGCTGCTAGACATATTTCCAGCTATCTGAAGATATTTGAGTGTTGGTATCTTAGCCATATTTGCATTAGGAATACCCCAAGCCCAGTAATACTGTAGTTCTTGCAGACTCAAAGAGATACCGCCTTGGTGGTCTTAGATAAGATTTGGAAGAATTCTCTGGATTACCAGGCCGACTCTTGTTCTCTTCCCTTAGTTTCTCCTAAACAAATGAAGTCTCTCTCTCTGTGCTGAGCTGCTTGGGGTTGAGGGTGGGGTGACACCAAGCACCCCTATGGCCACCACCACTGACGTTGTGCTGGGTCAGACCTGAAGCCAGCACAGCACTGGGTCTCACCCAAGGCATGTCACTGTAACCACTACCTGGCTACCATCTGTGTTTGCTCAAGGCCCTACAGCTCTACCATCAGCATGTGGAAAAGTCAGCCAGGCTTATATCCTTCCCTGCAAGCAGCAAGTTTTCCCAGGCACCAGATGGGCCCAGAAATGCTGTATGGGAGCCAGGGACTAGAGTCAAAAACCTTAGATATCTCCCTGGTGCTCTATTCTGTTGTGGCTAAGCTGGCACTCAAACTATGAGACAAAGTCTTTCCCATTCCTCCCTCCCCTTTCCAGAGGCAGAGGAGCCTTTTACTCATGCCCGTCACCACAGACCCATGGGATGTGCAGACAGGCTACCTACCGCCAATGTTCACTTAAGTCCCAAGGACTCTTCAGTCTGCTTATGGTGAATGCTGCCCAGCCTGGGACTCAAGTTTCAGGGCAGTGGGCTCCCCTCTGGGCCAGGGCAGGTCCAGAAATGCCATCTAAGCCCAGGCTGGAATTGGGGACCTAAGAGCCCACTTGGTGCTCTGCCTCACTGTGGCCGAGCTGGTACCTGTGGTTCAAGAAAAAGTCCCCTTTACTTTTCCTTCTGCTTTTCTCAAGCAGAAGGAGTCTCTCACTATGACCACCACAGTTGGGAGTGTGCTGGGTCTCACCTAAAGCCAGCATATCTGAGTCTCACCCAAGGCCCACTGTGTACTACCTGGGTATTGGCTGCTGGTTATTCAGTGCCCAAGGGCTCTTCAGTCAGCAGGTGATGAATCCTACCAGCACTGGGTCTTTCCCTTCAAGGCAGCAGGTTCCCTTCTGGCCCAGGGCATGTCTAAAAATGTCATCCAGGATCTAGGGCCTGGAATAGGGGCCTCATGACTCTCTGCCCAGCACCATATCCTACTGTGGCTGAACTGGTATCCAAGTTGCAAGACAAAGTCCTCTTTACTCTCCCCTCTCCTCAAGCAGAAGGAAGGAGTCGCTTTTATTGCTGTGAGCTGTGTTGCCTGGGGTTGGGAAGGGTGGTGCAAGCACTCTCTTTGCTGCCCTGGTTGGTGTCTCATTAGGTCATGTTCCCCCAACTAGGTTGTGCACTCCCCAAGTCCACTGGCTCTTCAACACAGCACTAGGACTGCCTAGGACTTGCAATCCTTGTGGCCTAGACTGCCTTTGAGATTTATTTAGGATCCCAGAGCACTTTAGCTAGCAGAGGCAAGACTTGCCAAAACTCAATTTCTAACCACTAGGATGGGTGATTCCCCTTTGCTTGGGGCTGGTCTAAATGCTCCCTCCATGGGCATCCACTGAGTTCAGCCTAATTTTGCTTTCCACTGTGACAGAGGATTACTGGGTTCCCCCAAGCACACAGATTATCTTTCTTTGCCACATGGCCACTGCCAGGGGAAGGGAGAGGGGTGGCATTGGCCATTCAAGACCATCTTTCCTACCTGGTTTTAACTTTGTATCACTGAAAGAGGTACTGATTAGTTCGGCCACTGTGAGAAGCAGCTTGGAGATTTCTCAAAGAACTTCAAATAGAAGTACCATTCAACCCAGCAATCCCATAACTGGGTATATACCCAAACAACTGTAAATCATTCTACCATAAAGACACGTGCACATGTATGTCATCACAGCCCTATTCACAATAGCAAAGACATGGAACCAACCTAGATGCCCATCAACGGTGGACTTCATAAAGAAAATGTGGTACATATACACCGTGGAATACTAAAAAAGAACAAAATCATGTCCTTTGCAGCAACACAGATGAAGCTGGAGGCCATTATCCTAAGCGAATTAACACAGAAACAGAAAACCAAATACTGCATGTTCTCACTTATAAGTGGGAACTAAACATTGAGTACCCATGGACACAAAGAAGGCAACAATAGATACTGGGACCTACTTGACAGTGGGGGTAGGGAGGAAGATGAAGATCCAAAAACTACCTATCTGGTACTATGCTCATTACCTGGGTGATGAAATAATCTATACACCATACCCCCACAACACATGATTTACCCATGTAACAAACCTGCATGTGTACTCCCTGAACCTAAAATAAAAGTTGGAAAGAAAAAAAATTCAAGAAGTATTAAATACAAAGTAATATGCCATGAAAAGTCTCCCTGTGCTATGAATGGAATACCAAGTTTACTATATTTTACATTGCCATATAAAAGTGAATCTAAACAAAGCAAATGAAGAACATATGCCAGAGCTGAGCATGGTGGCTCATGCCTATAACCCCAGCATTTTGGGAGGCCGAGGTGGGTGGATTGCCTGAGCTCGGAAGTTTGAGACCAGCCTGGGCAACGTGGTGAAGCCTCATATTTGTATTATCTACCAAAAATACCAAAAAAAATTTAGCTGGAGTAGTGGCACATGCCTGTGGTCCTAGCTACGTGGGAGGCAGAGGTGGGAGGATTGCTTGAGCTTGGGAGGTGGAGGTTGGAGTGAGCCGAGATCACACCATTTGCACTCCAGCCTGGGTGACAGAGTGAGAACCCATCTCAAGGGAAAAAAAAAAAAAAAGGAACATATGCCAGAAAGGAAGTAATCCAATGAAGTCGTGGGAATTTGAACATAATAAGGTTGTTTGTGAAAAAAATGGCCCCACCAAAAGATGAAAAATACCAAAAAGATAGAACTAAGTGTGTTTTTGCAATACTCAGGAAAGGAGTAAAAAAGAAAAGTAGAATAATTACAGAGAATAAAAGCAGTACTATTCCGGTGATGGCTTGTATTGGCTAGGGAGAGCTAATGGTTAGATTTTCATGAATTATGCAAGTTAGTTTTAAAATACAGTCATTATTAAAAAATAAATTACATACTTGCAATTGAATGAACTATGTTAAAATTATACTACAACAGATTTTATTGTTTCTTTCTGGGAAGATCAGTGTACTGTACACTGAAGCTTGTTAAATACGAAAAATTCAATCTGATAAAAAAGCAATTCTTGGCTGGGCACGGTGGCTCACCCTGTAATCCCGGTGGAGATTGCGCCACTGCAGTCCAGCCTGGGCAACATAGCGAGACCCCGTCTCAAAAAAAAAAAAAAAAAAAAAAAAAAAAAAAAAAAAGCAATGCTGCTAACACATTATTATTATTATCATTATTTCTGAGACGGAGTCTCACTCTGTCGCCCAGGCTGGAGTGCAGTGGCCCAGTCTTGGCTCACTGCAAGCTCTGCCTCCTGGGTTCATGCCATTCTCCTGCCTCAGCCTCCCGAGTAGCTGGGACTACAGGCGCCCGCCACTATGCCCAGCTAATTTTTTTGTGTTTTTAGTAGAGACAGAGTTTCACCGTGTCAGCCAGGATGGTCTCAATCTCCTGACCTCGTGATCCGCCCGCCTCGGCCTCCCAAAGTGCTGGGATTACAGGCGTGAGCCACCGCGCCCGGCCATATCACATTCTGATGTATGTCCTATGCAAGAATATCTGTGGTATATACATAGCAGTAGAATTGCTGGAACATGGGGTATGCCAGTGTTTAGCTTTGTGAGATAATGCCAAACTGTTTTCCAGAGTAGTCATAGCTATTTTTTCTTTCATCAGCAGTGGAAGAGCATTCCTCATTGCCCTGCATCCTTGGCGATGGTTGATGTTATCGAACTTTAAAAGTTTTGCCAGTTTAGTGGTGTGAAATGTTATTTCACAATCAATGATTTGAATGTACATTTCCTTGATTACAAATGAGGTTGAACATCTTTGCATGTTAGGGGCTTATGCTTCTTACTTCTGTGAAATTCTTACTTCTGTTTCCTTTTTTTTTTTTCTTTTTTTGTCTTTTAGAGATGAGGTCTCACTCTGTTGCCCAAGCTGGAGTGCAGTGGTGCAGTCATAGCTCACTGTAACCCCAGACTCCTGGGCTCAGGTGATCCTCCTGCCTCAGCCTCCTGAGTAGCTAAAAAAGAAAAAATTTTGGTAGAGACAGGGTCTCACTGTGTTTCCAGGCTGGTCTCAAACTCCTGAGCTGAAGCAATCCTCCTGCCTTGGCTTCCCAAAGTGCTGAGATTACAGGCATGAGTCACCACACCCAGCCTTGTCTTTTCCTTTTTGATCTATGGGAATTCTTTGCATATTCTAGATGCTAATAATTTGCCAACTAAATGTATTGTGAAGATCTTCTTAGTAAGTAATTGGATGTGGGAGGAGAGGAAGAAGTAGTATAGAATTACTCCCAGGTTTCTGGTTTGGGAAACTGATTGGATGATGGTGCAATTAAACTAGGACATAGAATAGAGGAGGAGAAACAGATCTCAGGGAGAGGAGAATTAGTTTATTTTGGAGTTTAAACTAAAGTTCCTATGGGATATTCAAGTGGATATGTCTTAGAGAGATTTGGCCATAGGGCTGGATGTGGTGGCTTGCACCTGTAATCCCAGCTTCTCTGGAGGCTGAGGTCAGAGGATTACTTGAGCCCAGGAGTTCGAGGCTGCAGTGAGCTATGATTGCACCACTGCACTCTGGCTTGGGTGACAGAGGAAGACCCTTTGTCTAAAAAAATAAGAGATTAAAAAAAAAAAAGAAATTTGGCTATAGGGATTTGGAGATTAGGCCAAGCTCTGTTATGCTACATTAGTTCTGTAGGATCTTATATGATGGGCCTTTGAGGAGATTACAGTTGGAAGGAGAGAGAGTGGTAATTCTCTAACTCATTTTTCTTCTGCCCCTGCCACCTTCTTCTCCAGGCCATAGATTCTCCAATCTAAATTTCTTATGAAATAAATATCCCAATCAAGTGACACACAAGACACTTCATCTTAGTTATAATTACTTTATTAACCTTTTGGTCTTTCAGCATTTAGGTAGTCTTTCTCAATATTTCCAGGAGAGTACCTCATTTTTATTTTGAAAACCATTCAGCACATTTATCTTACATAACATGCGGAGCATATATCTATCTGTATTTTTAAAATTTTCCTGTTACTCGTTGATACCTAGTACTTAATTACATAAGTTATTCCATGTACACTGAAAACAATATAGGAAATATATACATCTAAGACTTCTACTTTGTACAGTCTTTCATTAAATAAGAATACTTACACATACATTTTCAGATATTTCTACCTTCCTGTATGTGTTTGGAATTGTATGTAGGTAGCCACTGAAAGAATTTGGGCCCCTTGGGAGGATGGCAGTGGAAGTCCATGAAGTAAAGAGCATTCTTTAAAAAGCAGATTGTTTTATCACTTTGATTGCATACCTTTTAGTTATTTGAGATTCTGAGAATTCTGATAAACCCCAAAGCAGAAAGATTCCTTAGTACCCTTGGAAGATGGGAAAGGTGAGGGAAATACCGGAAGCAGGGTTAGAACATCCACTAAGAACATAGCACCTCAGTAGAGCTTACATTATGGTGCCAAGGTAGAGTTATTACTGAGTAGCTTAGGATGATGAACATTGACCTTCCTACAGGAGTAGTAGCAGCTGATTTGGTAACCATGATTGGTCACCTTTTAGTGTAACTGCAAACTAAGAACAATTATGGCTTGACATATAATCCATGTAGGGAAGTGATGCTCAGAGAGGCAGCCTCTGTGTGGTCCATCCTTGGCAGCACTGCATCGATTTTGCTCCCCTCTGGTTTTAAGGAGATCTTTTAGACCTATAAGAAGAGAAAGGGGATATAAAAGTGTGATACTCTGACTCTGGCTTCAGATTGGGTTCTGTTTGGAAAGTACTGAGTTCATAGATAACTGAGCTTTCCTGCTGCTATGCATTCATTATGGATTACAGGGGTTGCTTTTTTTCAAGCCATGAAAGACTTGGGGAAAATGTGTCAGTTTCGCTTGAATAGTTATAGCTGTACTTCAAGGTTGACAGGTAATCAGGGTAACTTCTGATACTTATCACACAAGATGGTGCCTCAGCATTTAAATAAATGGAGGTAGGGGAGGGCGTGGTGGTAACATACTTTTAAACCAGTGATTGCACAGCAAATCACAATGCAAGTATTTCTGACTCCCAAGATTGCCGTTTCCTAAAGAGCAATTCCTCTGCAAGCAACAACAAACCTACCTTTCCTTGCTAACTGCTTTCAGTAAATTCTTGATGGCCTTAGATTCAGGATTCAGACATCTCTTCTCACCCTTCTTTTTCATTGTAGCACTGTAGAAATAAATAGGGATGAAATACTTAAAACTGTATTGGGTCAATAAAACAGATGGCTATGCAGTTCTGAAGTCAGACATTTAAGTTTCACTCTGCATGTTTTTGTTTGCTGTACATTAGTTTTAGAATCATCACAAACCCTTTACTGATCTTTTGTTATTATCATTACATATTTAATACAGTATATAATTACTACCAGGGAAGTGATAATGAGATGGGATTTCACTCACATGATCTCAACATGTGGACAAAATTGATTTGCAGGAATAATTTCAAGTTTTTCTAAAGACCTTGGATTAACAGGTTGATTACTAATGCTGATGCAGGTACAGCGTACAGTTCTAGAGAGAGGTACTCCTGTAGGAAAAGAGGAACAGCAGAGAAGGTTAGCACAGTGTTCATTTTAGGCATTTAATGTAGACTGGTGGTATTTAGCAGAACCTATATCCCCATATCAGCAAATAGTCACTTAATCTTAGGAGGAACGGATCTCATCATAACACAACTGTAAATGATTAAATAGTTGATTATCTGGAAGAAAAGAATTGCAGCTTGTTGATTATAAAGTCAAACCCTTAAGCACAGTTCATGTGGTTCATTGAGCTTAGTTAGGTAAGAAAGTATCTGTATCTCATCTCTGTCCGCATTCCCTCACATTTTCTCTCTCTATCCTCCCTCTTCCCCATCTCTTCTGTCCTCCTTCCCTTTTTCCTTCTCTTTCTCTTATTCTATTTGTTTCTCTCACTTCAATTCATGTAAGTTTTATGATCTGAGGGAATCTCTATTTATTTCCCTCTTATTTATAAGCATGCAGTGAAACTTTTACAAATACATTATTTCTGTATTTTTAGAATTTATACCTATTCCTATTTCTCATTTTACAAATTAAGTATCCTTTGATGTTCCTTACCTTGAATGCCACTTAGAGTCAGAAAGATAAGGCAGCAAATCAGAATGGCAGTTTGATTCATGGTGCTGAGACTGGAGGTACCTCTGCTGTAGGCTCAGAATATGTCTAAGCAGTTGAGGAATGTCTCAGAAAACGTGGGGCTAGTGTGCCATATTTATCTGCAATGGCATTTTCCCTCCCTAATTCTGATTGGATAAGGGCATTACAGTTGACTTAGCAAAACCTGCTGGCTGTTCCTGGGGAAGTCCCATGTTGCAAAATCGAAGGTATTATTTATTGTAGCCTCCAAGTTATGGAATTTCCCTCTGCTCCTCTTTTTTTGGTAATTGTGAATTAGGTTTCACTTTCCAAAACATGAACTGTTTCTTGAAAAAAAGAACTTCATTGCATATAGAAAAAAACGAAGGTTGCAATCCATTCTAACTATAATGCTTTTTCTCAACACTTAAACTTTTACAGTTACTTTCATAGGTTATTTTTCAAAATATCCCCAGTAATAGAAATTTTTCATCCTTTATAGGTAAACCTAATTTTTTGGTAACAGCAAGTTGTGCCTGATTATTAGAACAGTGATTACCTGCACAGTGCTCCTTGATCAAATACTATAAAGAAATAGGATTGGCCTGCTTAGGTAGGGTCAAAGATCTGGAACTGGCAAGTTTTAAATAATTCAATAAATGCTTTGATCATTCATAACACCATTAGATTAAGTAAATAGCCTCCAACATAACTATGTTGAGGGAAAACACTGCTCATTTGGGTATCTGATTTGTGGTGTGTTAAAACAAGTTTCATGTCTTATAGCAGTCCCTGAATGAAAACATCATAAGATGGTATCTAGAATGGTGTGAGAAAAGGATTCATAGCTATCCTAGGGTTATTGTAAAAAACAAAGGGTGCTTCTTGAGGAAATGAATTTAAAAGCGGGGGGGCATGCATAGAAACAGACCTTGGGAAAGTAGCTTGAGACAGGAGGGAAACAGGTTGATTTATGATGGGGTTCAGCTCCAAGACAGTGTTAAATGCAAAGAAAAAGAAAAAAAAGTGTCAGCCATTGAGCTAGTAACAGTGATAACTGAAATTGGCACAATTTTAACTGGATGATGAATCGTGGCAAAACTTAATTTCATAGCATTCGATAGTACTTGACTGATTATTCATAGTAGCTAGCAGTAGAAAGCACATGATACTCGTATAATGGAACACATGTTGAACCTGAGAGTGGAAATTTAGCAGTATCCATGGATGTAGTGGTCCTTGGTTGTGTTCTTTGCAAATGATTAGTAACAGGGAATCCAAGATGAAATACTGTTTCGAAAGCAGGCACCACTCTGCAATGAGAGATCTGAGGCAAGTGATATTTAGAACCTAGGAAAATATATGGGAGTTATTTTCATAGTCAGCTGGGCTGCAACAATGCAGGAATTGGTCAGGGAATGGAAAAGCTTCCATCCTAGGATCAGGCTACTGTACCAGGCAGATACTGTCTCAGAACCTGGTATCAGGGGCCAAGAATAAAGCCTGTATCTGCAAACTGGGTGCACATAAAACTTGGATCCTCAAATGCAGGAACTCCATCATTAAAGCAGAGAGTGAGTTGCTTGGGGTAAATGGAATTTGCTAGAGAGCTGAATCCCACGTTAATCTGTTCTAGGAACTGGAATAGAGCTAAGCTTTCAAGTGAATAAGTCAGTGGAATTAGCTGTGGGAAACCGGAAAGGCAAAAGAGGGGAGGTGAGGTAGAGACTGACAGAACCCAAAAGACTTTCACCTAGCAAAGAGGCGTTCCTTCTGATGAGGGAAAGTCTTATGAGAAATAATGACGTGGAGGGATCCTTCCATACCTATTTGTGCAGAACAAACATTTGACTGTGAATAGAATGCCAACAAATTTCAGAGAAATGTCTGACATCATGAATGGAAGAGGCCTAGAAAAGTTCAACATTAAACAATCAAAATGAGAGATGGTGACAGTTTTATTTTAGTTAGTATCTAAGTTGTCAGCTAAAATGTCTCTATATAGAAGACAATGTAAAAAGGAGATACTTGATAAATGGACTAAAAATCTGTTATTAGGGATAAAATGTTTGATTTTTACTAAACATTGTATTACATTAACTGTGTGCCAGGCATTGTTTAAACTGCTTTGTGAATATTGACCATATTGACTCATTTTATCCTTATAATAACTTCTACCCCTGACTCAGCCACTCTTCTATTTTTTTCGCCATAGATTATTTTTGCCTGTTCTAGAACTTCATATAAACGGAACCACTTGACTATATACTCTTTTGTGCAAGACATCTTTTGTTCAGTATAATGTTTCTTAGATTCATCGATGTAGTTGCATGAATTAGTAATTTGTTTCTCTTTATTGATAGGTAGTAATCCATTGCACAAACGTATCAGTTTGTTTCGTGTTGATGGACACCTTGACTGTGTTCAGATTTTAGTTATTATATATAAAGCTGCTATGAAGATTTTTTAATAATTTTTTTTCTGGGCATATGCTTTCATTTTGTGGGGTACATATGTAGCAGTGGAACATGATCGCTTACTTTTTTTATTTTAAAAACGTAAGTGATCATGTCACTCTTCTGCTTAAGACCTCAAACAACTTCCAGTTAGAATAAAATCCAAATTTCTAATTAAGCTGCTTTACTAAGTCCTCTATGATCTGGCTGCTACCTATTTGTCCAACCTCATATCATTCCTTCTCAACCACTACAATCCGGTCAGTGGCCCATACACTGGCAGTTTTCTCCATCTGATATGGCTTTCCTCCTGTTCGTCACATAGAGAGTTCCTTCTGGATATTTAAATTTTAGCTGGCTTGTACCTTCTCTTGTCACACAATCTGAAGCAGACATGACTTTAATTCTCTACATGGCATTTCATACTATCTGATATTCAGTTCATTCATTTTTTTTTAATTAGTGTAATGTCTGTTTCTGCATGCTAAAATGCATATGAGAGGCATTTGGTAAATATTGGATAGAAGTATGGTTGAATGAATCTTTACAGACTTTAAGTAACAGCATACAAGGATTGTATTTCAAGAAGCATTTCCATTTGTTCATCAGATTTCTGAATTTGGACATGAGTATTATTGTTTTCCTTAGCTTTAAGAACCAAGTTTAATTTAAGAAGACTATAATTTCCCCAGAAGTTAGTTTAGATGTAGGTAGGTAAAATCAATACAGATATTCTCAGCTAGCTATACGACAGACTTTTCATTCCGGAACTCTGGTAAATATGGAGTGGTACCCCTAAAAGCTTCTTAATTATTCACTGTTTTTTATCTGTAATTAAGCATTGAATGAATGAATGCAAGAATGCAAATATCCTCAGTGCATATCAGGTATATGGCCATGGATGGTGTTAGAAGAAGAAGGAGAAAGTAGGCTTGTTCTCATTATTTTCTGTGCACTTTGTGTAGGGAACTAAGCTAATCTCAGGGAATACTAGAAGGAATAAGATCCAATATTTATCCTTGATGGGTTTACATTCTAATTGGGAAGACCAGAAACTATGAAACAATAAATATCAATAAGAGAAACTTTATGGGCTGGGCAAGGTGGCTCATGCCTGTAATCCCAGCACTTTGGGAGGCCGAGGCAGGTGGATCACCTGAGGTCAGGAGTTCTAGAACAGCCTGGCCAACATCGTGAAACCCTGTCTCTACTAAAAATACAAAAAATTAGCTGGGCGTGGTGGTGCATGCCTGTAATCCCAGCTACTCGGGAGGCTGAGGCAGGAGAATCGCTTGAACCCTGGAGACGGAGGTTGCAGTGAGCCGAGATCACGCCATTGCACTCCAGCCTGGGCAACAAGAGTGAAACTCCGTTTCAAAAAAAAGAAAAGAAAAAAAGAAACTTTATGATCAGTACCAAATGAGTAGTATAGGAAATAAATAATGTGGACGTTCATAGGAGACTGTACTCATTAAGGTCGGAAGTTTTCAGAAGATCCTTCAGAAAAAAAGACCTCAGATGAGCCATAAAGTGTGAATTTTACATAAATAAGTGGCCAGGAGAGGGGAAAGCTTGTGCAATTACAGATAAATGTCATCAAAAAATGGTAAAGGGGAAGCCAGCCAACCAGTCAGGAAGATTGGTAGTCTCATAGGGGTGATAATGCCATGTTAGGATTCTGTAAAATCTGGTCCTCAGTTTTTCCAGTCCAGAAATTCTCATTTTTCCTAATCATCCAGGGTAAGCATATTCTCAGAGAATTAAGTCTGCTAACCAAATCTAAAAGAGACTAAGATGAAAATTAAAAGATAGTGTATCCATTTACAGTGAGAACCTTTTCAGTGACTAGGATGATTGGTTTTGGTATCCAAGTCACCCCTTTCCCAGGATCAGATTACCTAGGAAATTGAATTAGTATCAGAACAGTACCTGGTGAGCAGAGTCAAACGAAGGACCCTTCTCTTCTTGTTTTAAATGAGGGGTCTGCTCAGGGTAGAAACTTGACAAATGTGATCAGCATGGAAAATCATTTAGAAAAAAAAATCAAGCTTTTAGAGACAGTAGCAAGCCCACTATTACTTATTTCATCCAAAGCCAAGACTGCATGTGTCATTTGAATAAACATCTAAACAATAACTCTTTTTATATATTTCTCTCAATTTTTGCAAGGTTTATGGTATAATCACTTTTCTAGAATTCACTGATCTGAGTATAATTTTGAAAGAAAATGAAAGTTAAGGAAGTATCCCGCTTTAGTTTCCGTTTCAGTTGCTACTGATTTATCTTTAAGCCTGTGATTATGGCATCGGGCCAAAAAAGACAACAATAAAAAAAGGAACAGTCTGCCCTGACGGACTAATGAGCACAGACGAAGGAAAAAATGCTTTCCCGGAAACTGTTATGCTTAGAAGAAATTTTCTAAAAAGTGAGCAGGAGGACATCAGTGATTTCTGTGGACTGGGAATCCCCTCAGCTGGTGCAGAATATGCCTTGGAAAGTATGGGAGAGGAGGGCAAAGCTTCCCCTTCACAGTTTTCACTCTGAGCACTCAAAAGATTCCCCGAGCTCGCAGTGTTTGGTGATACTGGTTACATACTTTTCAATTACCCATGTGTCTCATCCTTCATAGCCAGCCTAAGCAGAGGGCAAACTGAGTGCTGGCAAAGTGGATGGTAGACCCTAAAAATCATCATGGCATTGGAGGAGGCAGAGGCTCAGAATAGCTTCTGTTTGGATACATTTTAGGCTATGCAGTGTTTCTGAACTCGTGCACTTGAGAGGACTTTTACAAATATGGCAGATTTCATCATTTGGAGGAAGAGACAAAATTGGAGGACATTATAATAAAGTAAATGTGTTTGGGGGAAGTATGGTGCATTTCTTTCTCCTTCCCATAAATAAGATATTTCAACAAAATAAATTAGAATTTTGTGATACTTTGTTCCATTTTTAATCAAAATCTTTAGAAAATGTCTAGTTTTAATTTTAATTGATTCATCATTGGTTGTCTTTTCTTTTGAGAAGAGGAATCTTGAGATATGATATAGTTCAGTAGTGCATGTTATTCCATATTTTAGATTATCATTCAGTTTTCTTCAACTTCTTATTGACAGTTTGTCTTTGTGAACAATTTGAAGAAGAATGCTAAGTCAGGATTTATTATATAGAGTCTATAATTCACGTTAGGGCATTTCCAATTTAGTAGCAGTTTATTGAGCAGCACTAAGGAACTATGAATACATCTGTACTTATGATGCCAGGATTTTAGGACGTATTCTTCTTAGGTCCTTAAGTGAAACTATGGTTTCAGTGTTATGTGATAATCTCAGACTTGCTCAATTTCATTACCAGTGTCTGGTTAATAAAATTTGCAGACAAGGCAAGAAGAAGCAACTAAAATTGCCTCATTCACCCCTTCTCCAAAAAAAACCCAAACAGTTTTTTTGGTGTGTGTACTACTTATAATCCACAGAATGTGCTGACCATATCATAAAGATTTATAATTGTTGGCTATGAAAATCTTTTCAGAAACAGATACAAAGAGGTATATTAATTCCATGTAGGCATATTAGGTCCTGTACTCAGTAGCCAAAAATAATTAAGTATAATCTTTCCTTTTCTAATAGTATTATCCAAAACTACTCCATTTGTTTGAAAGCTCTTCTTGGCTAATTAGAGGAAACAGTCCTGAAATTTTAAGTCACTGTGAGTGTTTGGCATCTTAAGTTCCATGTATTTAAAATCGAATCTGCAGTTTTTTCTGCTAAACTACATCTTCCCCCTCATATCCCTATTTCTGTTAGTGACAGAACTATTCTTTCAGACCTCAGAAGTTCAGCCTTTTTTCCTTGTCTCTTCTCTGCTTTAAATTTAGATTCAAATCCTTAACATGTTCTTTGTTTCTTTTTTGCAGCTTCAACTTTCTTTTTCTGAGATGGAGTCTCGCTCTATGTAGCCCAGGCTGGAGTGCAATGACGCGATCTCGGCTCACTGCAACCTCCATCTCCCAGGTTCAAGCGATTCTCCTGCCTCAGCCTCCCGAGTAGCTGGGATTACAGGCATGCACCACCACGCCCAGCTAATTTTTTGTATCTTTAGTAGAGACAGGGTTTCACCATGTTGGCCAGGCTGGTCTCGAACTCCTGACCTTGTGATCCACCCACCTCAGCCTCCCAAAGTGCTGGGATTACAGGCGTGAGCCACCATGTCTGGCCTCAGCTTCAACTTTCACATCCAATCTATCACTGTCTTGATTCTTTCTGTACAGTGTACTTGTCATTATATTTCTACTCTTACCAATACCACCTTAGTGTAGCCCTTCTTTTTATGATAGTAAAATACAAATAACATAAAATTTACCATTTTAACCATTTAAAAGAGTACAGTTCAGTGGAGTTAAGTCCTTTCACAGTGCTGTGAAGCCATCACCATAATTTAGTTCCAGAACATTTTCATCACCCAGAAACTCCATACTCATTAAGTAGTTACTTCTCATTAACACCTCCCCCAAACCCCAGTCAACTAATTTGCTTTTTGTTTTTGTGGTTTTGCCTACTCTAGATATTTCCTATAAAATGGAATGTACGCCACCATGTACATTGATAATAACATTTAGTATCAGTGAATTATTCTCTTCTTAACTTCAATCCCTCTGATTAATTAAATCAGGGGGAATATTAGTATTTTTTCACTGTATTTTGTTTTATCGTTACATTTTATTTCCATGGCATGTATTACCGATTTCACATGTACAGTAGTGAAAGTTTACTTTTCATGTAAATGTATGTAAAATAAAGTGGTATACAGAGTTTCTAAAAATACAGTGAAGATCAAACAGAGAAATGTTAAAAAAAATTGTAAAGATGATATGAGGATGCCTTGAAGTTTTGGAAATACAGACCTGAGCTATTGCAGCTATTGCAGTAAATCCCAACTGATTTTCCTCCTCCACTCTTTCCCACTTTCAATCAACCATTCATGCAATTCCCAGAATATTTTCCAGTGACTTTGATAGGGTCACTCTCTTCTTCACAAACATTTATTTAATCCCCATTTTGTACAGAGTAAAATTCAAGGTTGTTTATCTACAGTTTCATGTCCTTCATCCTTCCAACCAAACAATCTAATTATGATTCCTAAAAATCACTTTATACTTCCTACTACTGTACATTCCCTTGTGTCATTCCTCTGCTGTAAATTCCTTTTCCCTTAGTTTATATTGCCATTCAATAGGGTCTGATATGCACCAGAAACTGTACTGTTGGCCTGGACTACAATGGCTTTCTTTTACACTTACGAGAGAGCAGATATTAGGTACAGGAATAATTCATTAATTACAATTGCAGTAAGCAGTATGATGGAAAAGTAGGGAGTGTTATGGAAATAAATAAATAGGACACCTAATCTAGTTGAAGCTGAAGTGGTGGTTTCAAAGGCTTCTTGGAGAAAAAGTCATTTAAGCTGAGACCTAAGCAATTAGTAGGCATTAGCTTAGTGAAGAAATGGGCAGAGAGAATAGTATGTGCAAAGGTACCAAGGTGGGGAGGATCTTGGCTCAAATATGTTAATTATTAATATTTCATATATTTATTTTGCTATGAAGAACTTTAGGTGTATGTTTTCTTCTCAATAATAATGTACTGGCCTATAATGTTTAATATACTTCTTACAAATACCAATTTATCATGCAGCCTTAATTCTGTGAATTTTTTTTTTTTTTGAGGCAGGCTTTTGCCTAGGCTGGAGTGCAGTGGTGTGATCACAGCTGACTGCAGCCTTAACCTCCCAGACTCAAGTGATCCATCCACCTCAGCTTCCCAAGTAGCTGAGGCTACAGGCATGTGCCACCATACCTAGCTAATTTTCATATTTTTTATAGAGATGAATTTTTGCCATGTTGCTCAAGCTGGTCTTGAACTCCTGGGCTTAAGCCATTCACCTATGTCGGTCTTCCAAAGTGCTCAGATTACAGGTGTGAGCCACCATGCTCAGCCGACTATGTGAATTTTTATTTTTAAAGAGACTTAAAAAAAAAATCACTGTAAGTAGTCAAAGATTAGATTCAAGTCTTTTTTTTTTTTTTGAGGTGGAGTTTCACTCTTGTTGCCCAAGCTGGAGTGCAATGGCATGATCTCAGCTCACTGCAACCTCTGCCTCCTGGGTTCAAGCAATTCTCCTGCCTCAGCCTCCTGAGTAGCTGGGATTACAGGCATGTGCCAGCACATTCGGCTAATTTTTTGCATTTTAAGTAGAAACGGGGTTTCACCATGTTAGCCAGACTGGTCTTGAACTCCTGACCTCAGGTGATCCGCCCGCCTCAGCCTCCCAAAGTGTTGGGATTACAGATGTGAGCCATCGCACCCGGCCAGATTCAGGTCTTAAAACTATCCAGAGAATTTATATGGAAGTCCCATCTCTCTATATATTTTATATAGATTTATATAATAATTTATTATAAATCTATATTGTATCTATAACCTATATAATAATACAATATAGATATACCTGATTATAATCCTATAATAAATGTTTTTATTTTTCAAATGTATGGGTGCCTATATAGAGAGTACTGCTATCAGTCAAGGCTTTTGGTTACATGCAGAGAAACCAACTCTGGCTATCTTAAGGAGAAAAAGAATTTAGTTGGAGGTTGAAGAATCCACAGGACAATGGAGAATAAGTCTTGGAAAATGGACAAAGACCTAAGGGAACTAGGTGATAGGAAGGACTAGCCAGAGTCATGCTGCAGGAACACACATTGGGAAGACACCACTGTAAGACTTTCACTGTTGCTGCTGCTGCTGCCAGGCTTGAAATAATTTTCTTACTAATAGTATCTTTGTGATGCCAGCTGGAGTTCAAAGTCTAGGGTAGAAACAGCATTGCTGAGTCCTTGTTGTGGCTGCAGGAGAGGATCTCTGTCTTTGGCTTCTCTCTTTTGGCCTCCCACCAACACTCACATAAGGCATTTTCTCCAAGAAGGGGGTTTGGACTATCAAGACCCCCCACCGCCGACAAAACAAACAACTGTCTTTCCCACCTACCCATTAAAATATATTTCTAAACAGTTTTTCATGATGATGGATAGGTGTATGTTTCTGAAATATAAGGCAAAATTGTTAAAGGCATCTCAAATGTCCTGGAAAGTATATAGATCTTTTTTTAAAAAAGAAAGGTTGTGGTAGTTTATTAGAGAAAAAAATGACTTTGATTCTTTAAACTAGTCTTGAGTATACCTAAATTTTATAGTATATAGGCATGAACAAAGAAATTGATTAGATTATGTATTTTTCTAAGAGACAGAATTACAAAAAGTAAAGGTGATTGCTGGATATACATTTGCTTATTTTTCAACATTTTTCTTTGGTAGACAAAAACATTTTATATTTCAAATGTGTCCAAGATATTGCTATCATTTATACAAACGGATAAAAACAAAAAGTACAGTAAACATACATATCCTAATTGCTTGAAAACATCTCAATGAAAAAAAGTTGAAAAACATCAAATTAAGACCAGTGCTACTAATTTGGTTATGAAATATGTGCACTTTTGCCAGTATCCCATAGTGTATAATTTTTTTCATAGTACATTTTATGAATTACATTTCATGAATTGGTTATAAAACAAACCAAATGATGCATAAGAATGTTTCCCTACATATTGATGTGCTACATGATATTTGGGGAAAGAAATGTGTATTTGCATGAAAAAATATTTGAGGAATGTTTTACTACACATAGATGCTTTTGACTCATAAGAGCTTGACTCCAGTAATAATGTCAATGTCTCCACTGTAACCACAGGTAGTAATATAGCATAAAGATCAATACAGACGGATGACTTCTAGAGACAGAAATGTTCTCATAGTCACAACAGAATAGTTATAAGCATCAAATCTAGAAGGTTCTCTAGCCTAGAAATGCATGAATGTATAATACAACAAGTAAGAATGTGAAAGCACTTTGTAAACTCCGATGGTAACCAGCCTTTCTTAAGGTGGCTTTTCCTAGAAATCCATTTAATTGTTGGACTCCTTTGGGCAGTTGGACTCCTTTGGGCAGTGAATTGTCGTTCATTCAGGAAGACTGTGTTTCTGTTTTTGGTCCTTTCACCCACCTTTCATCCTTCACATAACTGTACAAAAGTTGAAAGTCACAAAACTATAGAAAAGTCTCAGTTTCCTACTGTAGAATTCTTGTCATTTCAGTAGTCACAGTTAAACTTGTTCTAGGTTTTTCAAATGCCTTTTCCAGGACTTCATATGTTTTGATATTTTTAAATATTCTTTCTTTCAACTTTCTGGAATAAGAAAACAAGAGTTTTATTTACTTGGACTGTTCTTGTTTCCCCCAGGACATCTAAAAACATGTAGTAAGAAAGGGAAGCTGTTACAACCAAGGACCCCTTAACAGAATATTTCACACAGGATCATAGCAGAATCTTTCTGTAGTTGTCCACATTATTTTCTTTTTCAAAAGATCTGTCTTGGATAAAACAGATTATAACATGGGAGTAATCTGGTAACTTACTTTGATTATAAGCCTTGCTTGCTTAGATTTGGGATTTAGGCATCGTTGTCCTTTATTTTCTTTCAGGGTAATACTGTTAAAAGAACATACAAAAGAGTCTTAAAGTTTAGATGCAAATACATAAACAAAAAAGCCTGCACCATTGTCATCTTCAGCAAGTTCATTACTTACATAAGTACTTACATAAGTTCTATTTTGTCACAGTTGTTACTTGGGTAAATTACGGAGGCTTTCTCAATATCTGCCACTTTCACTGCTTTTACTCCAGGGCCTATGCAAAGACAGCGTCCTCTTTTGAACATGGGGAAGCCTAGAATAGATCATAGCATTAGTTAGTAATGCATCTGATTGCAAAAGATGGCTATGGTTTATAACTGGTGGTGAACGTGAGCAGAATTTTCATTAAGGATAAAGGTAGTAATTTGTCAAATAGCACTTAACACAACTGTTACTGGGAAGAGTTAGGTAAGATGTTGATTATTTTCTCTTTAAATTAGTAAGCAAATCGCTAACAAATGGGAAGCATGAAGGAAGTTTATTGGAGGTGAAGCTTGTTTTGCCCCCTTGATTTTATCCTCAAATATTTTCCCAGGAAGCTTGTTTACATGATCGCTATATAAAATCTTCTTAACAGACATTTAAAACTGTTGCTAAAGGCTTTTGCCAGATATTCTAGCCAAATCAAAAATTCCATGAAGTTCATAATTTCTAGTTTCAATAATCATCTCTAGTATCTTAAACATGTACACCGTTTCTGTGCTAAAGCTGTAGTAACTTCTAATCTGTGAGATTAAATAAAACTTTATCATGTCTTTTAGGATAAAAGTGGAAGAAAAGACATTTGAAAGATTAGAAAAGGAACTTATAGGTTGAGAAATAAAAAGTACTGCATACCTTGAACAACTGTAGCACACAATATCATAGCCAAGGCTAGAGCCATGCCCTTCACACTCATGTTTGTTTTTTGCTGCTGCTGCTGCAGTTGCTGCTACTGCTGCTGCTGCTGCTGCCACTTCAGCTTTGCTGCTCTTCTTGGAAGGAGTAGAAATGCTGAACATTAAAGGAAATTGATAATTGGCATATATAGAGCATTTTATACACCAGCAATCCTTTTATGGCACAGGAATTTCCCTCTTTGAGTCATGCACCTTTCTTGCTTCCAAGAGTTTCTGTTTTGTTCTCTTCTAAATGTTACTGTCCCTTCCTATTTGTAGTAGTGTTGAAAGTGATAAGAATGTGAAAGCACTGTGAAAACCCAGATGGTAACCAGCCTTCTTAAGGCAGCTTTTCCTAGAAATCCATTTAATTGTTGGACTACTTTGGGCAGCGGAATTCTGATTGTCATTCATTCAGGAAGACTGTGTTTCTGTTTTTGGTCCTTTCACCCACCCTTCATCCTTAACATAACTATACAAAAGGATATTCTGAAAAGCTTTTTTTTGTTATCTCACTTTTGCTTTTCAGTCCAAACTCTTATAATAGATAAGACCTATATTATTTGACACCAGATGACCTTTATTTAGTTTCATATTTTTACCTGTAAATGAGTGCCCAAAGAAGTTGCCCTGTATTTCTGTATTTATGTCCATATTGTTTTGCATTTTCAACAATTTTTACTTTATATATTTTATTATTTATTTTGTTTTGCTTTATTTTTAAATTTAATTTAATTTTATTATTTTATTTTATATTTATTTTATTCTGCGAAACTTTGATTATAGGCAGATGACAGGGGGCTCAGTCCTTCTTGGCAGCTGCTTTCCTCATGGCGGCCTGGATGTTGCTCAGCTCCTCCTGCCTTCTCTTGGCGCAGATGTTTGTCCCTACCCTTTTCTTGATGAATTTGAGGGCCCATTTGACCTTGGAGATCTTCAGTAACTCCATGCCACGCCACTCGTTAGGGGTGAAGCCACACACCTCTGGGATTATGTCCCACACAAATTTAGTGGGTTTGGTCAGGCGCCCACGGTGGCTGTGCCTGGGCTTGCTCACATTCTTGGTCACCTTGTGGCCCTTGTTGAGGCCCACAGCTATAGGATAGTGCAGAGTCATGGCTGCTGCCCTCCAGTGTTGGCTGTGGTGGAAAGCTACTTTATATATATTTTAGCACTGTTACTTAGTACATGAAGTTGTATGAGTTGTGTTAGGGATCATAAAAAAAAGTGATCCTCTTTCCTCATGTGATAGTTTTACCTCTGAGATTCTACTTTGATGTAATTCCTATTTTTTTTGTCTTTATCTTTTCCTCTTAAGCTTCCTAAATCTTTGTTTTAAGTGTGTCACTTGTAGATATTTAAGAAAATCATATCAAAGGAGCTTTCTAATGGGTAAGCTTAATAAAATATATTTACTGTGTAACTGGTAATCTGTAATTTTTAAAATGCTTCCTTGCTGATTCTTTATGTTTTCTTTGATTTATTTCTAACTTTAAATATATTTTACTAAACTTTTTGAAGCAATTTTTGTTTTTTTTAATGGAATGGGTCTCACTCTGTCACCATTCTGGAGTTGAGTGGCACAATCATAGCTCACTGCAGCCCTGAACTCCTGGCCTCAAGCAATCCTCCTACCTTGGTCTCCCAAAGTGCTAGGACTACTGGGATGAGCCACGGTGCTTGGCCTTCCTTAAGTAATTTGAAAGGAATACATTGTTTTACATTTTGATATTAATTCTTCAAATTCTTTAAAAAGATTTTTACCTGAATTTTTCTAATTATTTACATCAACTGTCAATAATATTTTTTTAGCTTCTGTCTTTATAACTTGAGAAAATCACTGTAACTTTCTTTCAAGAATTTTCTCCTATTTCCTAGTTTTACCAATAAAAGTTGGTGTAATCGGGGAATTTATAGCTGGTTTATTACTTTTAGATTATTATTTTATCTTATTCAACTTCTTTTTTTGAGAATTACCATTTGCATTTTATCTTGAAGTTATATATTTATTTAGATATAATCCTGCATTTAAATTCTTTAACAAACATGACTAGTCTTTAAAACCTTTGAAAGTCTTTACAGTAGTCCCCCATTAAATGAGAAATTCTAGAAATAATTCATAAGTTTTAAATTGTGCACTTTTCTGAGTAGCATAATGAAATCTCACATCATCTTGCTCCATCACTTCATCCCATCACATAGACATTTTATCATCTCACAGCATCACTAGAAGAGTGAGTATAGTACAATAAGATATTTGAAGAGAGAGAGACTACACAGTCACTTAACTTTTATTACAGAATATTGTTGTAATTGTTCTATATATTAGTGTTGATGCTCTTACTGTGGCTAATTTATAAATCAAACTTTTTTATAGGTATATATGTATAGGAAAAAATACAATATATACAGGGCTCAGTACTATCTTCAGTTTCAGGCATTCATTGGGGGTCTTGGAACATATCCCCCAAGGATAAGGTGAGGGGGCTACTGTATTTTAATTAATTTCCAAGTAGCTGGAATATTCTTTCCCTCTTTTCCATTAATTCATTTAACATATGTAAAGAAAGACTAATTTTCCCTCAGGAATATGGGTAAAGTAAAGGAATGTGTTCTTGGAGCTCATAAATCCTTATCTGTTATTATTTTTTAATGTTGCTTTTCATTTTCTCAGCATTAGAAACACAGTAGAGCATAGTTGTTAATAGGGAAGGCTCTAGAGTCAGCCTGTGTTCAAATCCACACTTGACTATTTATTTATTTTTTAATTTGTCTTTGAGATGGATTCTTGCTCTGTAGCCCAGGCTGGAGTGCAGTGGTGTGATCTCGGCTCACCACAGCCTCTGCCTCCTGGATTCAAGTGATTCTCCTTCCTCAGCTTCCCAAGTAGCTGGGATTACAGGTGCACGCCTCCATGCCTGGCTAATTTTTATAGTTTTAGTAGAGATGGTGTTTAGCCATGTTGGTCAGGCTGGTCTCGAACTCCTAACCTCAGGTGATCCTGCCGCCTTGGCCTCCCAAAGTGCTGGGATTACAGGTGTGAGCCACTGTGCCCAGCCCACATTCAGTTACTTATGAACAAGTTACCTCAACTTTTTGAGGCTATTTTCTCATCTATAGACTGGGGATACTAATAGTACTTTTTTTTTTTTTGAGATGGAGTCTCTCTGTGTCACCCAGGCTGGAGTGCAGTGCCGTGATCTCGGCTTACTGCAATTTCCGCCTCCTGGGTTCAAGCAATTCTCTTGCCTCAGCCTCCCAAGTAGCTGGGATTATAGGCATGTGTTAACACGTCCGGCCAATTTTTGTATTTTTAGTAGAGATGGGGTTTCGCCATGTTGGCCAGGCTGGTCTCAAACCCCTTTTTCATAGGGCTGTTATAAACTAGATATTAAAAGAGGTAATGCATGTTAATCATTTAGAAAAATATGTGGCACTCAAAATGTATTTATTAACTGCTGTTATTATTATCAGTGTCCTTTCCTGAATTGGCATACCACATCTAGCTTGTTTTCAGCTGTTTTTCAGCATTAACACAAACACAACCACTTAATAAAAGATTAGTTGACATCGTTATAGCATATAAAAATATTTTAAATTATAATAACCATGAATATAAAAATAGCACACTAATCATAAAAATCACTTACAGAAAGTACATGAATGCAATAGCATAGTTCAAATAATATAGACAAACAATAGTGAATATTTCTGCTTACTAGCTAAAGTGTTGTCATGTAGCTTTGGTGTAAGACAATTTCTTAAATAGGGATTCTTAATTTTTTTAAAAAGACCCTGGAAATTGATATTATTAAATATATTTTTACATTATACTATTTTAAATAGAAAATAGACATAATTCAAATTTACATAAAACAAGACTAAACTCTTCCTTTTGCCTTCATGTGTGAATTACTACTTAGCTGTGTAGAAAAACTGCGGATCACAATTTTCTCCTTCAGTACTCTGCTGGGAGTCTTGGAATGTATCCCCCAAGGATAACAAGGGGACTACTGTATTTTATTTTCTATTGTTTTATTTTCTTCCTTACTGCAAAGGTAATATCTAATATTTAAAAAAAAATCAGAGCTGGGCATGGTGGCTCATGCCTGTAATCCCAACAGTTTGGGAGACCGAGGCAGGCGGATCACTTGAGATCAGGAGTTCGAGACCAGCCCGGCCAACATGGTGAAACCCTGTCTCTACTAAAAATACAAAAATTAGCCGGGTGTGGTGGCGCATGCCTGTAATTCCAGCTACTTGTGAGGTTGAGGCAGGAGAATCGCTTGAACCCAGGAGGCGGAAGTTGCAGCGAGCCAGGATCGCGTCACTGCACTCCAGCCTGGGTGACCCAGCGAGACTCCATCTCAAAAAAACAAAAAACCAAACATTAGAAAATACGTAATAAGAACCACCTTACCACCAGATATGACCACTGTTTCAGTTTTCTTCCCTCTGGATGGATACGCACATACACCGGATACACACACACACACGCACACATGCACACACGCACACACACACACACATTTTGCCTAACAAGTTCTATATCAGACTATATCAGGTTCTCCCCCCCGCCCCCCCATGTGTCAGGGACTATATAGATACTTCAGAAGGAGACAGAGGAGAAAACAGGGAGAAAAAAAATTCTTCCTTTTCCTCTGTGAGGAAGACTACTGCATAATCTTCCTCACAGAGGCTGCTGCTTGTGTATGACCCTAGAGGAGGGGGCTATCCCTCCCCCATGTAGACACATCTTTGTCTGCTTTTCCTCAGAGCTAAATCACAGTTTGAAAACTGAGGGAGGTTGATTTAGTTCTTCACTTCTTCAGGTGATAGATCCAAAATTATGCAGAGTAAGGAGAGAGATTGGTTTTGTGCTGTAACCTTTTCACTTCATCTCCTTGAACCACAAAATAAGCCTAATTAGGCTTTAGCAGGTGCTAATATGGATGCTGTCTCCTTCTATAACACTCTCTCCCTCTTTACTGCTCTTCCTCCCAGTGTTCCTGCCTTAGAGTGTCCTGGAAAGCACTACCCTTTTCTATAGTAGTTCATTTATTCATTTACTCATTCATTCAGCAAATGTTTATTTTAGATGTCTGTCACATGTCTGGCACTCTTTTGGGTATTAGAGATAGAACAGTGAACAAAACTCACCAAGTCCTTTCCGTGTGTTGCAAATTTCAAACTTTCTGCCTTATTGTAGAAGTTAGTCTGCCTGATTTCTGCTGGCTTTGTAGATGTGTGGGGTCAGACGTGTCTTCAGGATTGTGACTTGTTCTGGCTCTATACTCTCTGACATCACATGAGGAAGATTACTTTCTTTCACAGCATCCCCTCATCTGGTGAGCCTGAGAGATCCCTATTTTTTATATTTGTATAATATGGCTTTTCTAGCATGAAAATGCACTTTCCTCTCCTCTTTTGAATCCTTTCCTTCCTTTAAGTCTTGATGTCTTCATGAAGCCTTTTTCATTTTATCGTGGTATCTTCTTGTCCTTTATACTTTGTAGAACTTACTGTCTTTTCTAACTTTATCCAGGAGAAATACAATGCAAGGCATGGGCATAATTTTAAATATTCCAATAGCCACATTTAGAAAGTAAAAAGAAACAGATGAAATTAATTTAAATATATTTTCTTTAATTAGGCATGAAAATATATTATCATTTCAATGTGTAATCAATGTGGATATAAAACTATTAAATGAAATATTTTACCTTTTATTACTAAGTCTTCAAATTGAACTAGCTACATTTCAAATGCTTGATAATAACATGTGTTTAGTGGCTACCATATTGGACAGTGAATGTCTAGTTATTCATTTGGCATGTATTATATACTGACTCCATACTTATTTTAAACTAAAGCTGAGGTTGGAGAGGCAGAGAGATAACTGTCAAACTCCTGTAAATTTCCCTAGTTGTTTTCTTCTTTCTCTAAGTCATTATATCTCATTGCTCTTTTTCTTTGATTAAATGCAAAAAAGTTCAGATACATTCTCTGTGTTCTTAGTGGTGTTGGCCTTTTTTATTGTTTCCAGAATTGGACTATTTTATTTTATTTTCCCAGGTTCACCCACTTAAATAAGTTTTGCTTTTAATTTAAAGACATAGGAGCATCCCAGGAAATGATGGAATCTAGTTTCCATAAGTAATCACCCTTTCAGCTTAAAAAATCTGTAATCTGTGATTCATCTGAAATTTTATTAATGCTGCTAAATTAGCCAATTAATGTAGAATTTTAAAATGTTTCCAAGTTAGAAGAGATTAATGTAAGCTATTTAAAAATAATTTGCAACTCACCATTCACCAGGTCTCTGAATAATATATTGCCTGACAAAAGAAAAAAGGTTGGTATCAAGGATATTTTGTTCAGTTAAGTTAGTGAAAAGTGGGTTAGAAATGGAAACTAATGTTTCCATTTATTATAAATGAGTATGACTTAAAAGAATCCTGTTTTGAGTGTTAGAAGGCAGATGACTCACTCCTAGGGAAGAGGTTGCCAGGCATGTAATAGACACCTGAAATAATATAGATAGACTGAACAGATTAATGTAGAATCCTAAACTCTTAAAAGTGTCTCCAGAATTGGTGGGTTCTTGGTCTCGCTGACTTCAAGAATGAAGCCGCGGGCCCTCGCGGTGAGTGTTACAGCTCTTAAGGTGGCGCGTCTGGAGTTTGTTCCTTCTGATGTTCGGACGTGTTCGGAGTTTCTTCCTTCTGGTGGGTTCATGGTCTCGCTGGCTCAGGAGTGAAGCTGCAGACCTTCGCAGTGAGTTTTACAGCTCTTAAGGCGGCGCGTCTGCAGTTGTTTGTTCCTCCTGGTGGGCTAGTGGTCTCCCTGGCTCAGGAGTGAAGCTGCAGACTTTCGCGGTGAGTGTTACAGCTCATAAAAGCAGTGTGGACCCAAAGAGTGAGCAGCAGTAAGATTTATTGCAAAGAATGAAAGAACAAATCTTCCACAGTGTGGAAGAGGACCCCAGCGGGTTGCCACTGCTGGCTGGGGCAGCCTGGTTTTATTCTCTTTTCTGGCCCCACCTACGTCCTGCTGATTGGTAGAGCCAAGTGGCCTGTTTTGACAGGGTGCTGATTGGTGCGTTTACAATCCCTGAGCTAGACACAAAGGTTCTCCACCTCCCCACCAGATTAGCTAGATACAGTGTGGACAAAGGTTCTCCAAGGCCCCACCAGAATAGCTAGATACACAGGGTCGATTGGTGCAGTCACAAACCCTGAGCTAGACACAGGGTGCTGATTGGTGTATTTACAAACCTTGAGCTAGATACAGAGTGCCGATTGGTGTATTTACAATCCGTGAGGTAGACATAATGGTTCTCCAGGTCCCCACCGGACTCAGGAGCCCAGCTGGCTTCACCCAGTGGATCCCACACCAGGGCTGCAGGTGGAGCTGCCTGCCAGTTCCGGCGCCGTGTGCCCACACTCCTCAGCCCTTGGGTGGTTGATGGGACTGGGTGCCGTGGAGCACGGGGTGGCGATCGTCGGGGAGGCTCCGGAGGCACAGGACCCCATGGAGGGGGTGGGAGGCTCAGGCATGGCGGGCTGCAGGTCCCGAGCCCTGCCCCGCAGGAAGGCAGCTAAGGCCCGGTGAGAAATCGAGCGCAGCGCCAGTGGGCTGGCACTGCTGGGGGACCCAGTACACCCTCCGCAGCCGCTGGCCCGGGTGCTAAGCCCCTCATTGCCCGGGGCCAGCAGGGCCGGCCAGCTGCTCTGAGTGCGGGGCCCGCCAAGCCCACGCCCACCCAGAACTCCAGCTGGCCGGCAAGCGCCAGGCGCAGCCCCGGTTCCCGCTGGCCCCTCTCCCTCCACACCTCCCTGCAAGCTGAGGGAGCCGGCTCCGGCCTTGGCCAGCCCAGAAAGGGGCTCCCACGGTGCAGCGGTGGGCTGAAGGGCTCCTCAAGTGCCGCCAAAGTGGGAGCCCAGGCAGAGGAGGGGCCGAGAGCGACTGAGGGCTGTGAGGACTGCCAGCACACTGTCACCTCTCAAAAGTACAGTATTATAGTACCTGATGCTCTTTTATACAAAGATTTAGGCATGCCAATGACTTTAGGGAGCTGCCGGTGGATTTTTTTTTTTTTAAGAGCTCTTAATAGAATACTACTGTGAGTTTCTTATAATATTATTAAAATACCCGTCCCAGAAATGAGACAAATTCTGCAGGCTATATTCAAGGTAGCCATCAAGCACTGGGTAAGGCTCTATTTTTTTCCTGAAAACTTGGAGTAAATTGTATAAATAACATTAAAATCATTAAGACGTTGAGGAATAGTGCATGTTTTAATGCCATTGAAAAGAGTTCCAAAGTGACGATGAATTTTTTGTTTGTTTGTTTGTTTGTTTTAGACCTGCTCGATCGCCCAGGCTGGAGTGCAATGGCACGATCTCGGCTGACTGCAGCATCTGCCTCCCGGGCACAAACCATCTTCCTACCTCAGCCTCCTGAGTAGCTGGGACTATGGGCACACATGTCCACAGCCAGCTAATGTTTTTGTATTTTTGGCAGAGATGGGGTTTCGCCATGTTGCCCAGGCTGGTCTCGAATTCCTGGGCCCAAGTGGTCTTCCCACCTCAGCCTCCCAAAGTGCTGGGATTACTGGCATAAGCCACTGTACCTGGCTGACGATGAATTTTAAATAAGGATGTTTCTGAGTTTATGTTGTATCTCTCTTTTTTTTTTTTTTTTTTTTTTTGAGACATAGTTTCGCTCTTGCTGCCCGGGCTGGAGTGGAGTGCAATGGCGCAATCTCAGCTCACTGCAACCTCCGCCTCCTGAGTTCAAGCCTTTCTCCAGCCTCAGCCTGCCGAGTAGCTGGGATTACGAGCTTCTGCCACCATGCCCAGCTAATTTTTTTTGTATTTTTATTAGAGACGGGGTTTCGCCATGCTCACGCCTGTAATCCCAGCACTTTGGGAGGCTGAGGCGGACAGATCACCTGAAGTCAGGATTTCGAGACCTGCCTGGCCAATATGCTTTATCTCTTTCTGGGACTTGGACATAAGAAGAGATTTCCAAAAGTTGTATTCTGCTAATGTAGTCTGGTATTTGAGAATGAGATATACCAGTGCTCACATTTTATAAGGACGACTTCATCCTTGATATGTGCTACCCCAAACATTGCAGTCTCAAGTGCATGCACAAAAAAAGGGCCAGTTTTCAGTGACTACCCTATCACCATACGGACCTTCTCATGCTTGAGAGAGCCACTGGTAGCCATCTACCTTTCCTTTCCTTGTCAGTATAAATTTGGGGGATACAAATATAATTTTGTTACATGGATATATTGCATAGTGGTGAAATTAGGGCTTTTAGTGTATCCATCACCAGAATAATGTACATTGTATCCATTCAGTAGTTTCTCATCATCCACTGCCCCCAACCTTTCCAAGTCTCCACTGTCTATCATTTCATACTCTATGTCTATGTGTACACATTACTTAGCTCCCACTTATAAGTGAGAACATGTGTGTACCCAATTTCTTTTTTCTGTTCTTTTCTTTTTTTTTTTTAAGACAGAATCTTGCTCTGTCACCCAGGCTGGAGTGCATGGGCATGATCTCGGCTTGCTGCAACCCGTGTCTCCCAGATTCAAGCAATTCTCGTGCCTCAACCTCCCAAGTTGCTAGGATTACAGGCCTGTGCCACCGCACCAGGCTAATTTTTGTATTTTTAGTAGAGACGGGGTTTCACCATGTTGGCAAGGCTGGTCTGAAACTCCTGGTCTTAAGCCATCCACCTGCCTCAGCCTCCCAAACTGCTGGGATTATAAGCATGAGCCCCTGCACCCAGCTGGTGTGTACCAAATTTCTGACTTTAAAGGAAGGGCAGTTATTTGTTCCCTGAAAGTTGAGCACAAAAAGAAGAAATAAGCTTTAGTTTCCAGTGATTAAGGATTTGAAAAATAGTTACTGGTAGTTCAATTTACTTTGTTTTTTAACTATGCCTATTCATGCTGATCACATACAGGTTATCTCTATCTTGTTACTGGAATTGGATCGTTTCTCATTGGCTTAATTAAATTTGTTACACAGGAGGAGTCTTCCTGGAACATTTAAGCTATACCTGATTTATTAACTACAGCTCTGTCATTTTCTTATAAATTAATTAAGAGTTTGATCTACCATTCCTCTTCTGAAAAGAAAACAGTGTTTCCCTACCATTCCTCTTCTGAAAAGAAAACAGTGTTTCTCTACCTTTTTGGTAGAAGAGTTATTAAAAAAGAACAGCTATTGTTTAGCTATTGTTTGTCTCTTTTTTCAACCTGGCAAAGAACAGTATATAAATATTGTTTGTTTTATCTATAACCAAATTTAATTGCCTTAGAATATTACTTTTTGCCAAGTCTACTGCCAAGTTAATTGTATTAGGGTATAATTAACAGTTGTCAAAGAAAAGCTACTTAATTTATTTCCACAGTAATTCAGAAGAAAAAAAGAATATGGGTTTAAAACCAGTTACTTTCCTTTAAAATTGTAGGTAAAATTCAAAGTTGCATATGTTAAAATTTAGAACACAGAAGTAGAAATGATCAAGTTCTGCCAGCTCATTGAATAGACTAACCCTCTTTTCCATGTCCTCTGTATCTCTGTCAGAATGTTTGCTGTCATTTGCATGTATTTGAGCCAGGAACAGTGGGTTGTACAAAATAACTTCAGCATCACCATAAACTTCAGAGAAATCATGTTTCTCACAACAAAGGCAGCTCTGTGCATGGCCTTTAGTTGGCTGCCTGGAAAATGACTGCACTCGACAACTGCCAGGACAACGTAGACGTTCATGTTAATTTTCCAAGTTGGGAAACAACATGCCTATTGTTAGGGGATAGAAACATGTGAGAGATTAGCAATGAGCAACTTTACAAGCAACTAACTGAAGGAAGCTTGATTCAGTAAGAAGGGAGAAATAGTAGCTTCACTTACCATTATTAGTTTATTGCCTCTGCTACTCAGAGAAGCTGGAGGAGAGGAGAAAATAGATCTGGTCGATATTATTTCAGGGCTAGTTGGAAAGAGAATAAATGCACAAAGGATCTTGCTTGGAGAGATGACCCCTGCATGTGAATGTTAGAAGAGCTATGTTTGCAAGGTATGAAGCTTCATTGGATTTATTTGTATTTTTAAAAAATAGAATATAGTAAAATGACCATTTATAAGGAGTATTTCAGGACACATCATTTGCCAGTTTGAACTAAGTGTTATTAAACTTAATGTTTTAAATAGATATAGATGAGAGTGTGAATATAAAAAAAATAGGACAGGAAAGATGCTTTTTGTTCTAGCTATTTTATTTCTTATATAATCTTGATACTTAAATTACTTTCTTTTGGATTCAAAACAAAAATAATACTTTTTAAATATTTAGGCTGGGCTTAGTTGCTCATGCCTGCAATCCCAACACTTTGGGAAGCTGAAACAGGAGGATCATTTGAGCTTGGAAGTTCGAGACCAGCCTGAGCAACATAGTGAAACCCCATCTCTACTAAAAATTTGAAAAATTAGCTGGTTGTGCTGGTGTGCACCTGTAATCCCAGCTATTTGGGAGGCTGAGGCTGGAGGATCACTTGAACCCAGGAGATCAAGGCTGCAATGAGCTATGATCATCCACTGCACTCCAGGCTAGGCTACAGAGTGAAACCCTGTCTCAAAATAAATAAATAAATATTTAGGCTATGTTTTCTAAAATTTTATACATTGTGCTGAATGCTATTGTAATGAAAAGCCAATAAAACATTTCTGTCAATTTTCTTGTTTTCTTTCTTTTTTTAGAGACAGTCTTGTTATGTTGCTCAGGCTGGACTCAAACTCCTGGCCTCAAGCAAGTCTCCTGCCTTGGCCTCCCAAAGTGCTGAGATTACAGGCGTGAGCCACAATGCCTGGCCTCTTGTCATTTTTCTAAGACTTTCCTAACATTCTGGTTTCACCTTTGAATGTACAACCTAGCTTACTTTCTGTGTTTCTTACTTCCCTGTTCTTACTTTCAGTATAAGCGGTAAAACGTGTGGTCGGAGAAATGTGGCTCACTCTTCAGCTCTGAGTGTCTCCCTCTCACCTTGTATTTGTGCAGTTGGTGGCTGGGTATGTGGTGGTAACTCGATGAGTGATCGAGACCAGAATAATTGCCATCATTTGTTTAATGTCTCCCATGTGGCACGTAATGTACATAGTGTCTCACTAGTCCTCACAATAATTCTGTAAGAAAGGGCACTGTAAAAAGGACATTAGTGGCAATTTAGAGAAGAAGAAAGTGGGCCTTTAAGAGTTTATATAACTCCCCCAAATCACTTAACACATTTAGTTAAGAAGTGGGGTCAGGGGACAGCAGCAATGAAAAACACAAGAATTCCTTTCTGGGATGAAACGGGAGTGAAAGGCATCTCAAAGGTCTGACAATGTAATTCCCAGACCCAAGCCTCCCTGGAAAATAGAAAATGCAAAAGAAGATTAGAAGACTAAATGTGGAACAATTTGGGATAAATAAAATCTGAGGGTCCTAGTGAGAAAGCAATGAAGAAAGCTAGAGAAGGTGTCTAGAGCCCCATTTAATTTACATTTCATTGAATAACAGGAGAATGATTATTGTGAGACTTGTTAAAACTTGCATTTTGTTGGTAAAGTTGATCCTGTACTTCCCCATTGTGATTTGTAGTAGTAACCCTTAGAAAATTTCAGAACAGCCAATGTTTATTCCAGGGACTGGGTAAAAAGAGAGACGCCTGTGTTCTTTTCTGCATTTAGCTGTGATGAACAGAATCTCTGATCTGAGGCAGTAACTGATGTCAGTGCAATAGGTAGCCAGCAGGTCAACTCCTGTCCCTAAGGATTTATACCAGATGAAGGTCTTGCGACCCTCCAGAGGAAACAGGAAAGGATAGAGAAGGAGGCAACGAAACTACTTTAAGACTTCGGTGACAGTGCTGCTCCCTCAGTGCCATCCCTCTACCCCACCACCTTTCTCCTTCTTTAGCTTTTGTTCTAAATTATTTCTTAGAGTCCCAGTAACCCTAGGTGTTATCTCTCTGCTCATTCTAGGTCCCTTTGCTTCCAGAACCCTTGAAGTTTGAGTTTACATTTTTGGAAGGATGCCAGGGATTAGCCCAGTTAGTAGATCAAGCTTCTAAGGGTTAAACTAGTGGAGGGAGACTTTTTACCTCTACCTGTGGGGTCTTCCCAAAATCTGATGAATATGCAGAGCCCGAAACTGAGTCTGGAAAGCCAGAGAGGCCTTTGAACATATTCTAAAACTAAGGACTCTAAAAATAGGTCTTAAAAGCCAGGAATCAAGGGTTAGGGGAAGAGAAAAAGAGTTGCAGGTTTAGAGTAAGGGGGCAGCAGGCCTGGAAATTGCCAAGAACCAGCATTATAGTTTAATAGTACCAGAGTAATGGGAGGATGGGTTGGGGGTGGACGGTGTGTGTGAAGAGACCAGGAAAGGTGCAAAGTTCCTGTTGCCCATCAGGCTGAGGAGGAGAAAGAAATGTATTCCTGACATCTCACATTGAGATTTAGAATACCTTTCTCCCTAGGAAAAAAAATACATACTAGATTAGATTTCTAGGCTAGCCTGCTAAAATAGTTTCCTCATAATGAACTTGAAATACAGATTCTAAGTATCATGAGAAAAATCTTGGTAGAAAACAGTGGGTTATCAAATGAACTTTTGAATTAGGTTCCACTAATAAGAGGGGAATCACCTGTAAATTAGAATTAAAGAAGAGTTAGCCATACTTTAGTAGTTTATCATGGCTTACACATATTCATTAAGATTATTTACTATTAATTCTTTAAAAAGTTTAAAAAATAATAGTGACACTTTTGAAGAGTATTGATTAGTTATTTTATCAAATATCCCTCAGTTTGTCTTATCTGATATTTTCTCATAACTGGAATGAGGTTTTGTATTTTTGGCATGAAAATTACAAAATTATGTTTTCTTTTCAGTATGTTGTATCAGGGTTCATAATATTGATATGTGTTATTATTAGTGATGTTTACCTTGATTATTTTATTACATTTGCCATCTACTAGGAAATACCTTACAGGTTGGAGGAGACTTAGGAGAAATAACTAAATGCAATGTGGGTTCTGACAGGAACCTAGAAAAAGGATATTAGTGGCAAAATTGGTGAAATTAAAAGAAGGTCTGAAGTTTAGTTAACAATATTCCAATGTTCCAGTTGGTTCCAAGTACCAACGCTCATTTCCTGTTCTAGGTAATTGTACTGTGGTCATAAAAGATGTTAATATTAGGGGAAGAGGAGTGAAGGAAATAAGGGTACTCTCTGTACTATCTTCTGTAAATCTAATATTAACTCAAAATAAAAAGTTAAAAAATAATGCTATCTAACACTTACGTAGTGCTTCCTATTTGCCACATGTACTCCGCATCTATTAACTCTGGTTCTTTTCAACAACCCTGTGAGGGGAACTGCTATTATCCCCATTTGACATATGAGGAGACCTAGATACAGAGAGGTAAGAAGCATATCCAGTGTCACATGGTTGTGAATTGGTCACATAGCTAGAAAGTGGCTGAGTTGGGATTTGAACTGAGGCACTTTGGATCCAGAAATCAATTACAGCATACTGGCTTTCAATGTGCGATATATGCACATAGTTTAAAAAGATTCACTTATACCCTTCTCTGAAGCAATCTCTGTTACAAGTTTTTTGGCTTTTCTTTTAATCCTTCAAAGAAGAATTTACTTTCGAACATTGATAGGAAAGCAACTCACTTTGGTTTTTATTTGTAATATTCAAAGCTATGCTATGGCCATGTTTTAGTCTCTCTTCAGAATCTTCTCATGGCATGCTAACAATTGTAGATGGCAACAGTGTTGGAAACTAGGGGATCCCATCTGAGTTGGTCAAAGTCTGTGAGTAAAGTGCTAATTGCTCATAACTACTATGTTATTATTAAGTACAACAGGATTGAGTAGACTCAAACTTCATTTGGAATTTAACCAAATTCTGCAGTTGCTCTCATGAGTACTTTGGTTAGTATGAATGCCTTTTTCATTTTACTATTGAAATTACATTTTTTTAACTCAAAAACTGTCAGCTGTTGTAACAATGACTTTGTTTGTAGTCTTTAAAATTGAAGAAAGAGTACGACGTGAATTACTATACATTAGACCTTTGACAGTCTGAATGAATTACTTGAGTTTGGTCTGATTAGTGTACCTAATGTAGAGACTGAGCTTCCTTAAATTGCCAGAGGTGTAAAGTTTCACAAGGTACTGGTTGCTGTAAAGGAAGACCGACTTTGAGTTAAATAGAGAGTTGATAAAATGCATATATTGACAGTTACTGACTCAGTAAGCTTCATAATTCTAGGAATCAATCACTGCTGATTCATATGTTTAGATATATTCATTTCTATCTTTCTGTTTCTTAGGCCAAAAAGAAAAAAGAAAACCAATATTTAAGAGGTGAGAAAAGTAACAGGAATTTCCTATCTATTTATACACATACACACAAACACAACAAGCCTGTAGTCTTTGCTGCAGAAGCAGCTTGTTTTTCATTCCATAGTTAGGGTATTTTTTTTTCCTGTGCATTGAATTAAAATTTGTAAACAGCAGGAATTGTGGCTTGTTAAAACCTTAGACAAATTAAATTTAGCAGAGCTTAAATGAGCAAAGAATGATTTGTGAATTGGGTAACCCCTGAACCAGAATAGAGAGGCTCCAGAGCTGGTGTGTGGTGAAAGAAGATTATGGATAGAAAAAGGAAAGTGATGTAGAGAAAATGGAAGTGAGGTACGGAAACAGCTGGATTGATTACAGCTTGAAGTTTGCCTTATCTGAGCATAGTTTGAACAGCTGGCTGCCCTTGATTGGCTGAAACTTGGTAATTGGCACAAGAGTAGATTAGTCTGTTTACACATCCAATTAGGTTACAGCTCACTGTGTATGGAGAAATTTAGGTTATAGTTCACAATGTATGGAGAAACCTTTAGACTGAACTTAAAATATGTAAAGAGACAGCTTTAGGCTAAACTTAATTTAACAGACTTTTTGGTTGCCTTTGGATTGGTGGGGCAAGGGAAGAATCTAATAGCAGATATTTGCTTTGCAAGGTCCAAAGATCAATTTTGTTTTCTTGCTGTCGTCTCGTTATTTTCTCTTGTTTTTTTTCCTAAGCTTTATTTGCATCTCCAGTCCTTTTCTCTATCCTTACTTTTTAATTGACTGTAATATGGAATTGAATTTTTAAAAAAATCTGTAAAATTTATTTTTAAAAGTTTATTTCTTGGTCTTGCATTTAAAAGGCTGTGAATTGAACCTTTCTTCTTTCTTTAACTAAAAAAACTGTAACTAAATGGCTTTTTGCTTAAATATGTTCTCAACTAATTTTTCTCCTTGTAGGTAGCTTAAAGGAAAAAGAAATGTCCTTTCAGTACTCTCATTACATATTCAGGCAATCCCAATGTGTATGGACAACTAAATTAAAGTAACAAGTGACTCTGACAATTTAGAGAAATTAATTAGTAAAGTTTAGTAGCATTAAGCACAGGAGGATTTACTTAAGAGAAAAATCAGGCAAACTTTATAAACACAGGTTGGAGAACTATCAAGTTTGTACATGTCTGACAGAGATGAAGAATACAGAATAAACCACTCGCCAAATATAAGTTAGATATGTAACACTAACACATAGAATTAGCAAAGAGGATGTTGTGGGTTTATATGCAAGAAATCTGTGAGTCACTGGTTAGGAAATCAGAACTTACTTTCCTATAGATGTTAAATGGTGAGGGTGATTGTTCAGCCTGAGAGGTCCCTCCAGGGCAAGGAACCTTGTCTGATTTATCTTCCATCTCATCCTGTTGCCTTGCATGGAGTCAGGTCTTAAAAAACTCATTTCCGTAGTTCCTGGTTTATAAAGTCTAATTAACATATAAGATACCCCAAATTCAAGCCTTTGTCCTATTTTCTTCTTAACCTACTGATGTCAGATATTTTTCTATTTTGGAACATAATACTGTTGTAGAATATTGTGGAATCATAAGTTACTGATTAAGTTACTGATATCATAAGTACATTGGTAGTATATAACCAAGCCCAAAGAATCCTTTTCATTTCATATCAGTTTGATTTCTTTTGGCCTGTGACAATCAACTGTTTTCTCTCTCATGAAAACCTCTTTTCTTGAGGCTTCTTATTCTCCTTCTCAATCTCCTTCTTGAAATCTTGTCTCTCTCTGCACCTAAATGCTAGTGTTCTCTAGGGTATTATGCTCTCTATCTGCAAGCCTACACACCTATTGGCTAACATGGTAGGCAGAAAATTATTCCCCAAAGATTTCCATGCCCTAATTCCTGGAATCTGTGAATAGGTTATATTACATGGCAAAAGGAACACTGGACTTATAGTTATGGACCTCAAAATACATATGTACGTTGGGTGGACCCACTGTAATAACATGGGCACTTAAAAGTGGAAGAGGAAGACAGAGCAATCAGTTAGAGAGATGCAGTGGAAGAGGCAGGAGGTATTTGATTATGAGAGAGATTCCACTTGCTGTTATTGGCTTTGAAGATGGAGAAAGTGGACCACAAACCAAGGAATGTGGGTGGCCTCTGGAGTCTGTGAATAGCCTTCAGCTGACAGCCAACAAGGAAACACAGGTCTCAATCTTAAGTCTTCAAGGAACTGCATTCTGCTAACAACCTGAATGAGAAATTGATTCTCTTTTAGACCCTCAGAAAGTAACTTAGCCCTGCCAACACTTTGATTTTAGCCTACAGAGATCTATGTTAGGCTTCTGATCTAGGAACTTTAAGATAAGAAATGTGTATTATTTTAAGCCACTAAGTCATGATAGTTTGCCACAGCAACAGTAACAAACTATTGCAGCTAATGACTCTCAAATTTAAATGACTATCTCAGATCTTTCTCTGAACTATATAGTCAGTTGCCTATTGGATAGCTTCTCTACAGTATCTGGCTGGGACTTCAAATTCACTACATTGAGATAAAACTCTTTTCCCTAAAACCTGCTCATATTTTTTATCTTGATGTTGCTCCTAACCATTCAGACTCCTTGACCAGAAAGCTGGGGGTCAGTTTAAACTCCTTTTCTCAAAATACACTATTTCTCTACACATCCCTACCCTATATAATTGATACCAAATCATTTTGATTTGGGGTTTATTACTACTGATTTAGGTCAAGCTCCCACCACTTCTCACTTGGATTTCTCAGGTAATCTCCCAACACATCTTCCTGCCTCTCGTTAAAATGTCTTGGTAATTTATTCTTCTGTTCTATGAAAGTGACCTTTTCAATCAGATTATGTTTCTCCTCTACTTCATGGTTTCCCATTGCCATTTCAGTAAAGTTCCAATTTCGAAGCATTACACACAAGGCTCTTTATGATCTAATTCCTCTTTCCTCCCCAACTTTTTAACTCTTTGTGTTCCATAAAACATATCGTGCTGTCTAGCTGTATTAAATGGCTTGCATTTTCTTGAACATGTGCTATGTATGCCATCAGTGCCTTGTACATACTTCTTTATCTGACTGGAAGGCCCTCCTTTCTTTGTTTCCCTAACTCCTACTTCTTCAGTCTTCAACTGAATTGTCACTTTAGTTAGGGGCTCAGTAAATGTTGGTTTAAAGAGTAAATGAGAAGAATGCCAAAGAATAAGGATTGTGAACCACTGAAGTGGATTTCTACACGAATTTCTAGAGTCTCTTTCCCTAAAGGACAATTTTAGATGGCAATGTTTCTGGAATAGTTCGAGGGTAGCCTTTTGTTAGATTTATGTAAATGCTAAAAAGAGAGCATTTGAGTTTGGTATTTGGAGTAGCAGTAGACAGGAACTCACTAAAGAGTTACTTCAGAAGAGAAAGTCATTATGGATGATGGTCTCATGTGAGAAAACTACCAGACCTACTCATGTAATCATCCACTGTTCTTATCTGCAAGAGGGATTACGCCTTTTAGTTTTGCTTCCTATTTTTTAAAAGCTAAGATTTCCTGTTCCAGAGAGAGTAAGCTTACATTAAAAAGCATTAAGTATCTTTAGTTTTCTTTTAAATTTGACTTATGTTCTAATGATACTTACTTCATGGGGGTTTCCAACCTTGGGAAAAAAGTTAATAACTATTTTTTTAGGTTTATGATGAGTACTATACAGTTTAATCAATATAAAATGTACAGTGCCTTGTGTGTAATTAAGTAGTTAATAAAGGCTAGCTATTAGTTGTTATAAATTATCATTATTGCTAAGCATTTAAAAATGATCCACCATTTTGCAGAGATTTAAACATCACCTATATCCGGAGTCCCTGCCATTTGCTGTTAGGTCACATGTTTGAAAATGAATGGAAATGACAATTAAGGAGAGTCAAGGAACAAGTTTTAGTTTCCATTTACTTGGAGGAAGCTTATTAGGGAAGAATCTTTGCAGTTCTTAAGGACAGAAGATAAACAAATTGGTAGCCTTAGTGGAGACAAAGTAGAAAGAGAGACAAATTTACAAAGATGAGGAGGTAGATAATGAAGGAAATGAAAGGTAAGAGGTTTACTTTTGAGGAAAAGAAGGATGGATAGTGGAGACAGAAAAATAATAAGATAGGCTGGCATGATGGCTCATGCCTGTAATCTCAGCACTTTGAGAGGCTGAGGCAGGCGGATCACTTGTCAGGAGCTCAAGACCAACTGGCCAATATGGCAAAACCCCATCTCTACTAAAAATACAAAAATTAGCTGGGCTACTTGGGAGGCTGAGGCATGAGAATTGCTTGAACCCAGGAGGTGGAGGTTGCAGTGAGCTGAGATCGTGCCACTGCACTCCAACCTGGATGACAGAGCAA
Organism: Pongo pygmaeus; assembly: GCF_028885625.2. NCBI lineage: Eukaryota > Metazoa > Chordata > Mammalia > Primates > Hominidae > Pongo > Pongo pygmaeus. The sequence continues at coordinate 88,283,683 of NC_072376.2, forward strand.
GACTCTGTCTCAAAGAAAAAAAAATAATAACATAAATAATTGTGAGCTATCACAAGAATGCCATTAAAACTGTGTTACTTGGGGGAACTGCGAGCTCCTCGCGGCTGTGTGGGGACCATCCTCGCAGTGTTGGCCTCGACCCTGGCCTCCCACTTAGCTGAGGCTTCTGGAAGTGTCGCAAAGTGTCTGTTGACGGAAGAAGCCGGGCCCTGACTGGCGCGACGGATTCGCCCAGCCACTCAGCAGAGCGTCTGTAGGTCGGAAGCGGGGGTTGTATTGGACTTTGCTTTTTGTTTAATGATGTTAGACAAAAAACAAATTGGAGCAATTTTCTTATTTGAGTTCAAAATGGGTCATAAAGCAGCGGAGACAACTCAAAACATCAGTAACACATTTGGCCCAGGAACTGCTAACAAACATACAGTGCAGTGGTGGCTTAAGAAGTTTTGCAAAGGAGAAGAGAGCCTTGAAGATGAGGAATGTGATGGCGGGCCATGGGAAGTTGACAACCACCAATTGAGAGCAATCATCGAACTACATGAAAAATTACAGAAGAACTCAGCGTTTACTATTCTATGTCATTAGGGTCGTTCGGCATTTGAAGCAAATTGGAAAGGTGAAAAAGCTTGATAAGCGGGTGCCTCATGAGCTGAGCTAAAATCAAAACTATTGTTTTGAAGTGTAGTCTTTTATCCTACGCAACAACAGCAAACCATTTCTCAATTGGATTGTGATGTGCAATGAAAAGTGGATTTTATATGGCAACCAGCTCAGTGGTTGGACCAAGAAGCAGCTCCAAAGCAGTTCCCAAAGCCAAACTTGCACCAAGAAAAGGTCATGGTCACTGTTTGGTGGTCTGCTGCCGGTCTGATCCACTACAGTTTTCTGAATCCTGGCGAAATCATTACATCTGAGGTATGCTCAGCAAATTGGTAAGATGCACTGAAAACTGCAACGCCTGCAGCTGGCATTGGTCGACAGAAAGGGCCCAATTCTTCTCCACGACAACACCTGACTGCATGTCGCACAACCAACGCTTCAAAAGTCGAAGGAATTGGGCTTCAAAGTTTTGCCTCATCTACCAAGTTCACCTGACCTCTCGCCAACTGACTACCACTTCTAGCATCTTGACAACTTTTTGCAGGGAAAACGCTTCAGCAGGATGCAGAAAATGCTTTCCAAGAGTTCGTCGAATCCTGAAGCATGGGTTTTTATGCTACAGGAATAAATAAACTTATTTCTCATTGGCAAAAATGTGTTGATTGTAATGGTTCCTGTTTTGATTAATAAAATATGTTTGAGCCTAGTTACAATGATTTAAAATTCACAGTCCGGAAATTAACTTTTGCACCAACCTAATATTTCGATGGTAAATCCTTGCAAACATGGAAACAATGCATTTGGCCCAGTGCTTTGTGGTTGTGTACTCTTTTTCTTTCTTTTTCTAATAGATGGCGTTGGCCAGGTGTGATGGGTCACGCCTGTGATCCCAGCACTTTGGGAGGGTGAGGTGGGTGGGTCACCTGAGGTCAGGAGTTCGAGACCAGCCTGGCCAACATGGTAAAACCCCATCTCTACTAAAAATACAAAAAAATTAGCTAGGCATGGTGACGGGCATCTGTAATTCCAGCTACTTTAGGAGGCTGCGACAGGAGAATCATTTGAACCCAGGAGGCAGAGGTTACAGTGAGCCAAGATTGCGCCATTGCACTCCAGCCTGGGCAACAAGTGAAACTCTGTCTCAAAAAAAAATATAGTTGGGGTCTCACCATGTTGACCAGGCTGGTCTCGAACTCCTGGCCTTGGGTGATCCCCCGGCCTTGGGTGATCCTCCCATCTTGGCCTCCCAAAGTGTTAAGATTGCAGGCGTGAGCCACCGCACCCTGCCTGGTTGTGTACTCTTTCAAAAAGTAAGTTTTTAATGTTAAATGCTGCTTCTAGATACATTGTAAAAATTCACCTATCAATTAATTTTTTTATTAAAAACATTGCAATTGTACTAGACTTTATAAAATAAATACTAAGCAATAATTCAGGCTTTGATGTTGGTTTATAGTTTTCTCATTTCTTTCATTTAATAGCTCTGCAAATGAAGCAGTTACTTCCATTTTCCTGAGGTGCAAGAACTGTGGCCCAGATAAGTTAAGCACCCTGGACGATGTTATAGGTCCAGTGAGACTGGGGCTCTGATCTAGTCCCTTTGAAATTAAAGTTTGTGCAGTAAACCACCTATGTCAGTTTGCCACATTTGTAATAGCGTTTGATAAATTTTCACTTAAAGCTTTAATATTAAATTAGTAGCAAGAATTCATAACCTTAATTGGCTTTAACAGCTTTCCTTCCCGTGAAAACAGATGCATATGTACACATGCACACAGATTGCTTACAATATCAGCACATAACAGGCCTTTGCACGTTGAAGTCAGCACTGCTGTGGTGCCTTTTATTTTTTTGGCTCGGTGTTTTGACTGCAAGTCTCTTTGGTTAGAACTTTATAGTTAGAAAGTAGCTTTCTAACACTTGGATAGGTTTTATAGGCACAAAAAACAGTCTTATACTAGCTGTACTTTATTTTTTGAGTTCTTATTAATGAGGAGCATCCGCTTTTGCATTGACAGTGGTTTCAAGATTGCTTTATCAACCTTTAAAGGATTCTTGACTAGGCGTGCACATCAGAACTGCCAGGTCCGCAGTGGTTCTGAAGCAGTGAGCTTTGAGTGGGCTCTGGCATTAGCATTTTTACTGAGCTTCACAGATAATTCTGGTGCATACTCCAGGCCTGAACCAGTGATCAATTTGAAACATGCATAACAAAGCAAAAAAAGTTTTGTTTCACCTTTTGAAATACAGTTAACTGTTTTACTATGCCAGAGATTATTCATTCAGAGAGACAGGCCCTTGCTCTGGAGTGATGATATGTATCTGGCAGTACCCAGCCCTTGTGTCTGTGCATTAGCTCAGCACCTACCCACACTGCGAGCCCCGGTAGGATGTGCCTTGTCCTCCCCTGTTTCAGCCCTTAACACAATACCTGGTACAGAGTATGTATTGGGCATCTGTTGAATGAATGCTTTTCCCAGTAACAGTGTATTCTTACAATATTAATGTAATCGTCCACTGGTTTACAGATAAAAGTGAAAGCACTAAGTGCCCAGTGAGTGAGACCCAGGTGTTCTTCCTCCACCGCTAGTGGTCCCCTGGGCAGGTCTTTTTTTGTAACACCCACCAGTCTGTTCTGTAGTCAATCATTGATTGACTTGTCTGTGAACTTGAGAGCAGGAACTGTTTCATAGTTTCATTAGCACAGAGTAAACATGTTTGCCATGCAAGGTTATTTTATACCTGCATTTAAGTGATGCATTGAGTCAATGAGAAGTTTTGATTAAACAATAGTTGTAGATGTGCTAGGTTTTTCAAATTACTAATATCAAGCAGAGATTATTTTTACTTGTAAGGGTATTGCTTTTGTGAAAGCATAAATAATGATTTTCCTTTTTTGTAATGTAAATTAATTGCTGGCAACTTTTATATTCCCATAGACTGGGGAAGCTTAATTGCCTTTATAAGTTCTTATGTACAACTTTGTATCAAATTTTCTGTAATAGTTTATGCTTTATTACTATATATGTACTAATAATTTTATCTGACTTCTGTTTATATCGTTTGTACAATTACATGGTTGTAAAATAAACTTTTAAACCTCAAAAAAAAAAACTGTGTTATTTATGACAGTGCTAGCTGCTATAACACAAAAATGCCGAAATATCAGTGGCTTAACACAAAAGTATTTTCTGCTCATGTCAGCCTAGTAGAAAAGTTCCTGGTTAGGCAGCTCTGTTCCTTACAAATAACTAAACTCTTGATTACAACGTTAGTCATGCCCAGGGACAATTTTGCTTTATTCTTCATGTTATGTAAAATGCTCACCTACTTAATAGTGCCCCTTCCTGCATTTAAAAAGGAAATGTACAGGGCTAAAAGTAAAAATTTTTCTTTCTTTTTTTTCCCTCCTACTGAGGAAGGAATAACTTCCACAAAGCCTTTCTGATCGGTAAATCAGATCCTGTGTACCTGTATTTTGTGTCCTCAATTCAGAAGGTCCTGTTTTGGTCATTTTGGACATCTTACAGCTGATAAGTGAATGGCAGTAGATCATTTTCCATCCCATTTAAACTCTTTTCTTCATCTTAAATCTATGTTAATTAATCAACATAGATTTTTATATGGAGAAAAATGCAGATTAAAATATTTGAGGAGAAGCAGTCTTGAATGGAAAGAGACAATGGGCGAGAGGAGTACGGAGAATAAATGAAAGAAGGAATACTGGGCTGGATCTGGCTTGACACTACTGGAGTCTCTCTAGGCCTGGCATCATGGGAATTCGGTGGGTCTACTCTTTGAAGACCATTCAGTCCTGCTCACTGCCAGGACTTTAATGAGGCTTAACTGTAATCCCTTTCTAACCACCATCCTACCTGTGCCATGTTACAGTACGCCAACATGATAGAGGCACAGTCAATAGAGCCAAATGGTTTCCTAGAAATTTCCCACAGCAAAGATAGTGGTTGCAGATGTCAATTCTACCTTTAACCTTGTAATTTCAGTCATTGTTATTATCATAGATCAAATTTAAAGAGATATGAAGACGTACATGGCATGGACCCTTTACCTCTCTGACCTTATTTTCTATACTTAACCCACTCAGCCCCAGTCACCTCTGAGCCATGCTGGTTTTCCTCAGGCATAATAGGCAGGCTCTGTATTCTAGCTCAGTGTTGTCCAAAAGAAATAAAATGTGAGCCACATATGTATTTTTAAGTTTTCTAGTAGCTCCATATCAAAACACAAAAAGAAGGAAGTGAAAATCATTTTAATAACTTATTTAACCAAATATATATTAATGGGATATTTCACCATTTTTAATACTATGTGTTTGAAATCCTGTGAATATTTTACACAGACAGTAGCATTTCTCATTTGGATACTAAATTTCCATTAGAAATACTTGATCTGTATTTACACTTTATAAAATTTATAGTTGAAATATAGATTTACATGCCTGAGTTGTTTCAAATATACTTAAAATTTTTCCCATAAATCAATTATCAGTTTTTAAATTTAAATTAAATGCAATTTTTATAAACCAAGTCACATTTCTTTTTTTTTTGAGACAGAGTCTCGCTCTGTCGCCCAGGCTGGAGTGCAGTGGCGCAATCTCGGCTCACTGCAAGCTCCGCCTCCTGGGTTCATGCCATTCTCCTGCCTCAGCTTCCTGAGTAGCTGGGACTACAGGCACTCGCCACCACACCCGGCTAATTTTTTGTATTTTTAGTAGAGATGGGGTTTCACTGTGTTAGCCAGGAAGGTCTCGATCTCCTGACCTCATGATCCGCCCACTTCGGCCTCCCATAGTGCTGGGATTACAGGCGTGAGCCACTGTGCCCGACCCCAAGTCACATTTCAAATGCTCAGTAGCTACATGTGGTGGCTAGTGGACATTGAACAATTCACTTTTAGCTATTCTCTGTGTAAGGAATGCTTTCCTACAGCTAATCACTTGTTTAAGTCCCTTACCTCCTTCAAGTTTTTGCTAAATTTCACTCTCTCAGTGAGGCCTACCTTGACCACTCTATTTAATACTATAGTGTGCCCCAACTCCCCACACTTCACACTTCTTCATTCTTACTTTATCTCTTTCACTGCATAATTACTAATTTATTATTTTCATTGTTTATTGCCTTCCTTCTTTTTCTCTACTACTTGATGGACGTAAGCTTCCTGGAGGCAGGGATTTTTATTTTGTTCACTGATAACATCCCAACACCTAGAATAGTGCTTGGTCTATAGTAGGTGCTCAATAAACATTTGTAGGTTAAACGTAATGAAGGAATGAGTCATTGCAAAAACTTGTTACAATTATAAATAAGCATATACTAGATTCAAGATATAATTCAGAAAGAGTTAAAAGCATCGCTGACCAAATCTCTCTTAACTAGGTCTTGAATATATTCTCAGTACCTTATACCATTTTAAGCTGGGAGTAATGGGGAGAGAAATGAGGAGTTTAAAATGAGATTAAAAGAAGCTTATAAACCCTAGTTAGGAAGACAAGATTCACAAAAAGAAAATAGGAAAAATCCTGAATTTTGTTGAAAAAATTAGAAAATGGACTTACAATAAGGTCTCTCCTGTTGTGCCATATATGTTCCTTTGATGAGAATTTCCCAATAGGTATTTAAGTAGTCATGTATTTATATATCATTAACTATTTGACAGAGACTCGGAGAACATAAAAACAAGAAAGCTAAAAGTAATATAAAGCCTGCACTTGAAAATTAGTTTAAAACAATGATAGTGAAAAATAGAATAATTTTGGCATTAAACATTGAATTTATACAAATCTTTTAGAGTTTCATGTATTATACAAAGTTCTGAGGAAAAATTTTGAACTTAGAATTATATACTAGCCAACTGTTCATCAGATTCACATTTCAAAAATGAAAGCACTGAAAATGTTTATCTTCCTTGCATCCTTTTTAAGGAAATAATTTCAGAATATATTCCTACAAAACAAAGACAAATATGAAGCAAAAAGCTGTAGATGCAGTAGCATGAGACAAAAAATAAATAAAAAAAAAAACCACTGTAGAATACAAGAAATGGAAAAAGTACCCAGGGATTCAATTGAAAGATTTTCTAGTCTCCTAGTTGTTGGGCTGGCAATTTGTCCAGGTTAGAACTGGTTTTCAAGAATAAGAACAAAATGGATTCCAAGCAATAGAATTGGAAATAGAAGCACATTAGGTAAATGATGGAGACAAATATTACTTTTCCCAGAAACCACAATGATCACCACTACCATCACCACCAAAAAAGGCACTCAGAAACTAAAGGAAAAATAAAAAATTCTAGTGATCTAAATACGAAAGAGAAAAAGTGGGGCATGATTTTAAGGGATTAGTAGAGTATGGGAAAGGAGTATTCATTTTATCTTGACATAAAAATGTTTTGTTTTGAGTGTGAATAGTGATCATGACATTGAAACAGCAGAGATGGAAATAAAATCCTAACTTGTGTCTTGTCTTTATACTAAAGAGTATATACCTGGTTGCAATAAACTTGCAGTAAACTATATTTTTGATTTTTAATTTTAGAATAGACCTGTGCTTAAAGCATGGCTACAGAACAAAAAGCAAATGTTATTGCATTTTGACAACATAAAGATAAAGGAACTACTGATGGAAGTTGGGAGGTGAAAGGCAGAAAGGAGATGAAGGGAAGGTAACAGTGCTAACACCCTCTTATTACAAAATGAGTACAAAAGAGAATATTGAAAGTGGATGCTTTAAAATATACTAACAATATTGTTTCAATTATCAGTGTTGGTAGAAAGAAGGGAGTTGGAATATTGAGTAATTTTTTTTTTTTTTTGAGACAGGGTCTCGCTCTGTCACCCAGGCTGGAGTGCAGTGGCGAGATCATGGGTCACAGCAACCTCCACCTCCCAGGTTCAAGCGATTCTCCTGCCTCAGCCTCCCGAGTAGCTGGGATTACAGGCACCTGCCACCATGCCTGGCTAATTTTTGTATTTTTAGTAGAGACGGGGTTTTACCATGTTGGCCAGGCTGGTCTCGAACTTCTGAGCTCAAGTGATCTGCCCACCTTGGCCTCCCAAAGTGCTGGGATTACAGGCGTGAGTAATGGTAGCCATAGTGGTGGTGAGTTCAATCAAGGAGGAAGTGTTTGCAAAGCAAAAATTGTGAGGCGCACTTCTTACCACCACAAAGTTCAAAAACAAACAATTACAAATATGGCAGGCTCACTGAGTGCTTTTGTACTGAATCATTTAATCTTGTGCATTTGTATTATTATTGTATGCTTTTGGAATTTTTATTTTACAATAATTGGTATTCATTCATTCATTTCTAAACCTGTTCACTTAACATGCCAATCTTTGGGATGTGGGAGGAAACCAGAGTCCCTGGAAAAAACCCACACAGACATGGGGAGAATGTACAAACTCCACACAGACTGTGGTCCTGGCTGAGAATCAGGTTTTTTTCTCATTAATGGTATAATGAAATGGCCTTATTCAAGGACCTCCTGAACCTCCCACACTCTGATATAACCCTCCAACACACACACACACACACACACACACTCATTGAAATCATTGCCATAGAGACTCCTTGTCCTTGATAAGAATGTGTGTCTCTCACTGCAATAGGGGGAAAGAAAGTTGAGAATTAAAGCCTAGAGGCCTAAAATCTGCCAATAGGATGTGTCCACAAATATAATAATGTATTACATTATAATAATATATACATATATGAATATGTTGTATTATATAACATCAACATTAAATATAATAAAGCAATCTACTCATTATATATTGAATGGCGTAGGGATAATATGCATTATTTTGAAAATACTAAATAGATATGTGTTTCATTCCCTTTATAAAGTCTGTCTGTACTCCGTAACCTTTAAGATTATCCTTAGTGGTCTGAAGGAAGGAAAAGGTTGATAATGCCAGAATAAGAAGTACATAGATAAAGGCGAAAGAAATAGCACATAGGAAGTATGCCTAACAGGAATTGGGAGTAGAAGACCTGATTCTAGAACAGAGAAAAGGAGAAAAGAGAATTCAGACTCCTGTGGCTCCTCTGGACTGAAACCCTAGAAAGGGTTGATGTAGGGGTTTAGAAACACACTGGTAATTTTCAGGGACTCTTTTAGCAGCAGAGATTTTTTCTTTTCATACTTCTCCTTGTGTTATAGCATCTTTGGGGTGTTGATTTTCTTCCCCTGTAAACCTCTGTTGCCAGTGGGGCCTTTGCCCGATGTCTTGTCCTGTGTCCAGGAAGAATGAGGTATGCAGACAAATGAAGGGTGAGGAAGAAGAGATTTATTTAGTGCTAGAACTGCTCAGAAGGAGACCCACAGTGGGTAGCTCCCCTGTGTGGGCAGGCAGGTCGTCCGTCAAGTGTTCAGCTCTCAGCAGAGAGGAGGCCCTGGAGAGGGCAGCTCCTCTCTGCTCGCTGGTCGTCCTGAGGTCTGCTCTTCTCTGCAGGCAGGTCATTTGGCAGTCTCTGCAGGTCTCTGAAGCTATTAGCAGAGAGGGTAATTAGCAGAGAGGGTAGCTCCTCTCTGCTGCTGGTCATCCCGTCGTCTGCTCAGCTCTGGCTGAGCCTGGCTATTTATGGGCCTCAGAGGGGAGGAAGTGCACACTGGCTGGCCCATGGGTGGTCATGGGCAGGCCTGGAAAAGGCACCAGTGTCCACTCCAGTCAGTGGAACTGGAAGCCCGGGCTCCAGCCTTCAGGCCCTCCCTGACCTGACAGAGGGACCTTACCGGAGACCCACCCCCTTCCACCTGGGACTCTGCCTCCCACTGCTCATGACGCCCAGGCTTAGCCTGACTTTGCTCCAAGATTGGAGCAGGAGCCAACAGCAGAGAGAAGCCAAGCAGTGGGAGCAGGCACTTCTAAGCTTGTGAGGGCAGGGGGGCCTTCCCAGGCCCCCAAGAGTGCAGGGATACCAGAGTCTGCTGCCATAGTTTGGGCAGTTGCACCCCCGCCCAGGAGGGCAGGGCTCCTGCCTGCTCTGTGGAACAGGTAGCCCCGGCCACACCTTCCTGCCACAGCTGGGATGTTGGCAGGCCAACTGGAGTGGCTGCCACCATCACTTGGGCAAACTGGAGAATTTTTAAGGTCTCTTAGAAAAAGCATTGTATTTAACAAGTTGAACATAACAAAGTAGCAGAATGAGTTGGGAAAGGACAAAAGATTCTCTCCAGTTTTCTAAAATCAAAGTTGTCATGATAGAATTCCTAGGTTTCCCTTTGGGCTTAGGGAAGGTAACTGGGGTACAAACCAGTTTATGATCTTCTGTAAGAAGATGCCCACCAAGGGCAAAGGAGTGCATCTTGAGTTTGTGGGAGGCCCACCGAACAGGGTGAGAGGACATAGAAATTGTTTGTCTTTAGGATGCCCAATGCCAGGAGGCTACAATGGGGGAATTTAGCAACCAGTTTCCTAAAATCTATAAAAAAATACTAAATTACTGAGCTAGCAATTAAATGTCACAATTGCTGAAGACCAGACTAACAGCTAGAACTAACAGAGAACAAAGAACAAACTACAGTTTTTCCCAGTGTCAGTGTGTCATAGTGTGAGGAATCGTGCAAAAAGGAATATGTATTTCTCTTTATTGGAAATCAACGTAGTTCACAAACCCCCATGTAAAACACTAATCTTGTCAGTTAAAATTTGGTAACAGTAAAAACACTTAATCTTGTCAATTAAAATTTAGTCACTTCTAAGTTGAAACAGTTTTCTTTGAATAAATATTTAAATTCAGAGTTCTTTTTCTTCGTAAGAGCAGTGGCCTGCCATTGAAGAAATACCTTGTTCTGGTGCTGACCTCTAGTGGTCATTGGCCTTCCCCGAGGTATCTGATCCTGCTTGGTCTTTGGATGATAGAAATTTGCATTCACTACTGTAATGTTCTGCCTTGGCATCCAGTCTCTAAGATATAAATACCTTGTATTTATCTTACCAGAACCCTAGGCTCTTTTGACTCACCTAGTTCTCTTTCCTCATCTTTTATGGGCCATTGCATTACAGATACTTTATTGTGGTAGTCTTCAAATTGGGATACATACATATCTGGGGGTACACAAATTTCAGGGAGTATGTAGGCAAGATAGTTTTTGTTGTTGGTTGTTAAAATTTGCCTTATTTAGGTATGATTTGTATAAATAAAATTCACAAATTTGAAGTGTACAGTTCTGTGACTTTTGACGAATGTATATCATCATGTAACATCTGCTACAATCATGCTATAAAACATTTCATCACCCAAAAAATGTGTTCCCTCATGCTCATATTGTGGCATGTATTAATAGTTTATTCTTTTTCAAAGCGTGTTTATTGAGATATAATTCACATACAATACCACTCATTAAGGAAGATTGGATAAAGAAAATGTGGTACATATACACCATGTAATACTATGCGGCCATAAAAAAGGATGAGATTATGTCCTCTACAGGAACATGGATGAAGCTAGAGGCCATTATCCTTAGCAAACTAATGCGGGAACAGAAAACCAAATATCACACGTTCTCACTTGTAAGTGGAAGCCAAATCATGAGAACACACGGACACAAAGTGGGGACCAACAGGCACTGGGGCCTACTTGAGGGTGGAGGGTGGGAAGGGGAAGAAGATAGAGGATCAAAAAAAATAACTGTTGTGTATTAGGCTTAGTACTTGGGTGATGAAGTAATCTGTACAACAAACCCCTCTGACATGAGTTTACCTATGTAACAAACCTACACATGTACCCTTGAGCCTAAAATGAAAGTTTAAAAGAAAAAATATTCATTCATGTAAAGTATTCACTTGTATGGGTTTTGTTTTTGTTCTTGTTTTTAAGAAATGAGGTCTCACTGTGTTGCCCCAGTGGCATTGAACTCCTAGGCTCAAGTGATCCTCCTTTAGCTACCCCAAGCAGTATGCATGGCTTAAATAGTTTTTATTGTGTGTACAGATTTGTGCAGCCATCACTGCAATCATTTTTAGAACTGATACATGCAACAACACTGATAGATTTCATAGTGTTATGCTAAGAAGTTAGTCATAAAAAATTACATACTGACTGTATGACAATAGTTACATGTCATGCTAGGAAAGGCAAAACTGGTGACAGGAGGAAGATCAGTGACTTCCAGAGCCTTGGGTGAAGGGAGGAGATTGACTACAAAGGACATGTGGTGACTTTTTTGGGGAGATGAAATGCTTTCATTACTCTAAAAAGAAGCCTGGTATGCATTAACAGTCTTCCTTATTTCCCCATTATATGTCCAGCCCTAAAAAAATCATTAATCTACTTTCTGTCTGTATAGATCTGTCTACTCTGGACATTTCATATAAATGTATCAGTACTTAATTCCTTTTTTTTTTTTTTTTTGAGACAGAGTCTGTCTCTGTCACCCAGGCTGGAGTGCAGTGGCACTATCTCAGCTCACTGCAACCTCCACCTCCCGGGTTCAAGCGATTTTCCTGCCTCAGACTCCCTAATGGCTGGGATTACAGGCACGCACCACCACACTTGGCTAATTTTTATATTTTTAGTAGAGACAGAGTTTCACCACGTTAGCCAGGCCAGTCTCGAACTCCTGATCTCAAGTGATCTGCCTGCCTTGGCCTCCCAAAGTCCTGGGATTACAGGCATGAGCCACTGCATCCGGCCTTAATTCCTTTTTATGGTGGAATAATAGTCCAGTGTGTGGGTATATCACAGCTTGTATATCCATTTACTAGTTGGTGGACATTTGGATTGAAATCTAGACCACTTTTTGACTATTATATTTATAGATATATTTATATTCATATTATATTACAGATAATACTGCTATGAACATTTGTGCACAAGTTATTGTGTGCACATATAACATACCCAAGATGTAGGCCTCAGAGTGGAATTTCTGGATCTTGGGCATATACCCAAGATATATGCCTAGGAGTGGAATTTCTGGATCATGTAGTAACCCTATGTTTAACATTTTGAGGACATTTGTTTCTTTTTATTGCTGAGTGTTATTTCATCTGTTTATCCATTTACCAGTTGATGGACATTAGGGTTGTTTCTACCTTTTGACTATTATGAATCAACCTGCTGTGAACATTTGACAGGTGTGAACATACACTTTAATAATTTCTTTTAAGTATAATGAATTCCTGTAAGTAGAATTACTCAGTCATATGGTAAATATATAAGTTTAACTTTATGAAAACTGCCAAATTGTTTAAAAAATAGCTGTATCATCTTGCATTCCCATCAGTAATGTATGAAAGTTTCAGTAGCTCCATATTCTCATCAACATTTTATGTTGTTAGTCTTTAATTTTAGCCATTCTAGTGGATGTATAGTGGTTTTAATTTGCATTTACCTTATGCTAATAATGTTGAACATCGTTTTCTACTTGTTTGTCATTTATATATCTTCCTTTGTGAAGTGTCAATTCAGATCTTTTGCCCGTAATCATTCAATAAAATAATCATGTTATCCTTGCTTGAAAAAGCTATAGTCTTTATTCGATCCAATTTAGCTTAGTCTGCATCTACCATGGAACTGAATGTAGCTGGAGAAAAACACAACCATCTTAAGTGGTTTCATTTTAAATTCAAATAGGTCCTTAATGCAGCCCAGCAATCATAATGCATTCACTCTTCTCCTTTTCTAGATGACTATTTCATTCTTTCTCCAATTTCTTCAAATCTCTGTCACTTAAACCATCATCTTTTGTTACTACTTTTTTGAGAAAATTGAAGCAAGTCGAAAAGAATTTTTATTGCAACCCACTTCTTTCCAGCATCTGCCAATATACTGTGCCTTTTCTCCTGTTCCTATTAGATGAACTGCTCCTGCTCTTGTCTAAGGCCACCTCATCTGCTTGTATGCTATGTCTCATCCCCTTTTGCCTACTCCAGAAGACTGACCCAATCATTCTACCCTCTCTCTGCTGTATTATTAGTTTTTCCTCTATCTACTAGATCATATCCAACGTGCTGGTTTTTTTCTGTCTTTAAAAATATTTCTGACCAAGCACAGTGGCTCATGCCTATAATCCCAGCACTTTGGGAGGCCAAGGCAGGCAGATCATTTGAGGCCAAGAATTCAAGACCAGCCTGGCCAACATGGTGAAACCCCGTCTCTACTAAAAATACAAAAATTAGCCAGGCTTGGTGGTGGGCAGCTACTCTGGAGTCTGAAGCAGGAGAATCGCTTGAACTGGGGAGGCAGAGGCTGCAGTGAGCCGAGATAGGGAGGCGGAGGCTGCAGTGAGCTGAGATCGTGCCACTGCACTCCAGCCTGTGTGACAGAGCGAGACTCCATCTCAAAAAAAAAAAAAAAAATTCTTGGACTCTCTTCTTTACCTTTTCCCTGGTCCCACCATCAAGCTATACTGCCTCATTCCTTTTATGTCCTTTATAGAAAAACTCCTTGAAAGAGTTGAAGATATCAACCATCTCCAATGTCTCCAATTCCTCTTTTCATTCTTTCTTAGGCCATTCTAACCAGGCTTTCATCTCCACTGTTCTATCAGACCTGCTCTTAATCAAAACTTTCAATGTCCTCCACATTGCTAAATCCAGTGGTCAGTTCTCAGTCCTCATCTTACTTGACCTATCAGAAGCTTTTAACACATTTGATCTTTCCTTTCTTTTGTAAATGTTTTCTTCACTTGAGTTCCAGGATACTTTTTCCACACACGGTCTTCTCCATGTCAATCAATTACAACTCCATCCTTCCAGCTATTCAAGCTAAAAATCTTGGAACTATCCTTTACTTCCCTCTTTTTCTTGCAGCCCATATCTAGTTTGTCAGTACATCCTGTTGCCTCAACCTTCAAATTATATCCTGCATTTAAGTCTAAACATTTTTTTGTTTTGTTTTGTTTTTGAGACAGGGTCTTGCTCTGTTGACCAGGCTGGGGTGCAGTGGCACCATCATAGCTCACTGTAATCTGGAACTCCTGGGCTCAAGAGATCTTCCTGTCTCAGCCTCCCAAGTAGCTAGGACTACAGACATGTGCCACTGCACCTGGCTAATTTTTAAAATTTTTTTGTAGAGACAAGGTCTCCCTGTGTTGCCCAGGCCAGGACTCATGGCTTCAAGCCATCCTCCTGCCCTGGCTTCCAAATCTCTGGGATTACAAGCACTTTAACTGTATAATAAATTGATATCTTTATAGATCATTTCCATTTACTTTTTTGTGAGTTATTACATTTTTGAAAATACAGTAGACTTTTAGAACCCACAAATGCTTTTCCTTATAGTATCAGGAAATATTGTGTCTAATCTACAAAAGTCGGATTTTTAACAGGCTCAAATAAAAATGGCCTGTTTCTAACAACCAAAGAAACAACAAAGCAACAACATAAACGTACACTCAGATATCCACTTCATACCACCATACACTCAGACATCCTCTTCATACCACCTCAGCAACAGCAACAACACACATACACACACATCTACTTCTCATTACATTTAATGCTGCCTTCCTGATTCAAGCCACCATAATCTCTGCTTGCATTATTATAATAACCTGTCATTTAGTCTTCTTACATTCACCCTACAGACCATTCTCAGCATAACAGCCAGAGTGATCCTCTTAAAAAATAAATCAGATCATGTTATACCCCTTTTTAAAACCTGTGATTTGCTCCTTTTCTCTTAGAGTGAAAGCCAGTGTTCTTACAGTGGCCCACAAAGACTGACATGGTCTTCCCACCACCGCCTTACATCTCTGACCTTATCTTGTACTACTGTAATGTTCCAGCCATATTGGCCTGCTTACTATTCCTCAAACAAAAGTAGGCATTCTCTTGTCTCAGGGCTTTAGTACGTGCTATTCACTGTGTTTGACTGCCACAGTCTTCATGGCTGATCTCTTTCAAGTGTTTGCTCAAATACCACCTTTCAGTGAGTCTTCCCTAACAATCCAACTTAAATTGCAAACACTCCATGCACTCCTAGTCTCCTTTGTGCTACTTATAAACAAAAGCCAAAACCATAGCACTCACTACATTCTAACATACTTGCATAATTTACATACTTATTTTAGTTATTTGACTACCTTCTCTCACAAGAATATAAACTTCACAAAAGCAAGATATTTATCCATTTTGTTCACTGGTATACCTCTAGTACCTAAAACAGTTCCTAGCACATTTTAAGGACTCAAATATTTGTTCAATGAATGAATGAAAGAAATTTAGTTAAAAACTGGAAGAAAACAGGAATGGAGGCCAGCGACAGGAGAACTTCTCTACCTCATTTCCTGTAGGCCTACATGCCTGGGACTTAAAAGCAGGTTATTGTGAGCCTAAGGCCTGAAAACATGCAAACTCTCTTTTTTCTTTCCAACCAAACTCCTGCTTTTTAAAAAATGATATTATTTCTGGGAGTGAGTCTGTGCTGTGTATTTAATCTTGGATTGCCAAGCCAGTGAGGTGGGAAAAGGTTGGAACATATCTCGATTCTAAAGAGTAGAGTTGGATTTTGTAAATATAGGTGTATTTCATGATAATTTAAAATGTTTTCTTGAAGTAATATAGGTGTGTACAAAAAAATACACATATCATAAGTATATAGCTCACTGAATTTTCACAAACTGAATTTGTCAATGTAATTGGCATCCGTAGCAAAAAGCAGAACCCAGCTAACATCTCAGATGCTCCTCTGTGCCCTTTCCAGTTACTAGCTACTACCCAGGGTGACCACTATTCTGACTTCTCATGCCTTGGAAGTGTTTTGCCTAATTTTGTTCTTGATATAAATTAAATCATACAGTATAAACATGCTTGTATCTCTTTTTTTACTCAAAATTTTGTTTGTGAGATTTATCCACATTGTTATATACGGTCAGAGTTTGTTCATTTTCATTGCTATATAAAATTTCACTTACCGTTTAACCATTCTACTGTTGATGGACATTTAAATGGTTTCCAGTTTGGGGGTTATTATGAATAGTGCCACTATCAACATTCTATTAATGTATTTTGGTGTATGTATGCGTGAATTTCTTAGGACATTTTTGTCTTTTTTAAATCCACAGTCAGTGAACCCCTAAGTGTTCCTCAGCATTGCAGTCAGTATATTTACCATGTATACGTTACTCAAATGACAGCTGTAGTTGCAGGCATTACCAAATCCTTCCCTCCTTAATGTTATCACTGGACTTTGTCTACACTTGGGATTCTTAACATGTTGTATTTTGGTTAAGTATGCATATTCATGTTTTTTATTAGATTGTGAGTGCTTTTTAGTACTTTGTTTTACTTGCTTATGTATCCCGACTCCTGACGAGGTACCTGAAATACAGTAAGCTAGTTGAGCGAATGGTGATAGCTGTCACCATTGCCAGTGATTAACAAAGCAAGTTTCCCTAGTTATGTGAATCACTTAGCCTAGAGTAAAATCCATGCTTTAGTTTGATATTTCAGTGTCAAAGGATTAGGAATGGGAAGTCATTTCTCTCTGAGAGAGGCCCAGAACTATGGGCTCAGAACTGAATGTGCTGTGTGGCTAAAGGGAATTGCTATGGCTTTACAAGCCTCTTGGAGATTTAAAGTGTTAACAGCAGTGATTCCAAGGCATAGTGTGGGGGGGCCAGATATAAATAGCAGAACACAAGTAGCGTAATGTGCCACTGCCAAGCTACTGCTGGGGGTGTTTATAAAAAGAAAAGCATTCCTGTCTCAGCTCTCACTGTCAACAACATCCCATCCTGAAGACTCGCTTACCACAACTGAGAGTGGGGAGTCAGTTTGAGGCCTAGCATCATTTAAACTTCCTCCAAAGGCACAAAAGCCAGGTAAACCTTTTGACTTATTTACACTCAGACTAAAGAAATGAACAATTTTTAGGAAAATCCTGATCTAAAGCTTGCTTAAAATTAAAACATATTGCCTTGTGACAGATATCTATCATCTTATATTCAAATCTTTTTTGGAAAGAGAAGTTTAACACAAAGTAGCATGTTGGTACTATATTTTAGTATTTTTAGTAAAAACAAAACAAAACAAAACTGCTTCTGAAGAAATATGGGAAATTGAGGCCAAAATGATCTATAAAAGGGAAGACTCTCTTCCCTTGTGCTGTTCATTCTCATTTTTAGAATCCAGAATATGGTGATTGGTAGGATAAAATAGAAGCTTCATTTGAGTTACATTATCATAAATACTGGGATGAATATTAGGCATTCAGCCAATAGTTGTATAGTCTTAGAATTGCTGCCTACCCAGTTTCTTCTTATTCTTGTTCCCGCCTTCAGAAAGTTATGTAAGACACTTATTTTACCCTCGGGATTCTCTTGATTGTATTTGTGGGAAGGGGGCCATCTCTGACAATCCACTGCTTTGTACCACTACTGGCCTCATCATCTCCTCTGTCCCACTCAAAAGGGCACTTAATGTGCAAAGAGGATAGAAGAATGGATAATGTGCATGGACATATTCCTGGGGAATTCTTAGAAACTAGGAGCTAGGGGACCAATTTGAGACTGCTGTTTTTTAGTCTGATTGTGTTATTTCCTGTGCATGCTGAGGGGAGATTTAGAGATGGGAAGAAAATATGACTCCCAGTGACTGTGGTGGGAGAGATGACATGTCTGGAGGAGTATGGAAATGGACAGATTTAATCTTGAGCAAATCACTGAAATTCTAAGGAGTTTTAGTTTCCTCGTCTGTAGAATGAGAGCATTAGACCACTAGATAAAGCCTAATGGCTCTTGTAGCCCGTTAGGAATTTATTGGTAATCACTTCCTGACCATCATGCTATCCACTCACATTCTAAATGAAAAAATACACAGTGTCATCCTATTCTACTTCTCTACACCTCTTTTTTGAGTCTACTGAATTGAAATTTCTTTATTTTGATTTAGAAGAGAAAAATGAAGACAGGACATTTTGAAATAGTCACCATGCTGCTGGCAACCATGATTCTCGTGGACATTTTCCAGGTAATGTTGGGAATGGGAAGCATGTGTCATTGGAATGGAAATTCGGTGTTTTTTTTTTTTTTTTTTTTGAGATGGAGTGTCACTCTGTCGCCCAGGCTGGAGTGCAGTGGCGTGGTCTAGGTTCACTGCAAGCTCCGCCTCCCAGGTTCACGCCATTCTCCTGCCTCAGCCTCCCGAGTACCTGGGACTACAGGCGCCTGCCACCACACCCGGCTAATTTTTTGTATTTTTGGTAGAGACGGGTTTTCACCGTGTTAGCCAGGATGGTCTCGATCTCCTGACCTCACAATCCGCCCGCCTCGGCCTCCCAAAGTGCTGGGATTACAGGCGTGAGCCACCGCACCTGGCCTGGAATGGAAATTCTTGATATAACATTACCTGAGGCATCTGTGTGGCTTGATGGTGGAAATGAAAGTAGGTAGAATAGGTAAATTAATTTATTATAAGTAGCTCTTTTCATTTTAAATATGTGACACGTTAACTGTAAAAAGTTGAAAAAATTAAAATTAAGCAAAAAAGAGGAAAGATTATTCATAATTCCTCCACTCAGAGGGAATGATTCCCAACCTGTTGGTGTATACAGGCTTCTTGGCTTTTTTCTATGTGTATACTGTTTTTAATTTACAAAAATGGGTTCACACTGTACATAGTATTTTTTCTTTGCATTTTAATACTATGCTGCGTGTCTCGCATATCATCAGATATTCTGAAAATACGTTTTTCTCCAAATAAGATAATGCTGCATTGTTTGATTCCATGTTTTTTAATTAATGACCATTTTCTCACATTTTTTTTTTCTGGCAGAACTTTTATGATTTTATTTGCAATTGACTCTTTAAGCATCCTGTAACATATTTTTATGTAAAATATAATATTTCACTTGATTTTTTTTCCCCACGTAGTTAGCTGCCATATTACTTGTGGGTATTTGTGCACCATTTTAGATGCCTTTTTAAAAATATCTTAAACTCTTAAACTGTTATCCTTTTTTGAATTTAATATTCTAATCCATTTTCTATAGAATCATTGTGTATCCTGTTGCCTGTGTCGCAGTATGTGTTTTATTGAAATATAATTTACATGCCATAAAAATTCACCATTTTTAGCTGTATACTTCAGTGGTTTTAGTATATTCATTATGTTCTGCAACCATCACCACTATCTGATTGCCGAACATTTCCATCAACCCAAAAAGATACCCTGTACTTATTAGCAGTCAGCCCCAATTTTATCCATCCCCCATTCCCTGGCAATCACTGTCTACTTTCTGTGTCTATGGTTTTGCCTATTCTGGATATTTCGCCTGAATGGAATCATACAATATGTGACCTTTTGTGTCTGGCTTCTTTCACTTAGCATAATGTTCTCAGGAGTCCTATCAGTACTTCATTCTTATAGCCAAATAATATTCTATCTTATGGCTGTACCGCATCTTGTTTATCCATTTATCAGCTGATGGACATTTGGGTTGTTTCCACTTTATGGCTATTACGAATAGTGTTGTTGTGAACATTTATGTACAAGTTTTTGTGTGAACATGTGTTTTATTTTTCTTTTTAAAAAATTTTCTAATCATATAGTCTTGACATATTGAGGTACTACAAACACTATTTGGTTATTTGGTAGCATTACAGAGTAAAGTTTACTTATATATAGGAAATACATATGTAAGAATGAATTTGGGGGTTATGATTTATGATTCATAACAAAATTACCTATTGTTGTGAACATGTTTCACTTCTCTTGGGTATACACCTAGTAGTGGAATTGCTGGGTTGTACGGTAATTTTATGTTAACTTTTTTAGGAACTGCCAAACTTTTTCACACTAGCTGCATGGTATTACAATCCCACCAGCAGTACATTAGGGTTCTAATATCTCTGCATCCTTGTGTTACATGTTACTTCTTTTTTCATCGTTTATAGCCATCGTAGAGGATATGAAGCGGTATTTCATTGTGGTTTTGATTTGGTTTTCAATATACTCTTGCAACATAATTTAAGTATATTTTTCTGTAATTGTTTCATGATTTGTTTAGCCAATTTCTCTCCTTGACCTTTAGGCTATTTCCATATTTTTGTAAGAAATTTTTGGTAATTGAATTTCATCAATATGGGCTTTTTTTCTCAGTGGTTATATCAGAGGAATATAATCAGCTTGTTCACCTAGTCTTTTGTACCTGTTTTTAGTATCTGTTCAGTTGTCCCTGAATAGTGGTGGCATTTATGAACTTTGTCACTTCTCAAGGCACGCACCATACAAAATACACAATCAGCTATGGTGTCTGGCCAGAAAGACTTGATGTCTAAAATTAGGCATTTAGAGACTGGTTAGAGGCATAGGGAAAAGACAGGAACATAGTAATAGTAGATCAACTCTGATATAATGTAAGGAATGTGGGAGGTGTTTTCAGGGTCTGGTGTCTTATACGGTGTTGAAGTCTTGAAGATAAATCAGGCATTGGCACCCAAGCTGCACTCTGGTACATTCTGTGCTGTGGAGGAAAGTGCATTTCTTGGCTATGAGATGGCAGTGATTTGATCTCCTGAAGCTCAAATTCCCATGTCAGGAAACTGACCTACAAACCCAGGGCTACGGGGGTCTTAATGACTTCCATGGCAGAATTCTCTGTGGCTAGTAATCAAGACAGTTTCTGAAGCTGGCACAGTTCACTCGTTTGTAAAATGGTGTTAATGATTTTCTGTTCAACCCTTTATAAATGTTGTTATGAAGACAGAATTACACTCTTTTTCAAGTGCTACATAAATGTCCATGGTCTTCATAATTGGAAACATTCTGATTCTTTAGAGGCAACAGAACAGTTTGGTTAAGAGGACAAGACGGCTGGGCACGGTGGCTCACGCCTGTAATCCCAGCATTTTGGGAGGCCAAGATGGGCGGATCACGAGATCAGGAGATCGAGACCATCCTGGCTAACACGGCGAAACCCCGTCTCTACTAAAAATACAGAAAAATTAGCCAGGCATGGTGGCGGGCGTCTGTAGTCCCAGCTACTGGGGAGGCTGAGACGGGAGAATGGCGTGAACCCGGGAGGCGGAGCTTGCAGTGAGCCGAGATAGTGCCACTGCACTCCAGCCTGGGCGACAGAGCGAGACTCCGTCTCAAAAAAAAAAAAAAAAGGACAAGACTCTGGAATTAGACTACCTGAGTTCAAATTCCAGTTCCATGTAAGTCTCAATCTCTTAGTTTCCTCATCTTTGTAAAAAAATAAGGCGGGGGCTAATAATAGTACCTACCTCACAAGGTTGCCGAACACTTCGTGCCTGGCATATAGAAAGAACTCTGGAGATGTTTGTTAAACTTAGTGATAGAGTGGCCACACAGTGTGTCTGAGAAGGAAATATGTAGGAAAAGTTCACAAATGAATAGATGGTTTTAGATAAGAACCAGGTCGTTGTGGCTGTATGATTGTAGGTTTCGTCTTAGACATGTTACGTTTGAAGGGTCTTTGAACATTCAAGTGGAGGTGTTAAGTAGACAGATAAATTTGATATATAGGACTGGCACTTACAGGATAGATCAGATATATTTAGATCATAATTGAAACCGTAAGCATGTATATAACTGCCTGGGGAGCATAGAGTTGAGAGTTAGAAAATACGTAGCCTTGAGAAACTCCAACATTTAGTGGCTAACTGGAATATGTTGGGTCTGCAAAAGAGTCTAAGAAGAAATGCCCCCTTAAGTGAGAGCTGTTTGGGTGGAGAAATGGGTGGGAAGCCATAATGGTGAGGGTTGAGCTATAAGTGGGAAATGAAGTGGAGATGGCAAGGATAGACATCTCTTTCAAGATGTTTGTGAGGGAGAGAAGAGAGATGGGAAAGGACATACCTAGAGCAGGATATGGAACAAGTTTTGTTTTGCTTTTACAAGTTAGTATCTCTGTCTCTGTCTCTCTCTCACTCTCTCTCACACACACACACACACACACAGAGAGAGAGAGAGAGAGAGTTTTTAAGAATCATTCACATAAAACCTGTAACTTTTATTTTGAATCTGTAACTTTAACAGCTTCTGGCTAAATGTGTCTATAAAGTCTCCAACTGAGGTCCCTAAGCAGACTTATGCAACTATGCACCATACGAATATAGAATAATGGAAGAGGCATTATCCTTTTATTTGTAGAAACCCATAAATGGTATTCCTGGGGAGATTTGATCATCTTATTTTTTGATCCATAAGCCAGAGTACAGGGTTCTAATTTAGTTCACTTGAATATTTTGCCAGGTTCTGTGCTAGGTGTGTAGGATTCAAAGATAAAAATGATACAGATCCTACCCTTAAGGAACTAACAGTATAATATATGTATTCCTAGCATGAAATAATACAAGATAACCACATCACACTGGAGAAAGACCTTATGAAAAAATAATGATAACCACGGTATGTTAAAGACTTGATATGTGCCAGGCATGGGGCAAAGGGCTTTGCATATATTTATTATGTAATTTAATTCTCACAGCCATCCCACAGTTAAAATATTATTTCCTCCACTTTATCTTCATGTTTTAATTTATTTTTTATTTTTTGAGATGGAGTTTTGCTCTTTTGCCCAGGCTGGAGTGCAGTGGTGCAGTCTCCGCTCACTGCAACCTCCGCCTTTCGGTTTCTAGCGATTCTCCTGCCTCAGCTTCCTGAGTAGCTGGGATTACAGGCACCTGCCACTGCGCTTAGCTAATTTTTGTATTTTTAGTAGAGATGGGGTTCATCATGTTAGCCAGGCTGGTCTTGAACTCCTGACCTCGTGATCTGCCCGCCTCGGCCTCCCAGAGTGCTGGGATTACAGACATGAGCCACTGCGCCCGGCCTTTTATCCTCATTTTTTTTTAAATTGAAAACTTGAGGATTAGAAATGTCAAGTAACTTTCCCATACCTAGTTAGTAACAAATGGGATTTGAACTCAGATCTGCCTGGCTTCAAAGTGGTGTTAATTACATTACACCACCCTGCTTCTTATGGTATGTGAACATATGTATGTGTATAATTTAGTTGTATGTGGTATTATGCCTCTTCAGTTGTATGTGACTGACGTACAATTCAAACTAGCTGAAGCAAACAGGGAATTTATTGATTCTTACAACTGGTGAAGAACACAGTCTTAGGTACAGTTAGGCCCAGTGTCTAATGTATGTTTTTGGGGCCTCATCTCTACCTCTCAGCAAGCCTTATTTGTTGCTTTATTTTAAGACAGAATTCTCCATGGGACTAAAGAATAACTGTTGGAAGCCCTAGGTCAATATTATCCTTATAGCTTATAGCTTTAGAGGAAGAAAGGTCCATTTTTTTCCTCTGGGAGCTCTGATTGCTAGATTTAGATCACCTGCTTATCCAGGAGGTGCAAAATCATTTCTACCCAGGCCATATGGACAAGGGAGGGGGCAACCCCAAAGGAAAAGGAGTAATGTTTGTCATTATGGGTTATAGATCATGAATAATATTTTGCATATGATACTTCAAATTCCCAACAGCCTTGAAGGGTCAAAGAAATCTAGCTAAGATGTTCAAAGCCAGGACTGCCACCCATTTCTTTAGCTTCACATTCATTGTTCTTTGCTCTGTACCATAATGTCCAGATAAATGAGCTACAGGCACAATCTCACCCATACCTCTCACCCACTGACATTTACTCTTCCACACAAATATGTCACAGCTGAGAAAAGTTATCAATAGCAATGGAATATACTTCCTGCATAAAAACCTACCCAAAATTGGTTATAAGTAAGGAGAGAATTTTGGCAAGGGATGAGAAGGTGGGGGTAATAATGTGAGAGAAAATGATATTCACTAAATTTCTTATTTCAAGAGTATTAATTTCTTTTTCCTTTGAAGGTGAAGGCTGAAGTGTTAGACATGGCAGATAATGCATTTGATGATGAATACCTGAAATGTACAGACAGGATGGAAATTAAATACGTTCCCCAACTGCTAAAGGAGGAAAAAGCAAGCCACCAGCAATTAGATACTGTGTGGGAAAATGCAAAAGCCAAATGGGCAGCCCGAAAGACTCAAATCTTTCTCCCTATGAATTTTAAGGATAACCATGGAATAGCCCTGATGGCATATATTTCTGAAGCTCAAGAGCAAACTCCCTTTTACCATCTGTTCAGTGAAGCTGTGAAGATGGCTGGCCAATCTCGAGAAGATTATATCTATGGCTTCCAGTTCAAAGCTTTCCACTTTTACCTGACAAGAGCCCTGCAGTTGCTGAGAAGACCTTGTGAGGCCAGTTCCAAAAATGTGGTATATAGAACAAGCCAGAGTACTTCATTTACATTTGGAGGGCTAAACCAAGCCAGGTTTGGCCATTTTACCTTGGCATATTCAGCCAAACCTCAGGCTGCTAATGACCAGCTCACTGTGTTATCCATCTACACATGCCTTGGAGTTGACATTGAAAATTTTCTTGATAAAGAAAGTGAAAGAATTACTTTAATACCTCTGAATGAGGTTTTTCAAGTGTCACAGGAAGGGGCTGGCAATAACCTTATCCTTCAAAGCATAAACAAGACCTGCAGCCATTATGAGTGTGCATTTCTAGGTGGTAAGTGTCTGCTCTGTCTGTGCTTGGCTGGGAGGGAAGGAGTGGGATTCTTAGGCTTAGGGAAAGGTCAGTGAAAGGAGAGTGAGAGGTGTTTGAAAGGTGAAATGACATTTGGCAGTTTTCCATCTAGCTTCTTTCATACTGTCTTTTTACCCATAATTAATTTTATGAAAATTGTACATTTACAGTATTATTAAAAGTTAAAAAAAATTAGCACTATAAGGCAGTGGTTCTTAACCAAAGGCAGTTTTGCCCTGCAGGGTCATTTGGCAATGGTCAGAAACATTTTTGGTTGTCACAGCTGGGGAAAAGCGGGATTGCTACTGACATCTAATGGGTAGAGGCCAGAAACACTGATAGACAATGCATAGGACAGCCCCACACAACAAAGAATTATATGGCCCAAAATGTTGGTAGTGCTGATGTTGAGAGACCCTACTATAAGGCTTACAATAAATAAATAGTGCAGCCTGGGCGACCTAGGGAGACCACCATCTCTACAAAAATAAAAATAAATTAAAAAGTAGCCAGGCATGGTGGCACATGCCTGTGGTCCCAGCTACATGGGAGGCTGAAGTGGGAGGATTGCTTGAGCCCAAGAGGCCGAGGCTGTAGTGAGCTGTAATCACACCACTGCACTCCAGCCTTGCAACAGAGAAAGACCCTGTCTCAAAAAAGAAGAAAAAGAAAAATAGCAGTCGCCAGCCCCACCTTTCCTCAATTTCCACTCCTCAGTGGCATCCAGTTTTCATTCTTTTAGCTATTCAGGTGCTTACTGTCATGTTTCCAAGTAAATAACATGCTTCAACATGTTATTTCTTGGTTTTTAAATCTTTAGACATCATGTATTGACTTCCTACTATAGAGAACGAGTATGTAACCCTCATCTACCGTGTGTTAGTTAAGAATTTTTTATGCGTTCAGCTGTAAGTTACAGAAAACCTGACTGAACTTTCATTTAATAAGTCTTAGAGGCAGGCTGTTCAGAGTCAGTGCAGTGGCTCATCTATGTCATCAGTCACTCATGCTCTTTCTTTCTGTTCCACCATCCTTACCATGTTTTGTTTGTGGATTCATGTTTGCACTTGTGACTGTTGCAGCTCTAGGCATCAATCCATGTCCAAGACAAAAAGAAAGGAAAGGAGATGACAGCCAAATCTACTTGTTCAATAAGGAAAGTAAAAGCTTTCCCAGAAACCCTTACTAAACTCCTGATTACAGGTCATTGACTTGAACAGTTTCTTGGTCACCCATAGCTACCAGAGAAGCCTTTCTCCAGCCAAGGGAATATAGTGTGTGGGGGAGACAAAGGAAAAGGGAATTAGAAATGGCTGTTAGATCAGTAAACCAAAAGTTTCTGAAAGCCAACACCCTCCTTCCCAATGTATGTCCATTTCCCCCTTCCCATTCTCCCAGCATAGTAAAGACAGGTCATAGCTGAGTTAGAGTGGTTTTTCTGTGCTTAAATCCCTCTTTTACCCCAGGGTTATTCTATGATTTTTTTGTTTGTTTCCTTAGTTTTTTTAATATCCCATCAGTAATTCACCTCCAAATCCTTTGACAGAAATATAAATTTCTTCTTTCCCCTGGATAATTCCCTCATCATACTGCTCCATGATAAGCTCTTTAGGCCTGCTGAACATCCTGAAATCTCTCCTCATTACCATTCTGAGATACTGCTTCTTCCCTATGAGAGATCTCCTATTTCTTGGATTTGCAACTCTTTCTTGGATTACTCCTTTGTTTGGTGTGGTGGGGATGGGGGTTCTGCAGAAGTTTCTGAGAAATGGTCCACTAAGGAAAATTTTCTAAGTCTCTGCATCTCTGAGAGATCTACCTTTAAGCTTGATTAATAGTTTATGTAGATTTGCATTTCTATTTTAGAAACTATTTTTCCTTGGAATTTTGAAGATATTCCTCCAGTGACTTCTAGGTTCTGTAGCTGTTGTTGAAAGGCATGAAGCCATTCTAATTACTAAAACTTTGAATGAGACTTTTTAAAAACAAAAATCTGGAAGGTTTTAGGTTGTTTTCTTTATTCCCAACATTCTGAAATTTCATGGTGTTGTGCCTTAGTGTGTGTGAGCAAAGGGTTAGTAAACTCCTTCTCCTGTCTCCTATGAAAATGGCCTCCTGGTGATCTTCCAGCACTCTTTCTCTGCAATCTATGAAAGGTGGAATGACAGCTGTGTGACCTTACAACATTGCCTGTGGTAAACATAACCCTTGATTGGTAAAGTGCATCTGAGCTGGGAGGATTGTGAATGAACTATAAATACTTGAGGAGAAGCCATAGCTTTGGGCTTTCCTGAGTGTGGTGTGACATACCCAGGTGTTCTTCTTGTTGAGTCCTGGAAGGAGAGCAGTACTCTCGTACCAATCCTGCGTAGGTTCAAAATATATTGTATTTTATATGTAGCATGAGGCTACTAAGCTAGAGAGGCTTCTACACCCACCTGTGTAATCTTGTTTCCTTGAACCTGAGCTGTAATTTGGAGGCAAAAGAACAGCCCTGGACTCCTGTGAAGACTTGCATTAAAGGAACAAGCTGCTCTGCTGCTAGACAGTATGTTCTATTCACTGCCGTATATTCTTCTGCAAAACTGAGTAAACTGGTGAGGGGTTGGCCTTTTTGGGTCTTGAAGGTGTGATTGCCTAACTGAACCAAAAACCATCGCTGCTGGGTCAAGTAGAGTAATGCGTGCAGTAGGCCTCAAAGTGGGATAGACTTTTAGATCTTGACTAAATGTAGCCAAGGTACTATGAGATAAAAAAAGGCTGGGTGGTAGGGAAGTGCTAATGAGACATTGATATCTGGGTAGGGACAGATCCACTTATGATTGGATGGCAGAAGCTGTGGGGCTATTGAGGTGCCTAGGGTGAAAATCTTAAGGAAGTCCTCACTCTTAGGGCTGTACCTGCACTTGTATATTGCTGAGAGTGCCTCCTTAAATTTTCTCTAGGCACCTTATTTGCCTCACCCTAGTCCTGCATCTGAGTTGCACCTGAGAAGGACGATTCTTGAAGGAGCAGATGAAAGCTGAAATGAGTAAATTTGTGTTGAAAGGAAAAGTGCTTATCAAAAAGATAGGGGAAAAAAGACAAAAGATGAGATGAGAAATGCTGGCTAGGGTTTGGAGAAAAGGGAACCCTAGAACACTGTTGGTAGGAAGGTAGATTGGTGCAGCCATTATGGAAAACAGTATGGAGGTTTCTATCTTTAAATAGAAATAAAAATAGAACTACTGGTC
The DNA here is from genome assembly GCF_028885625.2 of Pongo pygmaeus. Classification (NCBI taxonomy): domain Eukaryota; kingdom Metazoa; phylum Chordata; class Mammalia; order Primates; family Hominidae; genus Pongo; species Pongo pygmaeus. The sequence continues at coordinate 88,312,035 of NC_072376.2, forward strand.
AGGCACAGTGGCTCACGCCTGTAATCCCAGCACTTTGGGAGGCTGAGGCGGGCAGATCACCTGAGGTCAGGAGTTCGAGATCAGATTGGCCAACATGGTGAAACACCATCTCTACTAAAAATACAAAAATTAGCCAGGTGTGGTGCCACATGCCTGTAATCTCAGCTACTCAGGAGGCTGAGACAGGAGAATTGCTTGAACCCAGGAAGAGGAGGTTGCAGTGAACTGAGACCGCACAACTGCACTCCAGCCTGGGCAACAAGAGCCCCCCCACCCCCTCCCCCCAGAAAAATAGAACTACCATATGACCCAGTAATCCCTCTCTTGGGTATACACCCCAAAGAGTTGAAATCACCATCTCATAAAGATATCTGCACTCCCATGTTCACTGCAGCATTCTTCATGGTAACCAAGATATAGAAACAACCTAAATGTCCACCAACAGACAAAGGGATAAGGAAAATGTGGTATATATACAATAGGGTATTATTCAGCCTTAAAAAAAGAGAGAGATTCTGCCATTTGCTACAACATGGATGGACCTGGAGGAGGGCATTAGGCTAAGTGAAATAAGCCAGACACAGAAAGCTATTGCATCATCTCAGTTATATGTGGAATATATATGAGATCAAAAACGAGAGAGAACGAAACAGTAGTTACCACAGGTGTGGGGAGAGGAACTGAAGAGATGTAGATCAAAGGATACCAAATAGCAGAGAGGTAGGATGAACAGATTTAGAGATCTAATGTGAAACATGAGGACTAAAGTCAATAAAATTGTATTTTACTTAAATAAGTGGATTTTAGCTCTCTTGTTACATATACAAAAATATGTGAGATGATAGCTATGTTAATTTGCTTCACTATAGTAACCGTTTTACTATCCATATGTATTTCATGATATCATGTAAACCTTAAATATACACAATAAAATTCATTTTTCAAAAAAGGAAAAGTGCTCATTCTCACCAACCATTCATTGGACCTGACCCAAAACCAAGCCAGCTGGGGCCAGTTTAGACGAGCTCATGGGAACTGATTGTGGGTATGCATGTCTTCTTTCCTGTTCCCTCTACATGACAGTAGCCTGAAATTGGCCGTACTTTAGAGTTATATCATGGAAATCAGAAAACACTACAAACCAGGGTCTCCCTCCCTCCCTACACCAATCTTGTGAAACTTTACCAGCATAGCGCAGCCAAAAACCCGGCTGCAGCTGGGCTGACAGAAATGATACTGCTTTTGGTGCTTTTGATGCCTTTGGCCAGATGCCGTTTGTGGAACAGTTAGTTATATCAAAGCCCTGGCTGCAGTGGCTACAACCTAAATTTAGCACAGGGGTCTGGTTGATGGGCTGAGGTGGGCAATGGAGCCCACAGACTCCATGTTTGTGAGTGAGATTATGAAAGAACCAAAGAGGTTCTATTGGATTGATTCTGAAAGCGCCAGAGTTCAGACCCGCATGGAGAAGTGCAGGTCATTGTGGAGGCGCACATGTACCACGTGTTTAGGGAGCTATGACAGTCAGTCATTGTACTTGAGTGTGTTGATTTAACCCTGGGCTGGAGTCCTCTGCCGCCATCTAGAGATGGGAAGTCAGGATCAAAAACTCCCTGGAGTAACCTTTAAAGACAGGCAGTTTGAAACAGTGTGAAGAACAATGGCTAAGTGTTTTAAGAGCCCTAGCTAAGGACGATATAGTCAGAATCTTGTTCCATTGTGACTGGATATAACTGAGCCTTTGGATTAAAAAAAGACAATATTTCTAAAAGGGGTAAAAAAATTTTTACTGCATTAAGTTTAGTGTGCTAAACACAGTCCGACAATGTTTTAAACTTGCCTGTGATTTCCAAGATAAAAATATATTGTGAGTTTTTCAAAAACTAGTTAGCTGAAAACTTTGTTCGTTAGGAAGTAGAGAGAATATCAACATCTCTTTAGATAATATAGTTCCTGGTGGTCATAGGCATTAATCTTGGTATTAATCCAAGCTGATGTGAGTGAACTCTGAGAAAAGGAGTTAACAGAAACCCTTCTCCTTCCTCAATAGAAGATTAGCCCAGGTTGACTATCTTTTATGCTATTTTTCTAGAAAATGTGATAAAGTTGAAATGTTAGCTGTATAATCAAGCTACATCCATTATCATTAAAAATTACTCCACTGGGGCTGGGTGCAGTGGTGTGTGCCCGTAGACCCAACTATTGGGGAGGCTGAGGCAAGAGGATCCCTTGACCCGAGGAATTCAAGTGCAGCCTGGGCAACATAGTGAGACACCCATCTCTTAAAAAAATTACTCCACGGGAAAATTATACCTCAGTTGGTAGGACGGTGAATGAATTATAAATACCTGGTAGGAAGCCATGGCTTTGGGGCTCCCTGCACCCTACAGTGCAAATATATCAGGTTTATAGGAAGAAAATTTATACGCAGAGAAATAGTAGGGCACATATCATCCCCTGAACTCTCATTTTTTTTACTGAACAGAGTAGGCAGAGATTATCTGGCATTTTGGTCAATGTTTCCATAGAGAGGGGCGAGCCTGTGTAATGCTGTACATAATTTATACAGTAAGAGGGCCAGGGAATATTGTTGCCTGGCTGGAAAGTAGCCTTGAGAGAAAGGAGGAGCCTCTAGACTCTGGTGGCTAGTAGTAGTATTTTGTAGAGTTTACTGAGACCTGTTGAGCCAGCTCTCTGCTAAGCCATCAAAAGGGGGAAAGAAGGTGAGCCTACAGGACTATCCAGATTTATTTGTTATAAATCTACCCCCAGCCCTTGGTGTGCTCATTACATGTTAAGTATCTCTATTGGTTCTGACTGGCACCTTTCTTTAGCATTTCCTGGGTGTAGCAAAGTTTCTGTACTGTTGTCTGGGATTGTCTAGGATTGAGACATCAATAAGATCCATGTCGCTAGGCCTAATAGGAAGTGACATATCCAATACCACAAGAAATTCGTACTTCTAAACAGTGGCTGAAGTGTCCCTGAATGCTATAGCAAATTCACCAGGCTGCCAAGGAATATTTTTAAATTTCGCAACAGACACTGCCATACTTGATATTTGTCAGACACTGGGTGAACTACTAGCTGAGGTGGAACTCAGTTTAAAAGTTACATGTTATATCATAGTACCTTCTGTTTGATGACATCATAAATTTGCAAAGCTGGATCTTTTTAGCAATTGTTATAATGAAACCAAGTATATGTGAAAATCAATGTGGCATTTATCAATACCCCAAATCAATAAATATTTATATCTTAACACCGTAGTAAACATTTGAAAAAACAGCACATACTTTTTAAAAGTATTATTATTTTATTCTTAACAATAATTACTTGCTAATGGGATTTGTTTGCTTTTCGGACATTCACAGCTTCTCAGACCCTGGAATCAGATTGTGTACTATCTCATTTCCTGTTCCACACTGATTTTCACATATACTTGCTTTTTGTGACAACAATTGCTAAAAAGACCTAGCTTTGCAAATGATATGGTTTAGATCTGTGTTCCTACTCAAATCTCATGTTCAATTGTAATCTCCAATGTTGGAGGTGGGGCCTGGAAGGAGGTGATTGGATCATGGGGGCAGTTTCTAATTATTTAGCACCATCCCCCTTGTGCTGTTCTCATGATAGAGTTCTCACAACATCTGGTTGTTTAAAAGTGTGTAGCATCTTCCCCGTCTCCCTCTTCCTCTTGCTCTGGCCATGTAAGACGAGCCTGCTTCCCCTTCACCTTCTGCCATGAGTGTAAGTTTCCTGAGGCCTCCCCTGCCATGCTTCCTGTACAGCCTGCCGAATCATGAGCCAATCAAAACTCTTTTCTTTATAAATTACCCAGTCTCAGATATTTCTTTATAGCAGTGGGAGAACAGACATATGTCATCAAACAGTTTGTAACATGATATAATATGTAACTTTAAAACTGAGTTCTACCTCAAGCTAGTGGTTCACACGGTGTCTGACAGACATCAAGCCTGGCTGTGTTTTTCTTGAAATTTAAAAATATTCTTTGAAGGCCGGGTGCGGTGGCTCACGTCTGTAATCCCAGCACTTTGGGAGGCCGAGGCGGGTGGATCACGGGGTCAGGAGTTCGAGACCAGCCTGGCCAACATGGTGAAACCCTGTCTCTACTAAAAATACAAAAATTAGCCAGGTATGGTGGTGGGCACCTGTAGTCCCAGCTACTCGGGAGGCTGAGGCAGGAGAATCACTTGAACCTGGGAGGCAGAGGTTGCAGTGAGCTGAGATTACGCCATTGCACTCCCGCCTGGGCAGCAAGAGTGAAACTCCATCTTAAAATAAATAAATAAATAAATAAAAATATTCTTTGGTAGCCCTGTGAACACCTCAGCCACTGTTTAGAAAAACCACAGATCTAATGGCAGGTCAGCCACATGTTTGTGAAAGTGGATTAGGTTTTAGGAGCCAGGTTTGGCCCTTTATTGGAGGTAAGATTTCCATATGACAGTGGAGCTTTTGAGAGTTTGTCCAGCCTTATGGGAATTTAGTTCAGAGAGAACGTATTGCATAATAAGATACTGGTTTAGTGAATCATGACTTTTCCTTCGATAAGACGGTCTGTCTCAATTAGGCCCAGTTAACAGGGCTAGCAGTAGCAGCCCTGCAGAAAGAGGAAGTCCTTGTGACCTACAAATTCTGATGTAGTCTTGTTGCCAGAGATTCTAATCAGCTGTGAGTATAGTCATTGACATTTGTAATTTCTTTGGATCTGAAAGAGATAGGGAACTTGTGGGAGGGCTTTATTTACTCTTGTCCAGACTGCGTCTAATGTTTCTAACTGTAGATTTCTCTGCTAACATGACAGCCATGTAATCTCCAATATTTAACAAGTCAGGGATGTGGAGGGCTTCTTTTGGTAGAGAGCTAGAGACCAGATCCAAAACCTAGTCCTGTCCTGTTCATCCCATCCTCATAATTAAGAAAAAAAAATTTAATAGCTTTACTGAGTTGTAATTGATGTGCAATAAACTGCACATAAAGTAAAATTTAGTAAGTTTTGATATATGTATATGCCAATGAAATCATCACTACAATAAAGACAATGAGCATTTTATATTTGTTGCTTACAAAAGTTTCATGCCTCTTTGCAATTCCTTTCTCCTCCGTTTCCCTGTTTCCCAGTCCCCCCAGGCATCTACTAATGTACTTTCTGTCACTACAGATTAGTTGGCACTGTCTAGAGTTTCATTCAAATCTTATCATGCAGTATGTTCTCTTTTTTGCTTGGCTTCTTTCACTCGGCATAATTGTTTTGAGATTCATCTGTGTTGTTGCATGTATCAATAGTTTATGCTGTTGTAGAATAGTGGATATAACACAGTTTACTTGTCTATTCGCCTGTTGATGAGTACGTGGGTTGTTTCCAGTCCTTGGCTATTACAAATAAAACTTCTATGAACATTTATGTACAAGTCTTTGTATGGACATATGCTTTCATTACACTTGAGTAAATGCCTAGGAATGCATTGGCTGGATTATATGATAGGTATATGTGTAGCTTTGAAAGAAGCTGCCAAATGGTTTTCCAGAGTACCTGTACCATTTTACATTCTCACCAGGAGTGTATAAAAGTTCCAGCTATACCACATTCTTGCCAACACTTGATAGATGTCTTTTTAACAGTTCTAAATAGATATGTGGTGTTATTTTATTGTGGTTTTAATTTGCATGTTCCTAATGAGTAATAATGTTGAGCATCTTTTCACATACTTATTTGCCATTTGTATATATTTACTGAAACATCTGCTCAAAGATTTTTGTCCATTTTTAATGAGGTTGTTTTCTTATCTTTTGAGAATTATTTATGTATTGTAGGTACGAGGTTTTTGTTTGATATGTGATTTGCAAATATTTTCTCCCAATTTGTAGCTTTTTTTTTTTTTTTTGAGACAGAGTCTCACTCTGTCACCCAGGCTGGAGTGCAGTGGCGCAATTTTGGCTCACTGCAACCTCTGCTTCCCAGGTTCAACCAATTCTCCTGTCTCAGTCTCCCAAGTAGCTGGGACTTCAGGCATGTGCCACCATGCCCAGCTAATTTTTTGTACTTTTAGTAGAGACAGGGTTTCACCATGTTGGCCAGGCTGGCCTTGAACTCCTGACCTGAAGTGATCCACCTGCCTCAGCCTCCCAAAGTGCTGGGATTATAGGTGTGAGCCACTGCGCCCAGAGATTTATCTTTATCCCAGTATCATATATTGATCACTATAGCTATATAATAAACCTCAAAACCAGGTAGTGTTCATCGTATTCTTTTCTTGCAAAGTTGTTTTGGTGATTATATGTTCTTTATGCTTCCATGTGAATTTTAGAACCACCTTGTCAATTTCTACAATTTCTGCTTGGATTTTGATTAAGCTTGCCTTGCATTTATAGATCAATATGAGAAGAGTTTAAAAAAAAATACTTTTCCAACTCATGAACACAGCATAAAATGTCCATTTATTTAGGTCTTAATTTCTGTCAGCTGTATCCAAATAGTGTTCCGTGTATAAGTCTTTTCCATCTTTTGTCAGATTTACCTTTAAGTGTTGTATGTGTGAAAAGTATTTCACCTTCAGTTTTGAAAGCTATTTTCACTGGGTATAGAATTCTAGATTGAGCTTTTTTTTTTTTCTTTTAGTAGTTTACAAATTTACTGTTCCCCTGTTGTTTTACTTAAATTGCTTCTGAAAAAAATATCTATTGTGCTCCTCATTTCTGTTCCTCTTTATTTAGCTCCCCTTCTCCCCACCGGCTGCTTTTAAGACTTTGTGTTTATCATACTTATTTGGACCAATTTGATTATGATGTAACTTAGTGTCATTTTTTTCATGTATCTTGTGCTTGGAGTTCATTGAACTTTATGGATTTGTAGGTTCATAGTTTTTATCACATTTGGAAAGTTGTGACTACTGTTTGTACAAATATTTTTTCACCCCTCTCTTCTTCCTTTAGGGATTCTGTTTATATGTATATTAAACTGCTTGAGGTTGTCCCCAGCTCAGTGAAACTCTAATGTTTCTTGTTATTAGTATTTTTCTGTTTCATTTTTAGATGTTTTCTATTGTTTTGTATATTTCAGTACTTCATTGCTGCCATAACAAATTACCACAAATTTAATGGTTTAAAACAACACATCTAGATTTATTATCATACAATTCTGTATTTCAGAAGCCTGACGTAAGTCTTGCTGAGCTGAAATTAAGGTGGTGGTAGGGCTGCATTCCTTCCCGGGAGCTTAGGCAAGAATCTGTTTTCTTGCTTTTTCCAGCTTCCAGGGGTTACCTGCATTCCTTGGTTTGTGGCCTCCTTCATCCATCTTCAGTCAGAAACAGCATGTTGATGGCCAGGTGTGGTGGCTTATGCCTGTAATCTCAGCACTTTGGGATGCTGAGGCAGGAGGATCACTTGGGCTCAGGAGTTTGAGACCAGCCTGGGCAACATAGCAAGACCCTGTCTCTACAAAAAATAAAATAAAAAAAGTATACGGGCATGGTGGCATGCATCTGTGGTTCCAGCTGCCTGTGGTGGGCCGAGATGGGAGGATTGCTTGAGCCCAAGAGTTGATGTTGCAGTGAGCCATGACCACATCACTGTGCACTCCAGCCTAAGTGACAGAGGGAGACCCTGAGACCCCATCTCAAAAAAGAAAGAAACAGCATGTTGAGTCCTCTGCACCTCGCATCTCTCTGATCCTCTCTTCTACTTTTTGTTTTTTCCACTTTTAAGAATTTACGTTATTAGATTGAGCTCACCTGGAAAAGCCAAGATAATTGCCCCACCTGAAGGCCAGCTAATTAGCAATATTATTTGCATCTGCAACCGTAGTTCTCTTTTGCCATATAAAATAACATATTCACAGGTTCTGGGGATAGGATGTAGACCTCTTTAAGAAGGGTATTATTCTGCATACCACAATATGTCAAGTTTGCTAATCTTTTTTTCTGCAGTGTCTAGTTTGTCAGTAATTCTATCTAGTGTATTTTTCATCTCAGAATTTTTGTCTCTAGAAATTCAATTTGGGTCTTTTTATATCTTCCACGTCTCTACTTAACACCTGTTAGTAGTACTGACACGCTACTGAATATATCCCCCCCAAAATTCATATGTTGAAGCCCTAATCCTCACTGTGATGGTATGTGGAGGTAGGGCCTTTAAGAAGTAATTAGGTTTAGATTAGGTCATGAGGGTTGGGAGTACCCATGATGGGGCTAGTGTCCTTATAAGAAGAGGAAAGGAGACCATAGCTTTGTTCTTTCTCTGACATATGAGGATATAGTGAGAAGGTGGCTATCTGCAAGCCAAGAAGAAAGCCTTTACCAGAAATTGAATCTGCCAGTACCTTGCTCTTGGATTTCCCAGCTCTGAAATTATGAGAAATAAAAATCTGTTGTTTAAGCCATCCAGTCTGTGGTATTTTGTGTGGCAGCTGGAGGTAAGACAACACCTTTAATCTATTTTTTGGACACATGGAATACAGTTGTAATGACTACTTTAATTTACTTTTCTGATAATACTAACATTTGTGTCAGCTCTGGGTTAGTTTCGTTAGATTGAGTTCTCTTATCATGATGAACTGTATTTTCCTGTTTCTTTGCTGGTAGTTTTTGATTGGGTGCCAGATGTTGTGAATTTTACCTTGTTGTGTGCATGGTAATTTTATTTTCTTGAGCTTTGTTCTGGTACATAGTTAATTTACTTTAGAACAGTTTGATTGTTTTGGGGCTTATTCTTCAGATTTTCTAGGCAGAACCAGAGACACTTTCATCTAGGGCTCATTATTTCTCACTGCTGAGGCTGTACCCTTCTCCATACTCTACCTAATGCCTGTGAATTATAAGGTTTTCCAGCCTGGTTGATGGGAATAGACACTACTCTTGACCTTGTGGGTTCTTTCTCTGGCCTTCGGTAGTTTTCTCACACGTATAATCTGATCAGCACTCCACTGAATACTTGAGGGAAACCCTTTGCAGATCTCTAGGGTTCTCTGTTTGTGCCACTCCCTTGTCTCTGGTACTCTGTCTATAAAAATTGAATTATCTTGGTATATTCTTTCTGGAAAAATTTTAAACTACTTAAGGGTTGGTAAGTTAAATTTTTCTAGGAATTTGTCCATTTGCCTTTGTATTTTAAATTAGTAGGCATAAAGCTGTTCATAATATTTTCATATCTTTTTACATCTGCTGAATCTGTTGTTAGGTTTCCTTTTTCATTCGTTATATATTTATGCCTCTCCTTTTATTTCTGGACCAATTCTCTTATCCATTTTTAACCCTGCTATTTCTTTAGAAACTCAAAATAGTTTAATTACTGCTATTGAAAATGCTAAGCAGAAGATTAAATCTAGAGTTTAAATAGGGAGGAGAAATGCAATCTTAACAAAATGACTCTGTGTTAAACATTAAAGAGGCCAGTACAGTGGCTCACGCTTGTAATCCCAGCACTTTAGGAGGATGAGGCAGGTGGATCATCTGAGGTCAGGAGTTCAAGACCAGCCTCGCCAACATGGTAAAACCGTGCCTCTATTAAAAATACAAAAATTAGCTGGGCGTGGTGGTGGGTGCCTGTAATTTCAGCTACTTAGGAGGCTGAGGCAGGAGAATTGCTTGAACCCAGGAGGCGGAGGTTGCAGTGAGCCGAGATCACGCCACTGCACTCCAGCCTGGGTGACAGAGCGAGACTCCATCTAAAAAAGAAAAAATAATAATAAATAAATATACCCATTCTTTTCTATGCAGGAGGCCTTCAAAAATTTTGTGCATAAAAATCACTTGGAGTGCTTATTTAAAATGCAGATCACAAGGCATCCCCCTCTAGAAAGTATGTAGCAATAATAGTCCTGGCTATGGTCCTGGAATTTGCCTTTTTAATAAGCACCCCGGTGATTCTGAAGTATGTGGCTGGAAAACTACACTTTGAGAAACATGCTCTAACTTGTGCTACAGACAAAAGACAAAGCCTTTTAAAATCCCCCTGGTGCCTGGTCCCCAGGCTGCATCTTTCAACTTACATCCACAATTCCCCTCACCTTCACCTTACCTTCAAATATGCCCTCTGGATGAGGCTTGTACTCACTCATCTCCTGCTGAGACAACATTTTTTTTTTTTTTTTTTTTTTTGAAACAGAGTTTTGCTCTTGTCGCCCAGGCTGGAGTGCAATGGTGCCATCTTGGCTCACTGCAACCTCTGCCTCCCGTGTTCAAGTGATTCTCCGGCCTCAGCCTCCCAAGTAGCTGGGATTATAGGCACGCACCACCACGCTGGACTAATTTTTGTATTTTTAGTGGAGACGGAGTTTCACCATGTTGGCCAGGCTGGTCTCTAACTCCTGACCTCAGGTGATTCACCCGCCTTGGTCTCCCAAAGTGCTGAGATTACAGGTGTGAGCCACCACACCCTGAGACAACATTTTGTAATAATCTCTAGAACCAATTTTTAAATTTCTAGTCTAGTCAAATGCCTGAGTTTAGCCTCAGGGCACTGTCCAGATTCTAACGTATCTGTTATTTCCTGGACCAGTAGAAAGTGGACCAAATCACCTGGGTTTTTGGTTCAGACACTCACAACAAATGGAGCAGGACTTGAGAGCAGATTATAGAAGTATATATCTTTTTTAGGAGCCAGGCCTCTCTAGGGATTCTCCTATTGTAGGTAAAGAGGCTCCTCTTCAGGTAGCTGAACTTCCAGATTAGATTAGTGTGTTCATCAGGTATGAAGTAGAGACCACGAGGCATCTGGACCTTTGTTGTGCATTCTGGTAGGCCTTCCATATGGCTCATACTGCACCAAATCTGTACGCTTTCTCACTAACCTTCTTACCTCACTGCTGTTGGCTGCTAGATTACCTTTTCTGTCAAGTCTCAGGGGAATCACTGCAGCGCTGACAACTTTTTCTAGGGCATCACCAGTGAGAGCATCTAGGGCCTTTCAAAAAGTACTGTCAGATGCCACGTTCTGTTCTCCAAATATTGTGGATTTCCTCATATACAAATGAATATTCTGGGGCATACCAACCCGTTTTCTTTATATGAATGCGAAGGATCTTTGTTCAAATATTAAAGGATGTTGAAGGTCTGATTGAGATTCTTTTTCTTCAAAGGATAGGAATTGTTGTAGTAGAGGGATAGGTTTGCTGTTGAGGATGTTTAGTATCTGAAGAGAGGATTAATTGGACAGGTAAATTTTCTCCTAAATTTTGCAGACTAATTATAGAATAGAATGATAAGGTATTAGCCCTGGATGGGTCCTTGAAAGTCATTTGAAGCAGTCTCCTAGTAAAAGATACAGATAAGAAAACTGAATTCCAGAAAGCTTAGGTGTTTTGTCAAAGGTCATATGGCTGTTTGGTGGCTGTACTATAAATACTAAAATATACTTGTTCTGCAATTTTTTTAAATAATTGAGATAGGGTCTCACTCTGTCGCCCAGGCTGGAGTGTAGTAGTGTGATCACAGCTCACTGCAGCTTCAACGTCCTGGGCTCAAGGGAGCCTCCCACCTGGCCCTCCTGAGTAGCTGGGACTACAGGTGTGTGCCACCATGCCTAGCTAATTTTTTAAAAAAAAATTTTGTAGAAATGGGGTCTCCTTATGTTGCCCAGGCTGGTCTCGAACTCCTGGGCTGAAGCGATCCTCCCGCATCAGCCTTTCGAAATGCTGGGGTTACAGGCATGAGCCACCATGCCCAGCCTGCAATTTTCATGTTACTAATTATGAGTCTGATAAACCAGGAGCTGACAGATTAGGTTACCAATAGCCATAGATTAATTGAAATATTTACTAGGGTAGATTATGTCTAACTAATAAAGCTTTATCTTTGTGTTTCAGGACTAAAAACCGAAAACTGTATTGAGAACCTAGGTAAGATACGCTTTAAAGTCTTATCCCTATAATAGGAATTTTATCAGTTACTTCTCATAGGTATGGGTCAGAGCCACCTCACCACTGTATTGTCATTCTGTCAAACATCATTTTCTCAAGGCTAAATTGTGCTACTGCTAGTACCTTTTCAGGTGGAGAGCCTAGGAGCCTTTGCTGCCAGTCCCCACTGCCACCCTCATCCCCACCCCCAGACTTGCCTGCGGCTCTTCTCTCAGACACTGCATTGGCCTGGGCATGAAGGGAACACGCCACTGTCATCTGAGCCTGACCTTACAGGAGGTTAAGGCCTCCTTAATTCCCCTACATCTTCAGCCATTTCCCACTTGACTCCCATGCAAAGAGCTAGCTCCTATTCCTATATTTTGTTATCTTAGGAACTAACATTTGGGAGACCGATGAAGGAATGGCATGAATATAGGTCAAGGAAGGAGGAGAACGGGATGACAGAAGGGTAATGCGGTCAATTTTAACTTCCTCGGGGAAAAATAAGAGGATGTGACCAAAAAAAAATCTCTTAGAGGACTATGGGAAAGATTTGGGAAGGCAGACAGAAAATTCTAAGACTATTAAGGAACAGCATTATCAAATAGGTCTAATAAATTTGAATTAAAGATACCAAAAAATGCCTTTGGATTAAGACACGCTCTGGGTGGATCCTTTTGAAGATTTCCTCATTAAAAACTTTAAAAACATACCAAAGGTATCAGAAGAGAGAGAAAAAAAGTTCAAAAACAAGGGTCTGTTTCTAGCTGTATTCCTGGCTAGCTTTCCTGTGAATTTTTTTTTTCATGTAACTTAAATGAATCTACATCTGGAGGCTGAGGAGGGTGGATTGCTTGAGGTCAGGAGTTTGAGACCAGCCTGGGCAACATGTGAAACTGGCTCTACTAAAAATACAAAAATTAGCCAGATGTGGTGGCAGGCGCCTGTAATCCTAGCTACTTGGGCGGCTGAAGCAGAATTGCTTGAACCTGGGAGGGAGAGGTTGCAGTGAACCGGGATCATGCCACTGCACTCCAGCCTGGGCGACAAAGCAAGACTCTGTCTCAAAAAAAAAAAAAAAGTGAATCCACATCCATTTGTCTTTTAATTGAAATTTTATATCTCTTATAGTAACCATATTTTTATGTTTCTTAAATAGAAGCCAACTCAATCTTTATTATTAATGAACATTTAAAAATAGACTGAACCTGACATTCACATCTGAGCATAGTACCATGTGATGAAAACATGTCTGTATTTCAGAATATTTTCAACCCATCTATGTCTACAACCCTGGTGAGTATGCTCTAATTTTTAAAAATAATCTTGGTTGGGCATGGTGGCTCACGCCTGTAATCCCAGCACTTTGGAAGGCCGAGGTGAGTGGATCACTTGAGCCTAGGAGTTTGAGACCAGCCTGGGCAACATGGCAGAACCCCATCTCTACAAAATATACAAAACTTAGCCAGGCATGGTGGTGTGCACCTGTAGTCCCAGCTACTTGGGAGGCTGAGGCGGGAGGATCACTTCAGTCTGGGAGGCAGAGGTTGCAGTGAGCCAAGATTGCACCCACTGTATTCCAGCCTGGGTGACAGGGTGAAACTCTCTCCAAAGTTAATAATAATAATCCTTACCTGGATGTTTAATAGCTCTTTCTTGTTTAGCAAATGTATTTCTTAGCTGAAAAAAATTTGCAGATATAAAGCAGTGACTTGGCCTATATGAGAGGAAAAAAATAAAGAACCTATTTTAGGGAAATATACCTTCCTCAAATGAGAGAATTGGCTTTGTGGAGATCTGAACAATATGGAAACTTTCTGGGGAATACGGGTGGTGAGAATGAAGAGCTGGAGTCATTCTTGACCAGTTCTGGGGGCTTCTTAGGTATAGCTCTGTATTCAGTCATTAAAATGAACCTGTGTGACTCCAAATACTCAGACGAAAATACAAAACTCAGCATATTTGGATCTCTCAAATATGCGGATGCTTGATGTTTAATATGATTTAACTAAAATATGTAGGTGATTAGATGCTCTTAAAGTTTCCACTTAAGGATATATGGCCCAAATCCTTTCTTTGCATGTAAGTTCCTTATCATGTGTTTGGCTCATATGGCTACAATAAATTTTTCTTTGTTGAAAAGAGAAGAGGTTCCAGCCTTTTTAAAACATGCAATTTATTTCATGTTTGGGAAGATACTTCCTGTCCTGATAGAAGTGAAGCACTTTACGCCTTGAGGACTTGTTTAGCAGCCCTTCTTTTTATTGTTCCATTGCAGTCACAGGTTCTACTGATCACTTCCCAGGGACTTTAGCTGATTCTTCAACATAGACATTTTCTCGGCTCCTTGAGATCCCTGGTAGACAAGCTATTTGTAATGACTTTTCTTAATAGTGGGGGCAGAGAATGTTCCAGCTCATTAGCCAAGGTACATTTAGACTCTGACCGACAACTTAAGTTTAGTAGCGTAGTTTCCTGGACATATCAAATGGTTCTTTATAGTCATATTTCCTGAAAATGATTTTGCTGTAGCAATAGTAACTGCCAGTTCTTTTGTTCCATCGTTAAAATGGATGAACTTCTTTTTTGTGACTCAGGTGAGAAAAACCAGAAGCTTGAAGACCATAGTAAGACATTTTTATAAATTCTGGGGGTTTGGCCAGGTGTGGTGGCTCATGCCTGTAATCTCAGCACTTTGGGAGGCCGAGGTGGGCAGATCACGAGGTCAGGAGATTGAGACCATCCTGGCCAACATAGTGAAACCCCATCTCTACTAAAAATACAAAAATTAGCCGGGCGTGGTGGCGCATGCCTGTACTGTAGTCCCAGCTACTCGGGAGGCTGAGGCAGGAGAATCCCTTGAACCAGGGAGTTGGAGGTTGCAGTGAGCTGAGATCGTGCCACAGCACTGTAGCCTGGCAACAGAGCGAGGCTCCATCTCAAAAAAAAAAAAAAAATTCTGGGGGCTTACATTTTGCAAGATACCTCCCTTTACAGGTGGGAATATTTTCATATTTCTTGCAAATAATTTTGCTGTAGCTGTAGTAACTGCCAATTCTTTTGTTCCTTCATTAAAACTGATGAGCTTCTTTTTGTGACTCAGGTAAGAAAAACCGGAAGCTTGAAGACCATGGTAAGACATTTTTTATAAATTCTGGGGGCTTACATTTTACAAGATACCTCCCTTTACAGGTGGGAATATTTTCATATTTACGAAAATAATTTTGCTGTAGCTATAGTAACTGCCAATTCTTTTGTTCCATTGTTAAAACTGATAAGCTTCTTTTTGTAACTCAGGTGAGAAAAAACAGAAGCTTGAAGACTATGGTAAGACATTTATATAAATTCTGGGGGCTTACATTTTGCAATATATCTCCCTTTACATGTGGGAACTGGGAAGAATGTCGTGGTAAGAAAAGTGGGAGGAAAGCAGAGCTCACCTTAGCTTACTGGTTTGGTATATTAGAGACTCTCCTGGGTTTCAGGTAGAATTCTTTAGAAAAATGACATAGCAGCTCTGTTTCTCCTGTCTAACAATCTTTAGGTCATCCCACCAAATAGAGGAAGGTGTGACTAATTATTCCCCACATTCTTGTGACCTCTAGGGTATTGGGCAGGGCATAACAAATAGTGTTGTTTTTTCTAAGTTAAAATGACTATTCTTTGTATTTATTTCTGTCTCCAGCAATCTGATTAATATATGCCATTAGCTATATCCATTTGATTATTTAGTACATTCCGAAGTATAACTCATCCTCAAGTATTTGTTTTTGTTTTATTTTTAATATTGCTTAAACGGCCAGGCGGGGTGGCTCACGCCTGTAATCCCAGCACTTTGGGGGGCCAAAGCGGGCAGATCACGAGATCAGCCTGGCCAACACAGTGAAACCCCGTCTCCACTAAAAATACAAAAATTAGCCAGGCATGGCGGCGCACATCTGTAGTCCCAACTGCTTGGGGGGCTGAGGCAGGAGAATCACTCGAACCTGGGAGGTGGAGGTTGCAGTGAGCCGAGATCACGCCACTGCACTCCAGCCTGGGTGACAGAGCGAGACTCCATCTTGGAAAAAAAAAATTACTCAGATGTCCTCAAGGGTACCGGGACAGGAACAGTCTCATAAATTACTGGTGAGATTATAAATTGGAACTATTTTGGAGAGCAATTTAGTAGTATGTATTACTAGTCTTAAAAATATTTGTACCTTTTGACTCGGTTATAACACTTTTGGATATTTGTCCCAAGGAAATTAGAGATGAACACAAAGATTTGTGTACAAAAATGCTTATCACCGTGTTAAGGTAGTGTCAAAAGACAAAATTACAACAAATTTAAAGAGATCAATTGGCTTTATTTGAGATTCTAGAATTGGGCAACACTTTATTCCATAGAATGTGTCCATTGAGCTGAGCACAGAAGTTTGGCTTTAAAGACAGAGAAGAGCCAAAGAAAGTGGAAGCAAAAAACAGAGTATATTAGTTACTTTTAGACAGAACAGTAGAAAAATAACTGATTAGTTAACATCAGTTTATTTCAGGCTACCTTTTTTGTATGTAAGGATTGAAGCAGCGGGAAATTCATTTATCAAGCTGATTGAAAATTTTAAAATGGCCAGTTTGGGAAATTCTGTTATTTCTTTCTCCTGATTTCTTAGAAGGTCAGACAACTTAGTTTAGGTGATGTGGAACTTTAGCATGGCTGACTCCGTTTCGATTTTTAGTCTGGTCTGTTGAGGCCTTCTGCAGAAACTTAGTCTGAAGCAATGGCCTCCTATAATTTTTATTTGACAGTAGCAAAAATTTAGAAACAGCCTCAGTGTCCAACCGTTGGATATTGTTAAATAAAATACTATCTATATTATGAAACACTAAGCAACTTAAAAATCATGTTTTTGAAACCATCTAAAGATAGAAGAAAGTACTCTTAATACAATGGTAAATAATTGGATATAAAACTGCATATAGAGTATAATATTAACTTTTAAAAATGTATATGCATATATATGTATGCATAGTAAAATGATTGAAATACACCAAAAATGTTAAGAATGAGTAGAGTATTTCCGAGATCTGCAGTTTTAAGAGAACTTTAATTTTTAATAATTTTCTGTATTTTTCCAAATTATCTATAACGT
Organism: Pongo pygmaeus; assembly: GCF_028885625.2. Classification (NCBI taxonomy): domain Eukaryota; kingdom Metazoa; phylum Chordata; class Mammalia; order Primates; family Hominidae; genus Pongo; species Pongo pygmaeus. The sequence continues at coordinate 88,329,030 of NC_072376.2, forward strand.
ATTATATAATTAGGAAGCATATTTTATATATTACATATAATGCCAATTTTGGGTCAAGGTCTTTGGGTTGAATTTTGAATTTTTAAAAAATGAACAACAGGTGCTTAACCTAGGAGAGATTCTGGGTCACTAGCCTTAGTTCTTATCATCAGTTAGGCTCCAGTGGGTTAAATCTCTTCTTTTTGTTACCTTGTCTTCTGCCATTTCTCAAAGCATTCTGAGTTTTCTACTACAGAAGTCAAGTATAAGGTCAAATTAATTTTCAAGCTGATTGCATTTTTTTACTAAATAGTTCTTATTCTCATCCTTAGGAATAAAAAGCCAGAGGCTCACTGTTTCACCTGGTAAATAATCTATTTACTGAGACTAGCTACATGGTTAGGAGACAATAAGGATTCCTAGGATTAAGAACATTGTGAAAAGCCAGCACAGTGGCTCACACCTATAATCCCAGCTCTTTGGGAGGTGTAGGCAGGAGAATCATAGTGAGTTATGATAGTCATTGTACCCCACCACAGCCTGGGTGACACAGCGAGACCCTGTCTCTCAAAAAAGAAAAAAAATATTACGGAGCCTGGAGAGTTTGAGGAATGAGTTAGACAAGAACAAAGGGACTTCATTTATTGAGTACCTTTTTTCGCTCCATGCAGTGTACCAAGCACTTTTATGCAGTCTTTCTTTAAACTTCACTAACTACAAACCTAAGAGGTAAATATTTCTCTTGCAAAGTGAGAAACTGAAGTTAGGAGGGATTAAGTAGTCTGCCCAAAGTCACAGAGCTAATAACTATAATTACGGTAGAGCTAAACCAAGCAGAAACGTAAAGCCAGTACTGTTTCATCCAAAAACTGATATATTGGGACTGCCTTCTGAAGATAAAGTTGGAAAGACAAGGGTTAGATCGTGGAAGTTCTTGAAGTCCAGGCTAAGGAGTTTGGACTCTGTCACATGGAGAATGAAGAGCCATTGAAAGGTGTTTTTGTTGTTGCTGTTTCTTTTTTCTTTCCCCCTGCCTTTTTTTTTTTTTTTTGAAAGTTGGAAATGGAGGAAGTATAGACAAAAGAAGAGTATTAACAGTATAAGATAACTGATTAATACAAACCAATATTCATTTCTGCCTTTAGATGTGAAAATCCTTGAACCCACCCAAATACCTGGTAAGACAGCTTTCTATTTACTCCCTGAGCCCAAGAATGAGTTGAGCAGGATTCCCAGGCATTTAAGAGAATACTGTCATGAGACTGTTATTCATGAATATTTCCCTTATAGCTACCTGCCAGTCATCTACAAATATTTAGCTGGGGAAGAGTAGAGAAAGTGCCTTTCTTCCTGTGCATTCATGTGCTCCTGGAGCATTGTCTCTGGGGCAGGAAAGTTAGTTCTGCCCTGGATGTGGCTGAGGGAAAGCCTCCTGGGGTCTGGATGCATCAGTCCAGCACCGTCCAGGTTCTACAGCTAAAGTTATTCAATAGAAACCTAACTTTACGCACAAGTTGACTGTTAGTCTTGGCTAACATCTCATTGCCTGTATCTCCAGGTAACAAAACATGGTATTCTCCTGGCATAACGTGCTCAGTGAAGTGCTATGGCAGAAGACTCCTCTAATCTTGGTGTGGATTTGTATAATGAGGGTTTATGAAAGCAGAACTTTCAAATAAAAAGCCAGAAACTATAGTGCATTGGGGCCTTGGGTACTTGCATCTCTTAAGCTTAGCAGACAAGAGTTTGAAAATTATACTCAGTGGAGCAAACTGTAAGTCATTGAAAACTTCCTTCTCATTTAGGAATGAAAATTCCAGAACCTTTTCCACTACCTGGTAAGCAACTGATAGGCATGCCAGAGGGGAACATGCCAGTTTGGGGAGTACAGTCACCATTAGATATGCATGGGACTTTCTATGCCTCATAATTGTCATCTATCAAATGTAGCCATTAGTAGTCACATGTACATGACAGGAATATTTGTAAGGACTATAAAACCATAGAATCTCAGGGTGCAAGCCACTGTCCAATGATTAAAACCCTTTCTCCTGAGTTCATGTAGTACTTTGAAAATATTTTTTTGCAGGTTTTGTTATTATGGGAATGATGATCTGTTAAGGAAATTAGATATTTGGCATCTTAAAAACTATATCCAGCCACACAGTGCTGAACTTCACGTAACGCTGCTGTCAATGGAAGCTGCATGCTGTATACAGAAACAGAGTTTTCTATTAGTTAAATAAAGGCTCAGAGAACATAGGCTCAGAGAAAAGGGTCCAGGACCTGTTTTATATTGACCCAAATTTCCACTGTTGTATTTATTTGGCCACAACTTTGAAGTGAACCTCTAGTGACACTGATGACACACCTCGTGTGTCTACATCTCTTCAGCTCGCTAGTCCTGAGTTTGCACAGTGCCATCATTGGGGTCTTGCTCATCTGGCTATGTGAAAGGCAGCCACTGAGCATGGTGGGAGATGAACATGAGCTGTGTAGACAGATAGACCTGGCTTCAGGAAGTCTCTGCCACTTTCCTCTGAGTAGCTGTATATAAGTTGCTTCACTTTCTATGCCCCTGCTTTCACATCTGTAAAATGAGGAAAGCTTCTGTCTTGCAGGACTGATTAAAGACCTAATGAGATAAAGTACCTAGCAAAATGAATGGTAGTAACATAGTAGTAAATGGTAGCTGCCTTTGTTAGTATCTGAAAACCTTTCTTGTTTAGGAATAAAAATGATAACAACTGAATGAAAAACCTGGTAATACGTTCTTTACTGGGGGTGGAGGCACCATGGATTCTAAGTCCTTTACCATAATCATTCAATTAGTTCAGTCTTATGGGGTCTGGGGAAAACATCTGGGCTGTACACTTTCCGATACCCCAGTCTGCAAGCCAGACAGGGAAAATGTTGAGAATTACTTTCAGTGTGAGCAGCAGGCTGCTATTAACGGTTCTCTGGGCCAAACATCAAAAAAGGCACTTGATCTTAAACTGGAACAGTTGGCTTCCAGCTGGGCCTGTCTATTCCAGAGTGAGGCAGGCTTCTCAGGGTGAAGGAATCTGTAGGCATAGAAATAGCATCATCCAAGAACTGTGAATGAGGACTGTGCAGCATGCCAATACTGGGACCAGCCATTCTGTGCTCCTCACCACACTCTGTATCGTCCAATAGGCCACTAGATTTTGCTGGGACTACAGTGTATTGTGCCCTCTCCTGGAAAGCTATGTGTAGCTTTTTAAAAGGTGATGTGAAAACAGTACACAGGAGCTCATTTAATCCAATAAGATAAATATTATTGACACTTCAGAGATGAGAACATGGAACATAAGAAGGTTAACGAATTTATAATAGGCTAGAAAGAGACACCCAGGACTCAAACTTTTCAAGCTTTGTTCACTTTGTGCTACACTTGTCTTCCAAACAGATTTAGTTATCCACTTCTATCCTGGGCACCTAGAATTGGTATTTGGCTTCAAAGCTGTTAAAATATGGTAATATCATAATATTTCAATGCTAGGCACACACTTGGTAGTACAGATGGTCTCCAAGTTACAATGGTCAGTCTGTAAGAATGAAAGAAAGAGGAAAGAAACACGAAAAGATGGCTTGCCAGTTAGGACAGATTTGTTTTAGAGAAAACAAACTTGAGAGGCGCCTTCTGGACGAGTTAGGTTAGAAGCCCACTTTTTTACAGACTAAGAGTTTTTAAGGATTTAGGGTGGGAGAGTTTATCAGAGGCTTGGACTGCTTCTGTGTCTCTTTGTTGTGCTTATCTGGGAGGGAGGGTTGTGTGTCTGTTCCCATACATCATTCTGCAGCTGCAGGCATATTCCCCAAGTCTGCTTTTAGCTTCCCTAACTTAGTGCAACTGAAGGGAAAGGAATGTGCTTATTAAGACCCACTGTTTTACTGGGGCCCATTGTATGAGGGTGAAGTTTGGGAGTTACTCAAGAGACTTTCCCCCCACCTCCCTTTGTGCCCGAGCTGTTTTATCTGTGTTTTACTGTTTGTTCCTTCTGGCTTCTTGTAGTTAGAAGAGGTGATTTCCTTGAAATGCATGAGGCTAGAAAGGGAGCTGGAATTTAAAGTGGTGGTGTTTGTCCAAGATGACGATGCTCCTGCTCTATCAGGTTCAACTTAGGATTTTTTGATTTTGCAATGGTCTGAAAGCCATACACATTCAATAAAAACCATACTTCAAGTACCCATACCATTCTCTTTTTCACTTTCTGTACAATATTCAATAGATTACATGAGACATTCAATATTTTATTATAAAATAAGCTTTATCTTAGCTGATTTTGCCCAACTGCAGGCTCATGTAAGTGTTCTGAGCACGTTTAAGGTAGGCTAGGTTAAGCCATGATGTTCTGTAGGTTGGGTGAGTTAAATGCATTTTTGACTTATAGTATTTTCAGCTTACATTGGATTTATTGAGACACAACCCCACCATAAGTCGAGAAGCATCTGTATAGCATAGTAATTCAGAGCAAATTTGAAATTAGATATTTCTAGCACCAATTACCCCTGTGATTTTATGCATGGCATTCCTCAAAACATTTCATAAATGTTTTAAGGAATATCTGTGAAATATGGATAATTATACCTGGCTAATAAGACTAAGAAGTAAAGGTGACAGTGTACATAAAGCATTTGCACAATGCATGGCACATAGTTAACACTCAATGAATAGTAGGTATTAATGTACTTGGGAATCTAAGTTCAATATGTAGAAAATACTTTTTTGTGAATAAAATTTTAACTTTTATTTTTATGTAAACACATATTGATGGGAAAAAAAATTCAAAGAGCACAGATGAGAACAAATTAAACCCTTCCCCTAACCCCACACATACCCGTAAACCTATTACCCTGCCCCTCAGACCCACTCCCAGAGATAACCAAGTTTGCTTAATTTTTAATCAGATCTTTCTTTTCTGGATAAACAGATGTACAATATTATAACTAACTCAAAAATCTCTTTATATTTTAGAAGATAAAAGTCAAGGAAATATCAACAATCCTAGTAAGAAATATCTCATTTCCTCAGTTGATAAATGCCTGCTTCTGTAATATAGAAAAAATGAGAAATTTATTTTTCCTCAATAAAGGGAACAAAGTTGCAAGGGTTTAAGGCATCTTAATAACAGAGTATAATGTCATATCCAAAAGCTTGTGTGTGCATGTGTGTGTTGTGGACAATATAGCTTTGTTTTTTCGATAATCATTTTCCGTTGTATCTAGAGTCTCAGCACAGTGATTCTTAGAACACTGTTCTTACCAGTGAACAGTGGTTCTTACCAGTCTGGAGACTGGGAGCAAAATATAAAAATAAAAAAGAAAATATATATTAAAAAAGAAAGAACAGTGGTTCTCAACCCAATTCTCCGTTTATAACAAGTATTTTATAAAGTCCTTATATTATCCAGAAAGAAGATCCATAGATGAGATGCATTTGTACCCATAAAAATCAACATCATGTCTAAAGTAGACAGATGTTTACATTTATGCAAATAAATTTGGGTTGAAGAGAAGATTGGAAGCTACTCTATACAGGAAGTATAAGAAAATGGAGTGAAAAAATAGAGTAGATACTAAATAAAAACTGATGTTAAGTTTATCAAAACTATTAAAGATACTTATACATAAAACTGCTTTAGGTTCTGAGTTTGATTATTTTAAATAGGTTTTAACTTACATGCATGTCTAGCAGTACATTTGAAAGTTGTGCAGGAAGTTGGTCAATTTTTCATGGTCCAGGACTAGAGCACTGCAGGATATCTAGCCCTCTACCTCCACTCCACTGTTAGCAATGATTTAAAAAAAAAAAAAAAAAAAAAAACTCTTGACGTCCAAACTGCCTCCTGGGGCAATACTGCCCCCCTGAGAACCACTGGTCTGTGGTAACATACAGTCATGCATTGCTTAACGATGGGGATATGTTCTGATTAATGTGTTAAGTGATTTTGTTGTTGTGCAAACATCATAGTGTGTACTTACCCAACCCTAGATGGTATACCCTGCTACACATGTAGGCTACATGGTATAGCCTACTGCTCCTAGGCTATAAACCTTTACAGCATGTTATTGTATTGAGTACTGTAGGCAGCGGTAACACAATGGTAAGTATTTGTGTATCTAAACATAGAAAAGTTATGGTAAAAATATAAAAGATAAAAAATGGTACAGGTGTATAGGGCACTTAACATGAATGGAGCTTGTAGGCCCAGAAGTTGCCCTGGGTGGTAAGTGTTGAGCGAACGTGAAGGCCTGGGACACTACTGTGTACTCCTGTGGACTTTATACATGCTATACAGAGGCTACACTAAATTCATAACAAATTTTCCTTCTTCAATAGTAAATTAACCATAGCTTAATGTAACTGTTTTACTTTATAAACTTAATTTTAATCTGACTCTTTTGTAATAACACTTAGCTTAAAACACATGTTGTACAGTAGTACAAAAATATTTTTTCTTTATATCCTATTCTATAAAGCTTTTTTATCACCTTTCTTTTTTTTTAACTTTTTAAACTTTTGTTAACAACTAAGACACAAACATTTACATTAGCCTAGGCCTATACAGGGTCAGGATCATCAATATCACTGTCTTGCACCTCCACATCTTGTTCCACTGGAAGGTCTTCAGGGGCAGTAATGTGCGTGGAACTGTCATCTCCTATGATAATGCCTTCTGGAGTAGCTCCTGAAGGACCTGCCTCAGGCTGTTTTATAGTTAATGTTTTTTAATAAGTAGGAGGAGTACAGTCTAAAATAATGATTAAAAGTATAGTAAGTACATAAAACAGTAACATAGTTGTTTATTATCAAATGTTATGCATTGTACATAATTGTATGTGCTATACAATTATACAACTGGCAGTGCAGTAGGTTTATTTACACCAGCATCACTCCAAACATGTAATATGTTACAACGGCTACGATGTTGCTAGGCAGTAGGAAATTTTCAGCCCTATTATAATTATAATCTTATGGGATGTCTGTCATACATGTGGTCTGTCATTGACGGAAACATCGTTATGCGTTGCATGACTGTACAATGCATGTGTGCATCTGCCTATCCATTTCTCTATGTGTATACATCTAACTGCATGTTTATAACTATGGCAAGTACATTGATAATATGAAGGCTTTTACACATCTTACTGGCTATTTTTCTTGGTTTTATTTATGAAATCTGAGTGGTGATCCCATTTGGATACTTCCAGTCAACGCTTCCCTGTAGTTCAAACAAAAACAGTTTAGGGCAGCATGAAAAGTTTATCCTGTGGATGGACTCCACTGCTCCTCTCCACTAGTTCAAATGAAAGGGAAAGAGTTTCTCCAGCAGTGTATGTATGGAGGGAAAAACTTTTTTTTTTATCATCTTGCAGAGATTAGTGTTTAAAAAACAATGCAGCTATAGTTAGCCCTCTGTATCCTCTGGGATTCAACCAACTGTGGATCAAAAATATTTGTGGGAAAAAATAATACAAATTAAAAAACCCATACAGTATAACAACTACTTGCATATCATTTACATTGTATTATGTATTGTAAGAAATCTAGAGATGGTATAAGGTATACAGGAGGATGTGTGTAGGTATATGCAAATACTGTGTATGCTATTTTATTTATTTATTTATGCTATTTTATATAAGGGACGTGAGCATCTGTGGATTTTGGTATCCTCAGGGGTTCTAGAACCAGTCCCCAAAGGATACTGAGTGATGACTGTATATCCAGTTATATGTTGGTGGTTATCTTGTTTGAAATAGAAGACACACAGAGTTAAACTTTACCTTGCATGTATATACAGAAAATGGAAGTAGAAAAATTGCTAAAAAAATGCTAGAGAACTTGAACAACAGAAAATCATTATATTGGCTATATAGAAATGTAAAAGCATGTGAAATCCTACATAAAACCTAGTGTAGCAGATATGATATATAGTCAACGCTTGAACAACACAGGTTTGAACTGCATGGATCCACTTATACATGGATTTTTTTTTTTAATATATCGGAAATTTTTTTGGAGATTTGCATCAATCTGAAGAAATTGCAGACAAACTGCATGGCCTAGAAATATATATATAAAAAGAAAGTATGTCATGAATGCATAAAATATATGTAGATGCTAGTCTATTTTTATCATTTACTACCATAAAACATACACAAATCTGTTGTAAAACGTTAGTATTTATCCAAATTTGTGCACACAGACCATATGTGGCACCATTCAAAATCAAAAGAAACGTAAATGTAAAGATGCGGTATTAAAACTTAACTGCATAAAATTAACTATAATACATACTGTATCATTGTAATCATTTCATGGCCACCTCCTGTTGCTATTGCAGTGAGTTCGAGTGTTTTGAGTATCCTCTTAAAACACCATGTGTTGCTAAACATCTCCAAGTAGTTCATCTCCAGTAAATTGCACGTCACAGCAAAAAGTGATCTCTCACAGTTGTCGTGTATTTTTTGTCATGTTTGGTGCAATACCAAAAACCTTGAATAACACCACAGGACTCAAAGGAAGTGCCACTAGTGATGCCGGAAGTCTCACAAGCAGAGAGAAGCCATGACATTACAAGAAAAAGTTGAATTGCTTGATATATAGATTCAGGTCTGCAGCTGCAGTTGCCAGCCATTTCAGACAGATAATTCATCTTATAAACAGATGATGTAAACTTAGGGTATTAGTAAATACAGTACAGTACTGTAAATGTGTTTTCTCTTATGATTTTAATGTTTTATCGTAAAAATACAGTTTATTTATTTGTTTGAGCTGGAGTCTCGCTGTATCACCCAGGCTGGGGTGCAGTGGTGCGATCGCTGCTCACTGCAAGCTCCACCTCCCAGGTTCACGCCATTCTCCTGCCTCAGCCTCCTGAGTAGCTGGGACTACAGGCGCCCGCCACCACGCCCGGCTAATTTTTTGTATATTTAGTAGAGACGGGGTTTCACCGTGTTAGCCAGGATGATCTCGATCTCCTGACCTCATGATGTGCCCGCCTCCACCTCCCACAGTGCTGGGATTACAGGCGTGAGCCACCGCACCCAGCCAAAATACAGTATATAATACATATAAAAAATATGTGCTAATCAATTATTTTTATCTTTTTAAAAATAGAGATGGGGTCTCACTATGTTGCCCAGGCTCAAACTCCTGGTCTCAAGCGGTCCTCCTGCCTTGGCCTCCTAAAATGCTGGAATTACAGGTGTGAGCCACCATGCCCCAACCAGAATACAGTATATAATACATATAACATATAAAATATGTTAATCTAACTATTTCTATTATCAGTAAGGCTTCCAGTTAATGGTAGGCTATTAGTAGTTAAGTTTTTGAGAATCAGGTTACATGTAGGTTTTCATTGTGTGGGGGTTGGCACCCCAGCATCCATATTAAGGGTCAACTGTATATGGAAATATAGCCTGAAATCTGTAATGAATTACACTTATTTGAAAATTGCTTTTGGCTGGAAGTATTTCAGGTAAGTTTCTACTTCAACTTTAGTGTCATTGTTTTACATATTCAGGATATATTTTATAGGTGGGTGATACTTGACATAAAAAATGATGTGTCAGTGACTGTGTATTCTTGTTAACAGCTCCAGGTCCAGTTCCTGTTCCAGGTCCCAAAAGTCATCCTTCTGCATCCTCGGGCAAACTCCTGCTTCCACAGTTTGGGATGGTCATCATTTTAATCAGTGTTTCTGCTATAAATCTCTTTGTTGCTCTGTAGGTTGATGCATTATCTTTCTTATGCTTTACTTGAAATAACTATAGGGATTCCACAGGAGATCAAAGGGAATGATGTATTTTTTACGTGTTGGCCAAAGTCACTGGATAAAATGAGAATTGCGTATTTATTATTCATTTTGCAAGTTCAGAAAGTTGGTCCAGATATATGTCACAGAACTTTTCACTTCTATACTACTCTTACAATTGAAAAAAATCCCGAAAACTGTATACTTCTGATTAAATTCAATAAAAGATTTTGATTAGATACTTCAGAATTGCCAGTATGCTCAATACTGTTAGTGTTTAACATGAATTTAATATCTGAATTAGAACTTTAAGAGGTAGTCTACTCATCTCTTTGTCTTAGTCTGTTTGGGTTGCTGTAACAGACCACTGTAGACTAGGTAACTTGTAAGCAACAGACATTTATTTCTCACAGTTCCAGAGGCTGGGAAGTCCAAGATCAAGGTGCCAGCAGACTGTTTCTGGTGAGCGCCCTCTTCCTTGCCCTTTCCTCACCATCTCACATGGCAGAAGGGACAACAGAGATAGAGCACTAATCTCATTCATGAAGGCCCCACCCTCATCATGACCTCCCAAAAGCCACACCTCCTAAAATCACCATATTGAGTGTTAGGATTTCAATATGAATTTTTTAAGGACACAAACTACTCAGTCTATAACACTTGCTTCGATAACTGAGTCTAGTTATCTAACCAGTTATATGATCAAGGACCACAGGCCTGCCTTATATATGCAATCACCAGTGGGACAGAAACCTAACAGGATGACTGGGCCTGCCTTTTTAAAAGGCTGACCTTAGGCCCTGTCTGGTATATTTATCTGGTTGAACTAGCAACCAGCAATATTAGAACATGAAAAATCAAAGGCTAGAGAAGCGAGCATGGTATGCATGATGAGTGATCCATCTGCTAGATTATATAGCTCAGTGAGTAACAATTCTCATCAATTAGACCAACAACTCTTCCTACTATAAGGGGGTGTGCAGAGGGACAAAAACTATACTTGGCTACATGGGTAAGAATGATGGACATGCAGATCTTCTGGGCCACGGAGAAAATGTGGACAAGGCGAGAAATTCCTGTCCCAACACTGTTGGTATTGCAATATAATGGGTAGGAAAGAATGATGAGAGGATAGTAGAGTAGTGTAACAAATTTACACGCCATAAACTTGGCAAAAGTAGCTGCATACTTCTGGCAGTAACTTGGAAAGAAACAATCAGTTTTAAAGTTCCTAGCCTTGGCCAGGCATGGAGGTTCAGGCCTGTAATCCTAGCACTTTGGCAGGCCAAGGCAGGAGGATTGCTGGAGTCTAGGAGTTCAAGACCAGCCCGGGCAACATAGCAAGACCCCATCTCTACACAAAATAAAAAATATTAGCTAGTTGTAGTGGTGCATGCCTGTAGTCCCAGCTACTCGAGTCTGAGGTGGGAGGACTGCTTAAACCCAAGATGTCAAGGCTGCAGTGAGTCGTGATTGTGCCACTGTACCCCAGCCTGGGTGACAAAGAGACTTGTCTCAAAAACAAACAAACAAACAAACAAAAAAACCCACAAAAAATCCTAGTCTACACAACTGTAACCTATACAACTGAAGAGAAATCTCTTCAGTGGATTCTCAGAGGATGGACTCCGGATATACACTGCATAACACTCTTCACCATCCCCAAAGTAAATACAATAGCAAGATTCATGGGGCTGTTTCTTATAACACAAGCCAAAGCATCACAGAGAAGTGCAAAGTTAAAGCATCTCAAAAGCGGCCAACATGATGCAGCCCAAATATATAGTGTAGTCAGAAATACTGTTTAAAATGATCCACTGGTTAAAGACCCGCTATTTAACACTATTTAATCTGTTTAACTCAGATTTTCTAGTATTTTGAATACTAATGACATATTAGGGAATTCTTAATACTAGATGATATCTGAAGTAAGTTTTACTTGCCATACCCTAATCAAAATATATCAGCACTGACAAAAATCCCTAGGAGGCAAAAATAAGACTGAAGACTAAAATTCCTGACTTGTGATTATGAATTTAGTACCTATGTGGACAAAAAATGGTCATTCCTCAAAAGCCAAATAAAGCACCAGACAGAATTATATAAAAGTAATTACAAATTAAGAATTTATTTATAAGTTTTCATCTTTTTAGAAATAAAAAGGCTTAAAAAACAAAATGGTTGCAAAAAATGGTTAAGTAATTTTGTTATATCCTAACTGCTTAGGTGTGCTCTGTAAATTCCAAATAAGTAAAATAATATAAAAATACATTTTCAAATCTTTATAGAACAAAAAGAAAACATTAAATGCTTTTGGATTTTCTTTACTCCTCCCACAGATGAGTTCACAAATATAAAAACTGGTGTACATTTATACTCTGAAGTACAAATCTCCAACAGCCAAGTAATTATAGTTTCTTCTGTTATGTGCAAAGTAGATTATTTCATATTTACTTGGTATGGAAAGCAGAGTACAGGCTCAATGGACAATAATCATTAAACACAGATTATGTTTAAGAAAATGCTGTTGTAAAAATGTACAACAGTACATACAATTTTGGTAATTATGCACTTCTCCTTTGAAAGTAAATACAGCTTTTAGATATAAATCTTTCAAAGGTTTTCTTTGAAGAGCTGTGAGGTGACTGTATTTCAGATTTGATGAACAGTAATTTGTCAGTAAACTTCTCAAAAAACCAAGCCAAGAGAGAATTGTTTTCTTTTTCCCTCCATGTGGTTGGTTTCATTCTTAAGGAAGGTCTGATGCAGTAAGAAGATGCATTTCACAAACCTTTACACAAGTTTGTGAACTATCAACTAAAGACACCACCTCTGATGTGGATGGTTTCATTCAATCCATGTTCGACCAGCTTTATATCTTCTAGATCATCTTTAATGATGCTAATCAAATGGCTAAGGCCTTCCTGTTGTTGTTTCAAATGCTAGAACAAATTAAGAAACAACATATTAATGAATTAATTTATTAAAACTGTAAGCTAGTCACAGGAAAAGACTCCACTTTGACTATTTTACTAGCAACACAGTACCTAGTAAGTGCTCTAGAGGGCATGCATATTTAAACATTTGTACTACATCTTTTGCTAACAGTGAAAGACAAACTCTAAAGAACAATAAAATCAAACAAATATATAATGAACAATATCTTCCAACAAAAATGTTTTTTAGATAGCTATTCCTTTTACCAACTTTTGATAAAGGCATAATAATAAAACAACTCAAAGGAGGTATTCAAATATAGATGACTAGCAAAATAACATTCTGAAAACTGAGAATATTCATGTTTTGAAGTACAAAGTACATAGTGATAATGGTGATGATGACTACAGATGCTAACATTTTTTTAAGACTCCTCCTTATGGGTTAAGGTGCTGTTTTAATAACTGGTATTCACTCACTTAACTCATTTAAAATCCTTTTGAGCTCCCTTTGGGGTACCATTATCATCTCCACAGTTAAAGAAACTACAGGTAAATAACCTGCCCAAGGTCATAAAGTAGATGGTGAACCATGATTCAATCCCAAAACAATACACTGCTCATAATTTTAAAAAAGACAGGTGTTTAAATTATTCCCAGTTTTATTGCATATATCAACTCTATTTAATACAACTATTTATTACAATATACTGGGACCTGTTAATTTATTGCAAATACTTAAAACAATGGAATATAATTGGTTGTGTGTGTAATATACAAGAACCTAGAAGCCAAACTAGTTTTTGGTTGCATAAAACCAGCCATATCCATTCTAAAGCACATAATAAAATTGGATTTGTTGATGACATTTATAACCTTTATCTAAAATCCTCAGGGCCATGCCAACAGTCATTAGCTACCTAGTATGTTCGACAAAGTTCATCATCATATATTTTCTTTAGATACAACTGTTCATTTTCATTAAACCAATCTGCATTTATGCTAATGAAAATAAGCCAAAGCAGTGTTTCCCAACTTTTTCACACAATGTGAAAACCCTAGAAAAGTGGTTGGAGGTTCTGGCCACCTCAACCTACCTCCATCCAGATCTCCTGAGGGCTTAGGGGATAGATCACTAACAACATGTTTATAACTTACATGCGACATAGAGGCAGGGAAGGTATTATCTAGAGTAGTTGCATACAAATCATTCTATGATCGTGATAAAATGCAGATTGAGTACGTCTGGAGTAAGGACTGAAGTTTTGCATTTCTAATGACCTTCCAGGTGTGGCTACTACCTACACTTTAAGGAGCAAGGTCTAGGAAACTCTAGTGTCTCTACTACCTCTAAATTCATCTTTTTGGCGAGGAGAGGGATAATTCACTTTTTTAAACAGTGGCAAAACAGGCATACCATAAAATTTTGCCTGTAACTTTTTAAGTATACAGTTCAGTGGCATTAGGTACATTTAGGCTGTTGTGCAATAATCAACACTATCCATTTTGTTTAGAACTTTTCATCTTCTCAAGTTGAAATTCTGTACCAATTAAGTTCCTCCTATCCCCTCCTCCCCTCACACCCTGGCAAGCACCTTTCTACTCTCTATTAATTGGACTACTAGGTACTTTTCATAAGTGAAATCATAAATATTTCCCTTTTATGAGTGGCTTATTTCATGAAGCATAACTTCTTCAAGGTCAAATTGCATTGTAGCATGTGTCAGAATTTCCTTATTTTTTCCAGGCTGAATAATATTCCATTGTGTGTATATATACTATATTTTGTTTCTCTATTCCTTGATTGATTCTTGGGTTATCTCCACATTTTGGCTATTGTGAATAAAGATGCTATGAACATAGGTGTACAAATATTTGTTCTGAGTCCCTGCTTCCAACGTACTTGGGTATATATCCAGAAGTAGACCTGCTAGATCATATCGTAATTCTATCTTTAATTTTTTGAGTACACACTACACTGTTTTCCATAGAGGCTGAACCATTTTACATTCCCGCAACAGTGCAAGAAAGTTCCAATTTCTCCACATTCTCACCAACACTTTTCTTATTAGGATAACAGCCATCCTAATAGGTGTGAAGTGGTGAGCTCACACTTTAAATAATGCAGCCTCATGCAACACTTACCTGCTTGATTTCTCGTAACAGATCTGCATCTATGTAATACCTTTCTTCAGATCTGACTGCTCCAAAATGATTCTGCATCCTGATTTGAGACATCAGTTCATTTAGTCGGCCCTAAAAGTTAAGATTGAGTCAAATTACAACTGCCAACGAAGACTTGTAAAAGAGAATGTTTTCTTTTGAAAGGATGGCTTCAAAACCATCTATTAAAAATTTCTATTTCTCTCTCTGTACATTATATTCGAAACACTAATACTAGCCAAAAGAACCATGACTGAGTTTACTTTAGAAAGGAAGTTCTAATTGGAGATAACAAACACAAGTATACAAAATTCCTGCTTGAAGATTACATAACTGTTTGACTGCAGATCCACCTGAAACAAATTTTAGAATTATGGTCTTAGAAGTGGTTACCTTGAACTGAGTAGGTGCATTTAGTTCACCCTGAATCGTATCCAGCTGAACTCGCAACTGCTCTTCATCAGCCTGAATGGCATAACCACTCTTCCTTTGAATTTCCTGTTTGATTAGGACCTATAGAAATAAAAACCACCAATAACAATAGAATCATCTCTTTTTAGTTACACAAGTAGTATTATTACAATTAGTTGCTGAAAGAAATCAGCTGAAAAACAACAGTAGGGTTCAACAGTTCAGGATTTGAATTATGTTTCTGTCCATTTTAACTAGGCAAAAGTTATCACATAAATACACTGATGTAGACTTAATTGTTTTTTTTGAGACAGGGTCTTGCTCTGTCTCCCAGGCTGAAGGGCAGTGGCGTAAACACAGCTCACTGGATCCTTGACCTCTGCGGCTCAAGTAATCCTCCCGCCTCAGCTCCTGAGTAGCTGGGACCACAGTGTGCACCACCGCACCTAGTTAAATTATTTATTTTTTTTGTTGGGGGGGGCGGGGGGGGTCTCACTATGTGGCCCAGGCTGGTCTTGAACTCCTGGGCTTAATTAAGTGATCTTCCAGCCTTGGCCTCCCAGAGTGCTGGGTTTACAGGTGTGAGCCACTTTGCCAAGCCAACAATTTTAAAACTACGGTATGGCTTGGCCGGGCATGGTGGCTCACACCTATAATACCAGCACTTTGGGAGGCCAAGGCGGGTGGATCAAGAGGTCAGGAGACTGAGACCATCCTGGCTAACACGATGAAACCCCGTCTCTACTAAAAATACAAAAAATTAGCCGGACGTGATGGTGCACGCCTGTAGTCCCAGCTACTTAGGAGGCTGAGGCAGGAGAATGGCGGAAAACCCAGAAGGCAGAGCTTGCAGTGAGCCTAGATCGCGCCACTGCACTCCAGCCTGGGCGACAGAGCGAGACTCTGTCTCAAAAAACAAACAAAAACTATGGTATGGCTGAAAAGCAGTACAAAAAAATAGGCAACATAATACCAGTTTCAGACATTTACTCACAGCCTTTCCAAATAAAGTGTTCTTTAAAGATGAGTATATAATATTTAGGTCTAAAAATTATTTCTTGGATTTTTTTTGAGATTACAAAAGCAAAATGTACTTGTTAAGAAACAATACGAGAATGTAAAAGACAAATTTTCTCTCATACCCCCAAGACAAATAGTGCTAACTGATGTTCACTCCCCTATAATACTTTCTCCTTGCTCATCATACAGAGAGAGAACACACACACAGATTCAAAATAAAACTGAACTGTATATATCACTCTGTGACATGGTTCCTTTTTTTGGTTGTTGTTTTTGTTTTTCTGAGATGACCTTGCTTTCTTGCCCAGGCTGGAGGGCAGCTCAATGCAGCATCGATCTCCTAGGCTCAAGCAATCCTCCCACCTCAGCCTCCCAAGTAGCTGGAATTACAGGTGCTCACCACAATGCCTGGCTTTTTTTCTTTTTTTTTTCAGTAGAGATGAGGTCTCCCGATGTTGCCCAGGCTGGTCTCGAACTCCTAAACTCAAATGATCCTTCTGCCTCGGCCTCTTAAAATGCTGGGATTACAGGCGTGGGCCACTGTGCCAGGCCGCTTCTCTTTCTTTCCAATTTAACAATGCATCGGGGGAAAGGGTCTAAAGCAGTGGCCTCTAAAGGCAGACTCTTGGTTTGCTGCTACTCTCCAAGCCCAGCTTACTCTGTTAAAAACAGTGCAAATCCTTCCATACTCTCATCCATGCTCCTATAACCGTATCTTTTTCATAAACACACACATAGACCGACTGCTTTTTACTCATCTAAGTTTTTAAAAATGGATTATATATAATTAACAAAATTAATATTATCAATATTAACCATTAAATTTTATAATTAAAATAATTTTATTATCAAAATCTCATGAAATTCCTTAAGTATAGCTCTAATTTGTTATTTTTAATGGCTGTATGCTTTTTAAATGTGTTATTAACCAATAATCAATAATTACTGTCTTGATGGATATACACTGTTTTCACACTACAATGCCATAATAAACATTTTTGTAGCTTTGACTCTATAAACAATGCTGTAATAAACATTTTGTAGCTTTGACACTACAATGCTATAATAAACATTTTTGTGCATATATCTATTTAACTGGTATAGATCTTTAACAATGAGGCTGAGTTTTAAAGTATGTACGTTTTCAGTTCTAAAGCTGCTAGATTGCTTTCTCAAAAGATCCTAATGATTTAGATTCATAGGCCACACATCAGAATACCCTTTCCCCACATTCCTGTCAAGAACAGGTGGTGGTTGTTTAAATTTTTCCCAACCGGATGAGTGTGAAGGGATCTCTTTTTTTTTTTTTTTTGAGATGGAGTTTCACTCTGTCACCCAAGCTGGAGTGCAGTGCCGTGATCTTGGCTCACTGCAACCTCTGCCTCCCAGGTTCAAGCAATTCTCTGCCTCAGCCTCCCAAGTAGCTGGGATTACAGGCGCCTGCCACCATGCCCAGCTAATTTTTGTATTTTTAGTAGAGACGGGGTGTCCCCATCTTGGCCAGGCTGGTCTTGAACTCCTGACCTCGTGATCCACCCGCCTCGGCCTCCCAGAGTGCTGGGATTACAGGCGTGAGCCACTGCCCCCAGCCAGGATCTCATTTTTTTCCTTTAATCTGCAATTCCCAGATTCCTAGTAAATTAAAGGGACCATCTTTTAATGACTAAGAACTCTTTTGCATTTGCTTTTTCTATGAACTGCCTTTACACATCTTTTGCCCAAATTTCAATTGGGTTTTATTGTCAAATTATAGGATCTCTTTGTATAATATGAATATGAACACTAAATCTAAAATGAATGCTGTTTGCAAAATTTCCTTTTCCTAAACTCTATCACATGACTGTTGACAAATGGCTTCTGGTATCTTTTGCTACACAATTTTTTATGTGGCCAATGTTGGTTTAGAGTTTCTAGCTTTCTGATCAATGTCTCTCAAATCCCAGGTTGTACATACAGCTTTGAAAGTTTCTTAAAGTCTTCAGTTCACTTTATTTTTATACGATGCAATGGTCTAATTTTATTTTCTTCCTTATGGATAGTTATACTGCAGCATTATTTATTAAATAAACCCACTGAATTGAAATACCACCTTTCTCATATATTAAATTTTCAGCACACTTGCATCTATTTGTAAATTCCCTACTCTGTTCCATGCATCGTTCTGTCCAATCCCATGCAGACACTATATTGACTCAATTACAAGAGGTTTAAAATAGGTTCTGAAATCTGGTAAAGAAGTCCCCTTCACTCTTTCTTTTTTGTTCCTGAACAAGCTAGTCTCAAACACTTATCCTTCTTTATCAACTTAAAGAAATTGTAATCAAAATTTTTTTAGAGACAGGGTCTCCCTATGTTGCCCAGGCAACAGAGTGCAGTGGCTATTCATAGTCACAATCATAACTCACTAGAGCCTCAAACTCCTGGGCTCAAGTGCTTCTCCTGCCTCAGCCTTCTGAGTAGCTGTGACTATAGGCACCATGTCATCACACCCAGCTTAATCAATTTTTAAAAAGCTGTAATTCATTTTTAATTTTGTAAAGTGAATATTAAGTATTGTCATCTAAGAATATAGTTTATTATTTGTAAATACCTATACTTTCCTCATAAATATATTCCTAAGTATTTTACAGTTTTGTCACCATAGTGAATGGAACATTTTCCTATTTCCAGATAGTAAAAAGAAAAGTTGATTTTTGTACTTTTATATCTAGCCAGCTTACTACATTAATTCTATGGTTTATTCCCTTGGGTTTTCCAGATATACAATCACATCAGCAAAAATAGATCACTTAATCATTTTCCCTATGTTTATATTATTTCTTTGCTTGTTTTATTTATGAAAACCTCCAAGATAGCAACAAATAATGATGATAATATTGGGTGTCCGTGTCTAGTTTCTAAACGTGATTTTAGTGTTTTGCCTTTTTGAGTATTTGCTATTCATTTTTGGTTACAGTTTCTATTATATATTTTCCTTTTATGTGTTGCTATAATAAGTCATGTTGATAGATGTCCTGTTATTAAAACCAACCTTGCATTCCTGAAATAAACTTTACTTGGTCATAGTATATTTTTTAAGAAATTGATAAATAGCTGGATTCTCTTTGCTTACACTTCATTTAGAATGTGGTTTTTTGGTCCGATTTGAGGTATACTCCACATACGACAATTCACCTGTTTTAGGTCTTCAGTTCTATGAATCTGGCAAATACATACAGTCGTGTAACCACCACAATGATTAAGATACAGAATATTTCCATCACCCCAAGCCCCTTGTAGTCACACTTCTCTCTTCATCTACAGTCCCTGGCAACTACTAATCTGTTATCTGTCCCTAATTTTCTTTTGTATAATGTTATATAAATAGAATCATGCCTTACACAGTCTTTAAGTCTGGCTTTTTTCACTTAGCATAATTTGCATCTCTTTAAAATAGCTGTTTATAATTTCTTTTTTTGAGATGCTACAAACAGAAATGTAAAATGGTACAGTTGCTTTGGAAAACAGTATACGTATTTCCTCAAAAAGTTAAACATAGTGTGCATATGACACAGCAATTTCACTCCTAGGTTTATACCCAAGAGAAGTAGAAGTATATGTCCAAACAAACACTTGTAAATAAATTTTAATAGCAATATTATTCATAATAGTCAAAAAGTAGAACCACCAAAATGTCCATCAATTGAGTAAAATGTGGTATAGCCATATGATGGAATATTCAGCAATAAATGAATAATAATCATTTATTAGTACCTGAAGTACTATTACATGGTACAACACAGTTGAACTTTGAAAACATTATGCTAAGTAGAAGCCAGTCACAAAAGACCATATATCGTTATGATTCCATTTATAAGAGGTTTCCAGAACAGGCAAATCCATAGAGGCAAAACTGGTTGCATGGGACTGACAGATTTGCAGTGAAACGGGGAAGTGACTGACAATGGGTATGGGATTTGTCTGTAGGGTGATGGAAATGTTCTAAAATTGATTGTGGTAATAATGGTTATACAAGTCTCTGAATATACTAAAAGCCATTGAATTGTACACTTTAAATGAGTAAATAGTATGGTATGCAAATTATCTCAAGCTGTGAAAAAAGAACAAAGGAAGCTATATACATTATTCCTCAATTGTCTAGAATAATTAAAATAACACTGGAATTAGCTCTTTTGTGGTTAGACAAAATTTGGCAATGAAACTATCTGTCCCTGAGGCCTTTTTAATGTTTCATCTTTCATTTTTCCAATTGCTTCTGTGGTATTTGTTTTCTTACTTCTCTGTAGATTAATTTTGGTAATTTTCATTTTCATAGAAAAATCAAAATAAAACTTCCTCTGAGTTCCAAATCTGTTACCCTAAAGTACATGCAGCATCTGTTTTTTTTTTCTCCTTTTTTCTGAGATGGAGTCTTGCTCTGTCGCCTAGGCTGGAGTGCAGTGGAGTGATCTCAGCTCACTGCAACCTCCGCCTCCCGGGTTCAAGCAATTCTCGTGCCTCAGCCTCCCAAGTAACTGGGACTACAGGCGCAAGCAACCACGCCTGGCTGATTTTTTTGTATTTTAGTAGAGATGGGGTTTCGCCGTGTTGCCCAGGCTGGTCTTGAACTCCTGAGCTCAGGCAATCCACTCACCTCGGCCTCCCAAAGTTCTAGGATTACAGGAGTGAGCCACCGTGCCCGGCTCATGCACTATCTTCTTATTCCATTTTGTATATCTACGGTGATGCCTCTTTTCCCACTACTAATCTTGTATATTTTGCTCTGTTTTTCCCTTCTTCCGGCTGATGAGATGCTTAGTAATTTTAATGGTCTTTTCAAAGAAACAGTTTTTTAATTTATTCTTTCCACTATTACATTTTTTAGTCTTTCACTAATTTCACATTTATCTTTCTTTCTTTTTAGTTTCTTTTGGCTTATCTTGATATTCCTTTTCTAATTTAACATGAGTACTAAGTTCCTTTATTTTTCACATTTGATTTTTTTAAATGAGAATTTTTTATGGCTGTAAGTTTTCTTCTGAGTACAGACTTTGCTGTTTCCCACTGGTTCTGGTATGTAATATTTCTGTTTTCATGATAGTTTATAATTTCAGTTGTTATTATTCTTTTAATTCCTCCTGTTAATTTGGAAATTCTATTGTTTTTCGACCATTATGGTTACACTCCTTTTTCTAGCACTAAAAAAATTTTCTGAACTATTTTATGAAATTTATGAGACATCAAGAATCTCATAGAAGCTTCCCTTGCACTAAGATGCTTTATTTCTTCACTGCTTTCCCTCAAACTGTCACTAAAATATGAACTTGAGGATATTTTTATTCTCCTCACTCAACCCTATGAGACTTGTTTTCCAATTTCAAAGTTTTACTGAAAGAATTCGGTACTTCTAGTTTCACATTATTATTTCATTTTAGTCTTTTTCTTTTCTATTTTAAAAATCTATATTTAGTACATTATTTCACACACATAGTCTTATAAACACTGGGGGAAAAAATCCAAATTACTACCTGTAAAGTTCTATGGGAAAGATCCATGAGTTTCCTCTTGTATTGTGCAATTTTGGCTACAGATGTAGTTTGATTCTTTTGTAGCTCACTAATATCTTCAGATATGATCTGTTTAAAAAAAAAATTGGGGGGGGTGTTAATCAAATATCACAACTATTTATCAGTTACACCTGTATGGAATTTCTAATCTTGGGATAAGCCTGAGATTCATCTCTCAAAATATAAACTCTTTCCCTATAAATCTGTGCTTATATTTGTTCCCTTTTTACATACCTAACATTTTTTTAAAAGAATCATGCAAAGATATCTGTAGAGCTCTAGGAAATTTAGCAATGAGGCAATACATAGAAAAAATAAGCTGGGCATGGTGGCTCACACCGGTAATCCCAGCACTTTGGGAGGCTGAAGCGGGCAAATTACTTAAGGTCAGGAGTTCAAGACCAGCCTGGCCAACATAGTGAAACCCCATCTCTACTAAAAATACAAAGTAGTAGCTGGGTGTGGTGGCACGCGCCTGTAATCCCAGCTACTTGGAAGGCTGATGCAGGAGAATCACTTAAACCTGGGGGATGGAGCCGAGATCGTGCCACTGCACTCCAGCCTGGTCAACAGAGTGAGACTCCATCTCACAACAACAAAAAACAAAAAACAGAGTGAGACTACATCACACACACACGCAGGCACGCACGCACGTACGCGCGCGCGCGCGCGGCTGGGCACAGTGGGTCACTCCTGTAATCCTAGCACTTTGGGAGGCCAAGGCAGGAGGAGTGCTTGAGACCAGGATTTTGAGACAAGCTTGGGCAAAATGGCAAGACCTCGTCTCTACAAAAAATAAAAAATTAACCAGGTGTAGTGCTACATGCCTGTAATCCCAGCTCCTTAGGAGGCTGAGGTGGGAGGATCACTTGAGCCCAGGAGTTTGAGGTTGCAGTGAGCTATGATCATGCCACTGCACTCCAGCATGGGCAAGAGGGAGAGGGAGAAGGGGGAGAGAGGGAGAAGAGGGAGAAGAGGAGAGAGGGAGAGAGGGAGAGATAGGGAGAGAGAGGGAGAGATGGGGCGGGGGGGGAGAGAGAGGGAGAGAGAGAGGGAGAGAGGGAGAGAGGGAGGGAGAGAGGGAGGGAGAGACAGAGAGAGAGAGAGAGAGAGAGGGAGAGACCTATCTCAAAAGGAAGAAAAGAAAACACATACTTCAGAAATAATTAAGGAATTTGAAGTAACACGGAATACAGACAACAACCAGGTCTGAATGGAAAAAGTTAAGATGTATAAGATAATATCTAGCGGGTGTCTTAATAGACAATTAGCCCTGTATCTAACTATTGACAGAAAGTACAGTACATTTCAACATTAACTGTTACAGAATACTTGGAGGGAGTAATCAGAGTGCAGAGGAAAAGGAATGATATTAATTATGCATCAGGATACATTTTTATGCCTCTGGATCTTTGACTTGCTGTTTTACCTGAAATCCCACTATTCTGCCTTAGGAAGTCTTAACCTTACAGGGTTGGTTAAAATTTCACTATTTTATTAAAGCATCCCAATCAGAATTAATCCCATAATTGTCTCTATCATAATTAATCATTCTATGCCACTGGCTTATATTAACATGTTACAAGAGAGAGGATAAGATTGTGCAAGACATATTTTAGCACATCCACCTGCACACATCACCTTTTAAAGAAACTTTCCAATGCCAGGCCATGCTGAAAGGACAAAATTAGGTGGCCATGTTTTATATTACAAAACCTAGGCAATCTCCCCCTCTCAATTTTGAAAAATCACCAGGGTTTTTAGATACAAGAGTACTGAAGACATTATTTTCTACCAGTAATAACTAAAAAAATTTGACATGTTATCAGCCACAGTATCTATTAACAAATACTAAAACCATCTAGGAATCGATCCAAGAAAGAACGCATAAGGTTTTAAAAGAGAATATTTAAAAATTATTTTAAAGGACATAAAAGACCACAAGGATTAAAGAGACATACCACATTCATGGATGAAATGATTTAATATTAAAATTCAATTCCCACAAATTAGTCTTTGCATTTAATGCAATTCCAACCATAATTCTAGCATTCTGACAAATTGATTCTAAAGTTTTTATGGAAGAATAAAGACCCATAAAGACCCAGAAAACTTTGAAAAGAAGAACCAAGATTAGAGATTCATTCTACTAGATATTAAGATACACTACAAAGCCGTAAGACTAAAAAAATGTGGAATGGGTGGGTATAAGAACAGACCAACTGGCCAATGAAACATAAGAGAGGGTCTAGAAATAGATCACATATATATATATATGCAAACTTAGTGTAATTTAAATTCTTTGATAATCACTGAGGAATATCACATTTTTACAGGCAATATTAAAAATATAGGGCTGGGCGCAGTGGCTCACGTCTGTAATCCCAGCACTTTGGGAGGCCAAGACGGGCAGATCACAAGGTCAGGAGATCGAGACCATCCTGGCTAACACGGTGAAACCCCACCTCTACTAAAAATACAAAAAATTAGCCGGGCGTGGTGGCGGGCGCCTGTAGTCCCAGCTACTCGGGAGGCTGAGGCAGAACAATGGCGTGAACCCAGGAGGCGGAGCTTGCAGTGAGCCGAGACTGCACCACTGCACTCCAGCCTGGGCAACAGAACGAGACTCCGTCTCAAAAAAAAAAAAAAAAAAGGATCCACTATTTAGAGAAAAATAAATCTGAGTTCATACCACATACTTTATATAAAGGTAAACTTCATGATGACAACAAAAGACTCAAATGTGAAAGGTTAAACTCTAAATTTTTTTTAATGTAAGATACTCTCAGACTTTGGGGTGAAAAATTATTTAAGCAAATTCCCAAAAAGAAAATACAAGGCAAACATTTAATGGATATCATTACATTAAAATTAAGGATTTCTCTTCAACTACAGACACCAAAGACAGAGTTAACAGAAAGATGAGAAACTAGAAGACATTTACAATGTTATAAACAGAGACTACAATCTAGAGTAAATGATTACTGAAGTTCAATAAAGAAAAAATAGGAAGCCCAATGGAAACACTGGCCAAAGATATGAATGATTTCAGTTCTGGACAAGATGGACTAAGCACATGCAACCCCAGTTTCTCCCATTTAATACAGCTATAAAACTTGGATGGAATACAAGGGGCAGCTATTTGGGGACTCTGGCAGGAAGATCAGGGAAGATAGGAATTTAAAGTACCATTGAACTTGTGGTGAGTTTACCCATTTTTCCCCTCAGGTGTCCCTAGTCTGGTTTCAATCCAGCCTCAAACCTGGAAATGAGCATAAATGCTGAAAGGGCGCTCCAAGAGAAGTCTGCTAGTTCTAGTGGGAGGAGATACATCGTATTACCTAGAGAAAGGTTTCTCAACTTCACCACTATTAATCTTGGGTAGTTCCTTGTTGTGGGAGTACTGTTCTGTACACTGCAGAATGTGTGCAGCATCTGGGCCTCTACACATTAGACGCCTGTAGTACTCCCCAACCAAGAGTCTCCAGACATTGCCAAATGTGCTCTGGGAGACAAAATCACCACCACCACCACAAGCCACTACTAAGAAGTACTGCTCTAAGCCTTGAAATAATAGATTAAAAGGAAATGCTGAAAAAAAAAAAAAAGTCCAAATAACCCAAAAGAAAGCAGAAAAGCAGAAATAGGAATGAAAAACAGAGGCTACAAACACAAAACAAATAAATGGTAGGACTAAATCCAAACTTTATGCTGTCTACAAGAATCTCACTTCAAATATAACAATATAGGTAGGTTAAAAGCAAAAAGATGGACAAAGTTATGCCATACAAACACTTTTTATCAAAAGAAAGGTAGCGTGGCTATGTTAACATCAGACAAAGACTTCAGTGTCTTGAGTAAGTGTCCATGAACAGATGAATGGATAAAGAAAACATAGTGTGTATGTGTACACATATATACACACACAATAGAATACTATTTAATCATGAAAAAGAATGAAGTGCTACCACTTGCAGCAACACAGATGAACTTGGAAGACATTTTGTTAAGTGAAATAAGCCACGCACAGAAAAATAAATTCTGCATGTTCTCACTCATATGTGGAAGCTAAAAAAAGTTGATTTAGTAGAAGTAAAGAGTAGAATAGTGGCTACTAGAGGTGGAGAAAGAGTAGGAGTAGGGAATTGCCAAAGGTTGCTTAACAGATACAAAAGTACAGCTGGATAGGAGGATTAAGTTCCAGTGTTCTATAGCACTATAGGTAACTATAATTCACAACCATTTACTGTGTTTCAAATAGCTATAGGAGTGAATTTCCAATGATACCAACAAATGATAAATGTATGGGGTAATGGATATGCTAATTACCTTATTTGATCATTACACACTGTATCCATGTATTGAATTATCACACTATGCCCCATAAATATGTAGTTATGTATCAATTAAAAATAATAATAAAAGAAAAAACCATTAGAGAAGATTTAAAACTTACTGAGGATTAAGAGGGATATGATATTTATGACATAATATAATGATATAATATTATATCCAGCTATATAATAATATAATATGATATAATAATATAAAAATATATATTATATATAATATATAAAAATAAAAATATAAAAATATATTTATAATAATAAAAGGTAAATTTGCCAAGAGAACACAACAATCCTATATAACAACAGCCCTTCAAACTATTAATACATGAAGCAAAAACTGAGAAATGAAAGGAGAAAAACACAAATCCGTAAGTGTTGCTGTAGATTTCAAATCTCTTCTCAAACTAGCAGACAGAAAAAACAACAAGAATACAGAACTGAACAATACTATCAACCAACTGGATCTCACTGACATTAATAGAAAACTTCACCCCAAGGACTGCAGAACACACATTATTTTCATAGGCTCCTGGGTTATAAAACCTCAGCAAAGTTGGCCGGGCACGGTGGCTCACGCCTGTAATCCCAGCACTTTGGGGAGGCCGAGACAGGCGGATCACGAGGTCAGGAGATCGAGACCGTCCTGGCTAACACGGTGAAACCCCGTCTCTACTAAAAATACAAAAAATTAGCCGGGCGTGGTGGCAGGTGCCTGTAGTCCCAGCTACTCCGGAGGCTGAGGAAGGAGAATGGCGTGAACTCAGGAGGTGGAGCTTGCAGTGAGCCTACATCGCGCCACTGTGCTCCAGCCTGGGCCACAGAGCGAGATTCCGTCTCAAAAAAAACAAAAACAAAAACAAACAAAAAAAAACCTTAGCAAAGTTAAAATAATTGAAATCATACAAATTTCTCTGACCTTTAAGAATCTTTAAGTATTTAATTATGAAAGTTTTTTTTTTGAGGAGTCACTCTGTCGCCCAGGCTGGAGTGCAGTTGCACGATTTCTGTTCACTGCAGCCTCTGCCTCCCGGGTCCAAACAATTCTCATGCCTCAGCCTCCCAAGTTGCTGGCATTACAGGCGTGCACCACGACACCCAGCTAATTTTTGAATTTTTTAGCAGAGACCAGGTTTCACCATGTCGGCCAGGCTTGTCTTGAACTCCTGATCTCAAGTGATCCACCCACCCTGGTCTCCTAAAAAAGTCTACTTTATGAAATAAAATATTAAGTATATTTAAGCATTAATTTTAAATTTGCTTCATCAACATACAATAATATACCAAGGCAATTATATGTCAACATAAAATAATCATTATTATAACCTTCATTTTCATAAGGCCCCATAAATAATAATATGCAATCTCTGGCTGAAACTGGAAATGACAGTCTAATTAATCCACTAAGACAAGAATTCTAAATTCATTATTATATCAAATCAGATTCATGTGATTTGGGGACTTCTATCATACAGAAGGTGGTTGTATAAAACTATTAATTTGCAGTGTATGCTACATTGTTTCCTGATTAAGATAAAACAGTAGCACATATACTAAAAAGAATTAAATGTCTATAATTCCTTTCCCTACTTCCAGGGCCAGGGAATAAAAAGCTAAATGCTTACATCTAATCTGGTTTGATGCTGCTTAGTCATCTGATCTTGAACCTTCAGTCTTCGGAGAAGTTCCTTAAAACCCACCATTGGTACAGGAATTAACCTGAAGAAACGCAGTGAACAATTTTCAGACCTTAAGCTTATTACTACAAAATACAAGAACTTAAGGTTTTAGTAACACTCATGTAATTTTACATCAACTTTCTAGGGCTCTAAGGCAGATCTATGACTATGAGATAACCATGTTATACCAAAGAGATTTTATTCAACCTCCCTATTTTACAAATGAGGAAATACAGTTCAGTCAAAACATTACATTATTAAATGAAAACGCAAACAGAATTTTCCACTCCTAGTTAGTTCTCACTATGCTATGCTGCCTTACCATA
Source organism: Pongo pygmaeus (assembly GCF_028885625.2). Classification (NCBI taxonomy): domain Eukaryota; kingdom Metazoa; phylum Chordata; class Mammalia; order Primates; family Hominidae; genus Pongo; species Pongo pygmaeus. The sequence continues at coordinate 88,357,221 of NC_072376.2, forward strand.
ATCTTTTTTTTTCTTATTTTTTTCTTTTTGTTTTGGCTGAAGCTTTAGCTGGACAGTAATCAGTATTTTTTAAAGGCCAGGAAAATGAAAATAAACTTGCCTCATATGTAAGAATTATAATTAATAGCTCCCATGTTTGCTTTCCTAGTAGCAAATATTAGTTCTTAAATGAAACAAGATGAAGACATACTTACTTTTCAGAATCAGGGTTATCTACCTTGGCCTGTTCCCAGATAATAGGATCAACACCTACCACAAATAAAAAATATTTTTTCTAAAACAATTTTCTATTTTTATAATATGTGTATGACAAAGGCTTTCCTAAAGCAAGACCCTAAACCCAGAAGCTATAATGAAAAGTGACTGTCAAATCTGATCACGGTAAAAATACAAATTTTTGCAGAATACATGAAGTTCAAAAAAAGTACAGATTAAAAGGAACTATCTATAACCTATAGGATAATAGATTAACCTCCAGAATATAGAAACAGTTCCTATACATCAAAAAGGAAGACAAAAAAATCTAGAAAATGGGCAAAGGACACAAATAGGTAACTCACAAAAAATACAAATGTAGCTAATAAACATATTAAAAATAAGTATTAATTTTTAATTATTTTGCCATCAGTGGCCAGAAAAATAACATTCCTGTTATGAATATAAACGGTAGAACTTTCCCTGGAGGGCAATTTGGCAATATCTAACATACATAATATTGACTCAAAAATTTCATTACCAGAGATCTATTCTAAAGAAATATATACCAATGTGTTCTAAGACATGTTTACAAGGATATTGTTAATTACTGTACAGTTTGTAATACTAAAAAGAAAACAACTTAGAGGTGTTAAGTAAAGGTGTATCCATGAAATACTATGCAATGTTTAAATACAGTAAGATTCATCTTCATGTATTGACATGAAAAGTGCTAAGAAATACTGTAAAAAGGCAAGCTGAAGGTGTATATGCAGAATCCTTTTTTAAAAGATCTACATGTAAATATGCTTACATTTCAAATCACAGATAAAGGATTAAACATAGTACCATAAATTGATAGTAGTTACTTCTGGGGAAAGGAACCAAAGGTAATCGATCACATTGTCAATCTAGTTATGCCATCCAGAATATTTTACAGTGAGAATACATTCAGGTTTTACTTGAATATTCAGTTAAAATGAGATAAGCTAGAAAAAAATAAGCCAAAATTTTACTAGTAAATTACCTTTGGGTAGATGGATTATGGACTATTTTTCTTCAGTTCACTATTTCTCAAAATTTCTATTTTAACATATACATATTAGCTATATAATAAAAAACTAAATGAATACAAATATTTAAAACTATTTCCCAAATAAGTAGATATGTGATGATACTAATTTTATTAGCATTAATAACCAACCAACACCTCTGAAATAGGGGGAGTGTTTAGTTCTAAATCTTTCTTTTTTTTTGAACTCTGATTCTAGAAACATACCAGCAGGAGGATTCTGTAAAAGCTGTTTGATCTGTGCAGGAGAAAGTTCTGTTCTAGTCATAGAAAGGGTTACACCAAGTTGCTGCAATTGTGTTTTTATATTGGCTTGTTCAAAATGGGCATATAGCGTTGTAGCTGGAACTCTTCTTGAAGTACCATTTGGCGAACGCTCAACAACATAAATAACAACTTCTGTCCTGAAGGAAGAATAACCAATTTATAAAATATGGAGCACAAAACTCATAGCGACAAACCTCAGCATATCATAGCATGTGATTTCAGAAGGGTTTAAGTTGAATTCAGAAATGGTTGTTTTAGAAGGCAATTAAAATGTTTCCTTTTTTTTTTTTTTTTTTGAGCAAGGTTTGCTCTGTTGTCCAGGCTGGAGTGCAGTGGTATGATCACTGCAGCCTCAGTGTTCCAGGCTCAAGCAATTCTCCCACCTCAGCCTCCAAGTAACTGAGAATACAGTTGCACACCCGCTACGTTTAGCTTACGTGTGTGTGTATACATAAATATATATTTTATATATATATTTTTTAATTTTTTTTGAGAGACGGACACTCGCTACATTGCCTAGGCTAGTCTCGAACTTCTGGTCTCAAGCAATCCTCCCACCTTGACCTCCCAAAGTTCTGGGATTACAGGTGTGATAAGCTGCTGTGCCCAACTGTTTTCTTCTTAAATCTTGGAAAATAAGAAAGTTTTACTTAATGTAATGTTCATTTACAAATCAACCTAAATGATAAAGTTAAAATGAACCAGGTAAATAAGATAATATTTGTTTTTTTTTTTTTGAGACAGAGTCTCTCTCTGTCCCCCAGGCTGGAGTTCAGTGGCGCAATCTTGGCTCACTGTAAGCTCCGCCTCCCGGGTTCATTCTCCTGCCTCAGCCTCCCTCCTAGCTGGGACTACAGCTGCCTGCCACCACACCCGGCTAATTTTTTTTGTATTTTTAGTAGAGACGGGGTTTCACCGTGTTAGCCAGGATGGCCTCAATCTCCTGACCTCGTGATCCGCCCGTCTCAGCCTCCCAAAGTGCTGGGATTACAGGCGTGAGCCACCGTGCCCGGCCAATAAGATAATATTTATAAAGGGGTTTGCTTAGTTGCAAAATCCTATGTAAATGTTATTTACTATAGGAAATTCTCTTGAAATTTATGGGTTGCTTCTCTGCAATTACAACCACAAGTAAAATCTGATTCAATTATTGCATCTCATTAATAATCATTCCTCCAAATATCCTAAAATAAATGTCTTGCCACTAACACTGAGAATTATACTTAGGTCAAGGGAAGTAAAGCAATAATATTTATTCATGAATGAACATGAACAGTAATCAGTTAATAACATTTTCCAATAACATCTTTATGGCCCTCAATTTGCACGCATCTATGACAAATGGTCCCTTCCTGGCCTGAATGAAAATCTAGAAAATTATTAGCATCTAGTAAGTTAAAAAATCCAAAATTTTAAAAAAACTTTTAAATAAGTGTTTTTATAAATACTGAATAATCACTAGCTGAGAAAAGGCATTCTGCTCTGAGAGTTAATTTGTGCTTTAGCAACAAAAACATTATTGATCACTCCCTTAGGACCAGAAATAAATACACAGAAATAAACAGTATATTTATGTATACTTACTGATCATCTGGCAATGTTTTAGTGCCCTCTACATTTACAGTAAGGGTCTGGTTTCCTCCCAAAACTTTATGCAATGATTCTACCAACTGTTGTTGTTGGCTTCGAATCTCTGTTTCTTTTTTGTTGAAAACTAAAACCACTAGCCCATCTTCATCTTTATTACTGGGCATGCAACTATAACCTACTGCCTGTGGAATGACAAAATAAACAATATAAAAAATATGTACAGATCTTAAATCAGGTGTTTAATATTAATAGCTTAATATCTGCTAAAATGGGAAAAACAACTTAATGTCTGGTAATTAAGGGAATAATGATTCTTCCCACCATTTTGTGCCCTAGGAGGTCATAAAATTATAAAGAAAAACTATTTTACCCAGGAATAACATTAACCTATAGAGTAAGATTAACATTTCCTCTTTGAGAGAGTAAACAGCTTTCTCCCCTAAAAAATTTTGATATTCATTATTGTTGGTTGTTTCTGAACCATCTGCATGTCATTATAAAAGTGACTGCAAAAATCACCAACTAATTATAATTTATTTCACTATACAGATTGTTCTCAACTTACGATTTTTCCGTTTTATAGGGTGTAAAAGCAATATGCATTCATATATACATACATGGAAACCATACATGGAATTCTGATCTTTTAGTTTTTATTATAAAATTATTATTATTATAAGATGGACTTGATGTTAGATTATTCTGCCCAATTGTACACTAATCTAAGTGTTCTGAGCATGTTTAAAGTAGGCTAGGCTAGGCTACGATGCTTGGTAGGTTAGGTGTATTAAATGCATTTCTGAATTACAATATTTTCAATTATGATGGGTTTATTGGGATGTAACCCATCATAAGTTGAGGAGTATCTGTATATCTGATTCATGGAATCTTAAACTAAGTTTTAAATATATAAAGAAGTAATTTACAAATAAATACTTTAAATCATAGTAATGACAGTCAACTTACAAATACTATAAAGAATGTCTGTATCACTTTATTGGTTTATATAATACAAAACTTTATGAAACAGGGTTGTTGTTTTTTTACATATTAATATGACCAATTATACTTTTCTAAAGAATTGTTCTTTTAGATAGAAGCCTTTTATCCCTTTTCACCACTCATCTGCAACTTTTAAAAAAGAATTTAAATTAACTCAAGTGTACATTATGCATTTTACCATGTTACACACCAACTTTATTATTATATTCAACTTATGTCTATTATTGAATACCTCTTAGCGACTAAATACATGTATCAAAATTTCAACTATATGCACTCAATATACTTTTTGTTAGTGATGAGACAAAGAGATGTTCTGTAACAAGACAGGCTGACCACTTTATTCAAGGATCTGATCCTCAGCCTTACAGCTCCAAACACAGAGTTATGTACATACTGATTAGGTTTAAGAGACCAACGTAGGCCAATATAACTCCTAAGAGGCTGAGGTATAAACTGGACTGCAATACATAACTTGTTATGGAAAATGCATTACCAAATGGACCTAACCTAAATACTCTCACTGGCTGATAAAGACATTTTCTGAAGGGACAAATGAGAAGGTTCTTTGGTAGGCAGGGAATAAGAACAAAGAAAATGGGCAATATTGTTTTAATAGCTTTGGGGTTATACATGCCAAGGGGAATTCCTGTCTGCTGGTTAGCGTATACTCTCCCGGCCAACGTTAAATGAATACCACTCAATCGTAGTTTGGTGTCTCCCCTTTACAGGCGCCAGGCAAACCATTCTCCTGTTTACATTTTTTTTCTTCAGTTATAAATCACATTCTAGTCACACCTTCCTTCATTCATATGCTGGTCACCTTCAACCACACATACGTATGAAATCACTTCAATTTTATAATTTCTATATTTTCAAAATAAAAGTATAATCATACCATGTTCAAGGAGTAAAGACCCAAGCAATTGTTATCTTGATATTGATCTAAATATATTTTCTGTTATACAAAATCTTCAACTGAAGATAAAAATAGTATTAATAATACCTTAAATCGGCAAAAGGGATTTTCTTGTGTGAATTCCACTGGCGGAATATTATTGTTGAAATACCCTTTTCCTGTTCCCCAAAAGGCCTGCAGTTGATTCCATTTTGCCAAAATAGCATCTCTCTCATCTCCCAACAGCGTTGGAGCAGAAAGAGCACTCGCAGTGTTTATCAGCTGGTTGGACTGGGTAGGAGCTTGTGCAGGCTGACTGAAGAGACCACCTAATGCTAAAAATGTACCCAAAATTAGTATTTAAAAACAAAACAAAACAAAACTTAATCCAGATCCTAGGCGTGGTAGGCAAAATAATGCCCCCCCCACAAGATGCCCATATCCTAATCTACAGAACCTATAAATATGTTATCTTACATAGCAAAAGGGCCTTTGTAGATGTGATTAAATTAAGCATGTTGAGATAGAGGGTTATCCTGGATTATCAGGAGGGACTCAACGTAATCATAAGATCCTCAAAAGTGGAAGAGTGAGCTCAGAGTCAAACAGATCTGAAGATGCTATGCTGTTGGCATATGGCAAGACGGAAGAGCCACGAGCTAAGAAATGCAGGAAGACTCTAAGAACTGGAAAATGCAAGGGAATGGATTCTCCCTTAGTGCCTCCAGAAGTAACACAGTACTGCCAGGACCTTCATTTTAGCACAGTGAAACCCACTTCTGGACTTCTAATCTCCAGAAACTATAAAATAATAAACTTTTATTGTCTTAAGCCACTAAGTTTGTGGTAATTTGTTATGGCAGCAATAGGAAACTAACACACTAGGCCAAACCTTAAAACGTTAAATTTGCTTTTCTAACAATATTTTTTTGAGACAGGGTCTCACTTTGTTGCCTAGACTGGAGTGCAGTGGCAAGATCATGGCTCACTGCAGCCTCAACCTTCTGGGCTCAAGCAATCCTCCTGCTTCATCATCCTGAGTCACTGGGACTACAGGAGTGCACCAACATGCACCTGGTTAATTTTTTTAAATTATTTTTTGTAGAGACAGGGTCTTACTATATTTCCCATGCTGGTCTCAAAACTTCTGAGCTCAAGAGACTTTCCTGCCTCAGCCTCCCAAAGTGCTGGGATTATAGGCATGAGCAACTGTGCCCAGCCCTAATGATGTTATCCAAATTAATTCCATTACCAGAACACAAATTGGGTCCACAATATTAAACCTACACATGAAAGAAGGGAGGGAGGGAGGGAGGGATGCATGTGGATAAAGAAAAGTTTGTAAAGATGTAGGATTTTTAAAAATAACCTTTATTGCTGTTATATTTATATAATAAATACAAATTTGGGGATACAAAGTCTAAAAATCATTGTTATATCAATACCAGCTTACTAAACATTTTCCTTTCTCTCATTATTAAAAAATATATATAGTAGTAATAAATGCATTAACCATCAGTATTCTAGGCTAAAACTTTAGATGGCTGTGTAACTTTGGGCAAATCACTTAACCTCTCTGGGATACCAATTTCTCTAATGGAAAGAAGGGCCAAGTTCTTAGGGCAGATAAATATGTCCCAGAGTGTGAGATAAGTACGCAATCTTTTAACAAAGGGAGGAGCAAGTCTAAGGCTCAGAGCTTAAGGCAAAGTTATCTACCTAGAATTTATTTACACTATATTTTCTTTGTACTTAATTTCAATTACCTTTTCCTTAGAGCAAATGATACTAATTTTCCACTTATAGCAGCAATAAATTTTACTTTAAAATAACTGTATTTAGTGTTTCAAAGTAAACTGATTTAAAGAAAATTCTTAAATAGTAATACAAATGGTATGTAGATAAGGAGAAAACGTGAATACCAAAATGACCTGAGTTTTAAAACACTGTATTAGATATTATTTAAGTTCTCTTTCAGCTCTAAACATTGAAAGTACCACAAGGTCCATGGAGCTTCTACAGGGCTAGAGAGAGGCTCTTTTACTCTCCAGAAAAGTATTAATTCCCAAATTAGTATATATAAACATTGGCAAGAACTGGACTAGAATTCAGAACACTTGAATCCTGGTTTATTATAAGGTCACTTTCTATCCTTGAGCAAGAAATTCCTGGGCTTTATCTTCCTCAACTTTTAAATGAGATGAATCAACTGTGATCTCTATACCGAGACATATGCAGTCAGCCTCCTATGCTGTTGATTATTCCTTTGGCCTCCAAAGAAAATCTTCATCTTCTGTTGAATACACATCCTCCTTGAAAGCCCTTCTCCCTTAAATTTCCTGACAACACAGTCTCTCTTGGTTTTTTATAAACACATTCATTCATTCATTCACCATTAATTCATACAACAAATATTTACTGAGTACCTACTAAGTGCTCAGAGCTAAATACTAAAGATACAGTGGTAAACAAGGTAGACAAGGTGCATTAAACAAACGGAACACATCAAACAAACATTAACAATTGTGGTAAGTCCTTCAGAGAAGTACAGAGGTTCTGGGAGTACTAAATAAGGGAGCTGATCAAGCCTGAGAGAGTGGTCAAGAGAAGACAGTTTCATTAGCACTTCAGTTAGGGCCTAAACGAAGGAGTCAGCTAAGCCATGGGGTAGAGGTAAAGGCGAGCAGTATGTGTAACATCTCTGTAGAGACAAAGAGAGGAAGATGAGTGGACAAAAGCAATAAGGAGGACTAACAATGAGGTAGGAAAAAACTAGACTGGAGTGTCACAGAAGTTAAGGTCTCCCATTGGCCAAATGCAACAACTGAAACATATTTATTAAAGCCCATGCATTCAAAATGGTAATTTTCTAAAGTAAAGATCAAATTTTTTTTAAATCCTAACTCCTTGGATACCATTAGAAATAATGAGGCCACCAACTCCTTTTTACAAAAATTGTCCATTAAAAAGAAAAAAAATTATCTTGCCTTTACTATACAAACTGTACATCAGGGTGATCAAGCAGTCTTGGAGTATGAAGAAAAAGTTCCTTTTACAGAAGAAATTTCAGTGTGATAGGGAGGAAATTAAAAAATCACCATTTTGCAACTCCTAATAAGATAACTGATTGAGGCAATGATCATCAAGGAATGAAACCATTAGGTTAAAGTAGTAAGATAAAGATACGCTGTCACCATCTGAACCTACTGATCAATCTTAGCATCACCAAAAGTGAGATAGCCTCTCAATGTGATGTGATATGAAGCACACAGCAACACTTGCAAAATGTTCTTACCAAAAAAGCAAACATCAAGTCCTTAAAGCAGACTTTATTTACCACAATTATGAGAGATAAAGTTAAATAATATTACAAGGAAGCAGAAGAAAAATACAGAATGGGGGGCATTTAACAAGACAACTGGAAAATTCATGAGGGAAAAAACAGAATGGGGAATTCTCTACACTAAAAAGAACTTAAGGGACATGACAAGAAAATGAATGTGTGGTCCTTGTTTGGATCATGATTCAAACAAACCAAATAAGAAAACGCTTTTGAGACAAATAGGGAACTCTGATTATAGATGGGGTATTAGATAGTACCAAGGAATTACTGTGGGTTGGAATGAGGTACACATTTTTAAAGAGAGAAGTATAGTAAAGTAAGCATGAAATGACATGCTTGGGATTTGCCCTCAAATACGTCAGTGATTTAAAAAAAGGAAAAAGGAGATGGATAATAACAAGTTCTGACTTTTGATGACTCCAGCTGGTAGGGTTCACATCACTTCTTTTTTTCTTTGTTAGCATTTTTCATAAAGAACAGTAAGTGTTCACTGGATTTACTGAGATGATTAATGACCTTAACTTATCTGATAAAATAAACAGAAACCAGATTGGCAAATAGTTTGTAAAGGGGAGGAGAGTAGTAGCTGAAGTGAAATGTGGGATTAAAGTAGTTTTTTGTTGTTGTTGTTATTACTGTTTCAAGAAAAAATAAACTTTGAGTTACTTAAATGTGGATGAGAAGGTGAAAACTGGGGGAGGGAGTACAGCTAGAATAATCAACAGCACACGTGCCCTGAGAAGGCAGGAGGTTATAAGATCCTGAGTCAGGTAAGAAGAGGAAAAGGTGGATAGAGGGAGAAAAAGAAATAGATTTGGTGGAGGGAAGTTGAAGGAATTGCAATAAGGGATTTTATTTTTTCTTTGTTTTTTTTGTTTTTTTTTTTATTTGAGACAGTCTTGCTCTGTCACCCAGGCTAGAATCCAGTGGTGCGACCTCAGCTCACTGCAACCTCTGCCTATGGGGTTCAAGCAATTCTCGTGTCTCAGCCTCCTGAGTAACTGGGACTACAGATGTGCACTAACACGCCAGGCTAATTTTTGTATTTTTAGTGGAGATGGGTTTCACCATGTTGGCCAGGCTGGTCTCTGACCTCAGGTGATCCGCCCGCCTCAGCCTCCCAAAGTGCAGGGATTACAGATGTGAGTCACTGCGCTCAGCCCCTTTTTGTCTTTGAAGTAGCAGTCAAGGCCATCTGCTAAAAGTAAGAACAGATAAATTTGAGATTTGAAGAGAATAAAGGTTTAAAATTACTGCTATAGAAAGCGGGAGAATAAGTTGAAAGTAGAAATTTCACAGGATTACCAGGCAACATTGAGACCTGAGGTTGGTGATCAAGAATTTAGAGAGGTATTATCCCCTCTTCCATAATGTGTGATTTTTCTCAAGCAATATCTACATAGACAGTTGGGCTTATAAAGGCCTGGGGTTTTTTCAGGCAAATGTGACACAAAAACAAGGAAGTTTAGCATATTGGCAAGAGATATAGAAATGGAAGGCCATGGAATCTAAGCTAGTTAGAGTAGTGAAGACAGAAAGAGCTAACAGAGCAGAAAGTATCAGTTGTCGAAAGATCCAACAGTCTTTTGAAGGATCCTCGAAAATCCATGCTTTGGCTTGGAAAGGACTTCTGGCGGTTGTCAGAAAAGTCAAATGTGACTTTTCCCCTTGATTCACAGGTATTGCCAACTGAGATAGGAATAGCTGTGACTGGTAAAAGGGAGCTAATAAGTATGAGGAATACATGGACGGGCATCTCTATACTGAGATAGGACAAGCAGTGGTCCTAACAATGCTGCTCACTAATTTATGGTCAAAATCCTACTTGGCTTGGGGGTAGGAGATGGCAGCATTTAAGTGTTAGTGTTTCTAAGAGTTTTGTTCTAGTACTCTCCTCTTACTCCAGAATCAGGTCTCCTAAATGACATCATCCATATCTACCACTTTAAATACTACTTATGTTCTGATGGCTTTCATAAATATATACAACTACCCAGAGGACACCTCAAACTCATTATCTACCCACAAACATCTGCTCTTGCTTTAGTAGTCTGGATCTTAGTGAAGAGCAAGGGATCCTTCAGTTACGCCATCCAGAAGCCCAAGATACCTTTATCCAGTCATTCGCTTTTATTGATTCTACAAGTTAAATCTCTCTCAAATTCACATCCTGTTTTTTCTCTCCATTCTTAACTGTCACTGCCTTAATTCAGGTCTTCACTATTTCTTGCTCAGATTTTCGCAACAGCTTCACCAGATCTCTGCCTCCATTCCAACCCACCTATAATCTATCTTTGTATTTCTCTAAGAGATACTTCTAAAAATCTGATTATTTTCCTGTCTAGCTTAATCCTACAACAGTTTAGAATTGTTTAAGGACAGCTCCTTAGTAAAACATATAAGGCACGCTAATAATCCAATTCATATCTAACTCTCCAACTCTCACCACTGACCCTGAGGTCATTTATGCATTTAAAAAAACTGCACTGATCTAGTTATACTGGTCCCAAATGCACTATACTCTGCTATAAACCATGCCATGTTATTTCCTCTGCGTGGATACCCTAGAATCTCCTTGACTATGGGCAAGGATTGTGGTCTTCAACCTTGTACACCCAATGCCTGACATACGATATATACAATAAATGGCTATTACATAACAAAATGAGCCCCTTCCAATTTTAAAACAGCACCAGATTCAAATTCCCATTTTCCTAACAAAACTAAATGGAACTACAGTTACTCATAGTTGGAGAGACTTTATTTCAAGAAACAAAGGAAACACTTCACTTTTGCTGTCCTTTCCTTAACTACTTAAATATTTCATCAAATTTTGTATTTTTGCAGGATTGTAGAAAAGATGAATGACTGGAATAGCTGAAAGAATAATTCTGAGAATACGATTCTATTATCTTCATCCTACTATTAGGCAATCCTTGAAATTCATGTTTAATAAGTTAATAACTAATCTTCAATGACTGAGTAGGATGAATTTTAGCTAATCAAGTTACTTAAGAAAAATGAAACAAAAGTAATTTTAAGAGGCATCAGATTGGAAAAGTGAAAAGAGCACCAGAATAAGTAGTTGAATTTATGTCCCTGTACTTCTTCTAGAGAGGTATACAGGTAAGTCACAATCTCCCAGGTTCCTCTCTTCACCCATAAAATGGGGATAACAAAAGTATTATTTCACACGGTTCTTGTGAGAATAAGTTAACCCATACAGAACAACCCCTGGAACCCACTGCCATACCACCTAGTAAGGATGGTTAGTAAGGAAGCCATCAGACTAATAACCAGACTGTGTCAAAAGGACTTGGGAGCCAACTTGAAAAGGCTTGCATTGGCCAAAGATGTAACAATTTAAGCATCAATAAGAATGGTAACTGCAATGGATTAAAAAATAGCAACTAGTTTAAAGGCTGCAGTTTCTGACATTAAAAAAAAATTGGTCATCTTTGGAGAATGCTAGATACCCAACTCTTTATTCTGGAAACCAGTAATAAAGAGAAAGAATCAACCAAACAGATGAAGTCAAGTTTCTCCTCATAGAAGTATTTCAACAAATAAATGAATCCAGGTGGAATGGCACTATTTGTAACCCCTAATGAATTAATGGATCTAGGTAATGATCACCAATGGCTCGATGGCTGATCAGCCATCACCAATGGCTGATCACTCAAAAAAAAAAAGATATTAAAAGTCTTCTGATAAAAAATATGCCTATAAAAGTCTTGCAAACAAACAACAACAAAACAACAAAATATATATATGTACGCCCCAGATCTAACCCAATCATCAAGAAATACAGAGAACAATGGAATGCGTCAAACTATACCATAGGTGTGCAATCAGAAAAGTCTTGACTAAAAAACTCTATAGGATAAACGATCTGTTTTCTTCAACAAATTAAAAAATAAAAAAGAGAAGCCAGACGCGCTGATGCATGCCTGTAATCCCAGCACTTTGGGAGCCGAGGCGGGCAGATCACGAGGTCAGGAGTTCAAGACCAGCCTGGCCAACATGGTAAAACTCCGTCTCTACTAAAACTACAAAAATTAGCTGGGCGTGGTGGTGTGCGCCTGTAGTCCCAGCTACTCAGGAGGCTGAGGCAGAAGTATCACTTGAACCTGGGAGGCGGAGGTTGCAGTGAGCGGAGGTCGTGCCACTGCACTCCAGCCTAGGCGACAGAGCAAGACTCCGTCTCAAAAAATAAAAAAAAATAAAAAAGAGAGATAAAAGAGGAGCCTATAGAGATTTAAGACAGGCAAAACTAAATACTGTTTACATACTTGAATGACAAAATATAAAGTAAGGAAATGATCACCATAAAAGCCAAGACTGCAGGTCCTCTGATGGGGAAGCGATTGGGAGGGAAACGTAGTAGGCTTCTGAACTGGCTGGCCAGGAACCATCTCCTGACATGGGCAGTGATTACAAGGGTGTTAACCTTTGTAAACTATATATAATTCATTAAGCTGTACTTTTGTGCAGTTTCTCTATTTGTTATTTTTAACAACAAAAATTTAAATGGAATGATCCTAAACACAGGGACCTTATAACCCTAACTATGCCAATCAGTGTTCTCCCCAGTTGCTATCATATTTAAACATGAAAAGTAACATTCCTAATCCTTTGGAATGTATTAATAATTCTTATAAAAAGTCCACTAAAGTATTCTGAATGCACTCAATAATGTCAGCTAGTATTGTTACGGTTTTGTATTTGAAGCTGAAAACCTCATACTTACTAGTTTGCTGCTGCTGCTGTTGTGTATTAAATCCTCCAAATCCCAGTCCAGTTCCCAAACCAGTACCTAAACCAGTACTAGTTCCCGTTGTTGTGCCAAAACCAGTACCAAATCCAAAACCTTTGTTCTGAGTACCACCGAAGAGTCCTTTGAATGAAAAGTTGGAACTTCGTAAGTTAAAAAAAAAAAAAAAAAATCTGACCTCTACTTCATTTACTTCTACGAATGACTTAAGATGGCCTCTTACCAGTAGTGCCTGTGTTAGTGGGGGCAGAAAAGCTGAATGCAGAACCTGCAGTTGTAGATGTTGTCCCAAATCCTCCAAACCCACCTAATTAAAAAAGAACAAAAATAGAAAGGAAGAATCTTTTGTATATATAAAGGCAACTTCTTTTTAAAATTATTTTATAATTGCTACATATAAAATCAAAATATATTGATCTAATTTTTCCTTTCTCTACTTTCAAGATCAATTTTTTAAAAAACTATACTACCAATCAAGAAGTCAAAATGTTACAAGAAATGAACTAAGCATTTAAAATAGAAATATCACAATGTGATATATACCCTTCAATTAAAGGCGTGGTTAACAGTTACAGCTGAGAAAACACATTAAGCCTATTGCCATAATTCTAAAATGACTATGTATGTACTTTTAGAGGAGGTGTTGCAAATTCATATGCCTGGAAGATTTAGACTGATAACAGTAAAGAGTAAAGTAGACTATGTGTTTACTGATAGGTGGAACTGTTTAAAATGAACAGTTTTTTAGATCAGCAGTTCCTAAATTCCAGCAGATACAAGAAAGGTAGTTTAGTAGTGTCACATATTCCCATTTTTTACCCCAAGAGAAAACAGGAAATCTGGATTTTCAATGTAAAATTTATTGGTTTTTGGCCGGGCACGGTGGCTCACGCCTGTAATCCCAGCACTTTGGGAGGCCGAGGCGGGTGGATCATGAGGTCAGGAGATCGAGACCATCCTGGCTAACACAGTGAAACCCCGTCTCTACTGAAAATACAAAAAATTAGCCGGGCGTGGTGGCGGGCACCTGTAGTCCCAGCTACTCAGGAGGCTGAGGCAGGAGAATGGCGTGGACCCGGGAGGTGGAGCTTGCAGTGAGCCAAGATCATGCTACTGCAACTCCGGCCTGGGCGACAGGGCAAGACTCCGTCTCAAAAAAAAAAAAAAAAATTATTGGTTTTTAAACCCTAATTCAACTACTTTTTTTTGCAAGGAATTCAAATGTTTTGAAAACAGCATACCAAACATATCACATTGGCAGACTTGTTGCCAGTTTGCAACCTTGGTTTTGGTGAATTAATTTATGTCTAAATTAACTTATATTTCTACTTAGTCTCTGTCAAGACTAAGTAACTTTTCAAAGGAAGCATACCAATATACTTACCTCCACACAACAAGAATGTATTTCTTGAAGGAAGAGATTTGACAGATAAATGGAATGCTAGCCAATCTAAAATTGTTTTGTTATTTTTGTAACTTATTGTCAGTCTTCAGCTGATTACCAATGTGGTATCAAAAAGCCTTTCAAGACAAATGTTTGAACCATTAGTGTCGAATTATATTGCAGATTTTTTGGAATCTTCCTTTAATCTCATTTATTTCTGATATACAACACAGATTCATCAATATTGCAATATAGAAAATACAAGAAGAAAAAATGCAACCATTTTATATTAATCACCTCATTCTGATTTGGAAAACTACTCAAGAGTAAGCTGCATGTTGCATGCAGGCACAACTAAATATTCTATTTACTTGTAGGTTCTACTGCAGTACTGCAAACTGTAAACACTTTCATAAAAATCACCTGAAGTACTAAGCACTGTTGTAATTTCTTTTCATTATTCTTCACTTAAATAGAATAACTATGATATAATCTGAATTGGCTACACAATAGAAACACTAGTCAGTTTCTCATCATGCTCCACAACATCAAAAATGTTTTAGTAATAGCAGATCTGCAAGTATACAAAATAAAAAACAAGAACGTCTATCAGCCCTTTGCTGAAGGTTAACACATATAAAAGTAGTTAAAACATGTTACATTATCATAACTCAAAACTTAACAGTAATAACTCCAAATGAACATGAAATCAGGCAAATACCAACAAGTTTATTTATTGTTGTTGAATTATGAGCTGGGTGGCTTTATTCGGAAACACAAATTTCAAAGTAAGATTTCTGTTTTGCCCAGTGCCAATTTTAAGCAAACAAGGAAAGATAAACACATCAAAGGACAGTGATATGTGATCACTTCGAATACATCTTAATTAAAATGGATCATCTTGTCTTTGAAGTTTTCAAATATTCTTCGAACTGTTTTCAACTGAGATGCTACGGTGATAATCACATTGCAGTAACCAGTGAATGAACAAAATAACAAACTTCCCAATTAACTTTTAGGGAGTAAATAATGTTTATCAAATGCATATAATTGGCATGGGCACAAGAGGCATAACGTAAGAGACTATGGACGATAAATTCATATACGAGCAGCTGAAGAACAAGTTTTTTCCTACAGTGTCACTATGTAAAGTACACATAAACCTATTTTAAATGTATATATCATTATTGTTTTGCAAAATTTCTAATGAGCTGCAAACAACCCACGTGCATATGAAAATCTTCATAATTATCTTTTTGAATGCAAAGACGTCTAGCTTACCTTTTAGAATTCGATGCTATATGACATAAAATTAAACTGCTCTCTTTGAGCATTTCCCAAAATTCCAGCAAAGAACCGGGGATTCTTTCTATAATTACAAATCTTATAGAAATTACACATCTTATAGTATCCTAATCTGCTGAGTTGACCAAAGAAATACATTATTATCATTATAACACAAGTTAAAAAACAAAACAGGTTACTGCTGTTCGTATAAGACTTGTTTCTCTTTGGAAACACAAGGACAATAAAATGAAATCTCAATGAAAGATGCAGAAAAAATGAAAAATGACTGCAGGAGTCCAAGAATCCCAGGATGGGCTTGACTGGTGGTGAGTTTATACTTTGGAAGTCTTACCTAATAATTTTAAAGATATATTCTATTCAAAATGATAATCCAAATGCTTATCATTTGGAAGATAAGTGCACATTTAATAAAGGAACATTGTAACTTGCAAAACTTTCCTAAACCACATCTTTTAAGGCAGCAAAAACTTGATACAGATGTTTTTGATTCGAGATAAGGAATTAAATTTCCTTTCCTTATTAGACAAGTAACTGTTCTTTCCCAAACTCCAGGAACCACAATATTCTTGGACTCCAGCTCTCAACACTGGTGACACATACAACCCGCAGTATCTACCTGCACTTGCCAGACTGTTACCAAAATTGAACGGAGTCGCCGAGGTAGTAGAAACACCGAAATTCCCAATATTAAAGTTCACTGCAGGATTAGCAGTTAATCCGAAACCCCCAAAATTAAACCCACTGGCGGTGGAGTTGGCAGTCTCAAGCCCACCAAATCCTGATAGGCGTGTAGACAAAGAAACAAAATTTTAAAAAGGGGGAGAGGGAAAAAGAAAAGAAAGCAAGATAAGGATTAGAAGAATCAGCAGGAGGTTTCACAGAAGTGAACAAACCTGTTTTTGCTCCAAACAGTTTAAGAAAGCAGAGTGGGGGTGGGGTGGGGCAGAAGGAAGAAGCACGACGGATAAGCCCCATAGCGAGGACCACAAGCGGCCGGGGCTGGAACTAAGGGAGTCAATGGGCAGTGCCGGTGGATCCCCAGCCCTATCCTTGCCGAGTCCGGCAGCGGGAACCACGCAAGCGTTCCCGCCCATCCGGGAGGCTGAGGTGCAGAGGGGAGGGAGGCTCTCGGGCAAGGGGAGAGGGAAGCAACCTCCGATTTCTCTGAGTAGGACTCCCCGGCAGCGGGAAGCGAACCGCTCAAGCCAGGGCCCTGTGGAAACTCACGCGCGGCGCGCGAGCTTCTAGTGGGACCTCGAGTACCCCCGTGGCCTCCTCGGGTGCCGCCTCGGCCCACTCTGCCGCCGCCCGCCCTTTTCCAATGCCTCTAAAGTCTCCGCGTCGGCGGGAGATTCCAGGATCCCCAGGTCGGAGAGTCTCGGACAGAGGGGGCGGACCAGACCCTTCCCCTTCTTCCCGGGTGAAGGTCTAGGGGGATCACTCACCCGCGGGGGCCGCGGTGGCTGCAGCGGTACCGGAGGTGCCCGAGGGAGCCCCAAAATTGAAGGCCATGTCGCGAAAGCAGGAGACCAAGGAGGTTACTCCCGCGACGCGCAGCGCGCTCCTCTTCTCGGTCCGGCCGGGAAACCACCAGTCAGATCACCGAGTTCCGCCTCCTTTCTGACCTAGCCTAAGAGGCCGGAAGGCGCAAAGGGCGTAGGAGGTAGGTGGTTGTGAGGGAACGCCCCCAGCCGGCTCACTTCCGGTGGGCTTCGCAAGCCTGTTGGGTGTCACTGTTAAGGTAAAATGCTGGGACGCTCGCGAGGGTGTGCCTCGTGAGAGTCCTTTAAAAACTGCCGTAGGGAGGTTCTTTGGGAAAGGTGTGCAGAGGCTGAAGTTGTTACTGTAGGGATACGCGGTAGACAGCTAGAATTTGCATGTGGTAGGGTTGAAGTTGCTGCCTCATCAAAGAGCGGGCCTGGGAGGTCGGGCAGCAGGGCTGGGGTTGGAACCCCCGCAACACCCACGAGGAGGTGGTATTTGAACCCAGTGCTGAAGGATGAGTAGACGGAGCAGAAGCAGTAACGAGGATGCACGTTGGAAGAAATGAAAGAGAATGGAATTGTAGCAAACACTTTGCGTTTACTATGTGCCAGGCACTCTTCTAGACATTTTACATAATTTAATCCTCAGCTATCTTATGAGGTGGGTTGCTGCTATCTCCAATTTATAAAAGAGGAAACAGGTACCAAAGGGTCAGGCTGTGTCCAGAGTAAATACTCCTAACCACAGCTCTAAGGGGAGCACTGAAAAAGAGGGGAAGAGTGGCCCCCCTCTATTGTACTTGTAATATAATTTAATCCTCAGAATAACTAAATAGAGAAGATTCTGTAACTGTTTTGCAGGTGAGATGAGAGAATTGAGGTTTGGAGTTGTTAAGCAGCTTGCCCAAAGTCACCTTGCAGGTAGGTTCTGGAGTCTAGTTTTGGACTCATGTTTCTCCACTCCAGAGTCCCAATTTGTAAAAATTACCATTATATTATATTGCCTTGTAAATTATGGTAAGGATTTCAGACTATTTCTTGAGGGTAATGGGAAACCTTTAAGGGGTTTTAGGCAGAGGACTAGTATGACTAGAATTTTATTTTTAGAAGATCCCTCTGGCTGCCATAAGGAGAATGGATTGGAAGGAGCCAGCATGCCTGAGGAAGATAGAGCTTTTAGGAGTCTGTTGTTGCACAGGTAGGAGATGATAATGACTTGGATTATATCTGGCAGTGGAATTAGGAGAATAAATTTGAAAGATACTTAAGAAATAGCATATATGAGACTTGTAGTATTTGGACGTAGGAAGTAAGGATTCAAGGACAACTTCCTGCTTTCTGGCTTGGGCAAGTTGGTGAATGGTGGACCAGTGTCTGACTCCTACAAACTGAGTATGCTCTCATACCCACTGCACTGCCTTCTTTCACTGTTTGTCACAGATAATTTATCAATCTAATTTTTCCTTACAATAATATATATTCCATAAGTGCAAGAACCATGTCCCTCTTGTTCCATGCCCATCACAAGTGCCTGGCATATAACAGGGGGAAATAAATAATGAATGAATGACAGATAGGTGGAAACCAGATCTTGAAAGACCTTCCTTAGCATGTTAAGGAGCTTTGATTTACCAGCAGCTTATCCAGCCTGCGGCTCACAGGCCACATGTGGCTCATGGCTCAGGATGGCTTTGAATGCAGCCCAACACAAATTCGTAAACTTTATTGAAACATTGTGAGGTTTTTTGCAATTTTTTTAAAGCTCATCAGCTATTGTTAGTGTTAGTGTATTTTATGTGTGGCCCAAGACAATTCTTCTTCTTCCAGTGTGGCCCAGGGAAGCCAAAAGATTGGACACCCCTGATTTAGCACATAGCCTAATAGTTAAGTACTTAGCTTACCTTAAGAAAACGAACAACCATTCTTCTTCTTCCATCATGGCCCAGGGAAGCCAAAAGATTGGACACCCCTGATTTAGCACATAGTCTAATGGCTAAGTACTCAGCTTACCTTAAAAAAACAACCCCCCAATCTAGTAGAAAGAAAAACCAAAGATTAATTTATGGAGTCTGCCAGAAGCTCAGGAATTGGAGATATCACGTATCTTCATAAGTTGGGGTAAAGGGAAGATAAAATGAGAGGAACTGGTTGAAAGTCTATTTAAGAAGCAGTTAGAGCTCCCAAAATCCTCTTCTGACCTAGTGCAGCCAAGTGAATGCTTCTTCCCCACTCTAGAAAAAGAATGGAGAATTCTTCTCTACAGTGATTAAAATAGTATTTGCCAGGCACAGTGGCACCAGCCTGTAGTCCCATCTACTCGGAAAGCTGATGTGGGAGGATTGCTTGAGCCCAGGAGTTCAGCCAGCCTGGGCAACGCGGTGGGGACTCCCCCGCACCTCCTGCCAATGTCAAAAAAATAGTAGTGTCTCTGGACTTGGGGGCAGCAGACATTATTGAGAGTGGGTAGTGCCCTACTGAATGGTGGAAGAGTGAGTGGAAATGCATGCCTATACACCTTCCCCCACTGCTCCCAGAACATTGGCAGCCAGGCCTTTACCCTCCAGGAAGATATAGGAGAATTTTCTACGGGTGAAATGACCAGTATCAAAGAAAAGACAATCATCTAACATCAGAAATCTCTAAATAAATGATTTAGCCACATCACATATAGCAGTGGTTCTCAACTGGTGCCAATTTTGACTTCTACTCCTCCCATCCCCTGGCACATCTGTCAGTGTCTACAGACAGTTTTGGTTGTTGCAATTGGGAAGATCTTACAGGCATCTATTGAGTAGAAGTTGAAGATGCTGCAAAACTAGGACAGACTCCCTTCCTACCCAAACAAAAAATTACCTGCCTCCAAATACCACTATTACAGAGTTTGAGAAATCCTGCTTTATAATAAAGCTCACACTTTGCAAGCCTCACTAAGGCACTCAGAACTTCCATTCAGCTTTTAAGTCCCACTCTTATATATGAGTAGACCAGCAAGGATTACCAAGCTGAGGAGAGCCTTTAACACAATGTATAGAGGTCAAAACAAATAGAGCAGCAAAAGCATCTTGGAGGAAACTAACTGCAAGGAGAATAAAACTTTTAAAAAGTGAACATATCCGCAGAGAGATAGGAAGAGATATTGTAACCATGAAATAATATCAGGATGTTATTATTTTCAAAGAAAGGTATTCTTAGCAGAACAAAAGAGAGCTATTGGAATTTTAAAGCTATTACCAGAAATGAAAAACCCAGTAGAAGTGTTGGAAGATAAAGGTGAAGAAATCTCTCAGAAAGAAAAACAAAAAGACAAAGGATGGAAAATTGAGGAGAAAATAAAACTAGAGGACTAGTTCAAAAAGTCCTCTATCACACACACTGTTATATCATGCACACTAATACAATAATTTCAGAAAGAGTATAGAGAAAAATCTGTCCTTTAAAGTCCTTCAAGATTTGGTCTCTTCCTATTATTCGTTCATTCAGAGTTTGAGTCCTGCTATGTACTTGGTACTATTCTGAATGCTAAACAAAAAAGGTATGGTTTGTGCCCTTGAGAACTTACAGTTGAGTGAGGGAAAACCAGATATTGAGTTAATAGTACACTTGTGGGCCAAGTGCAGTGGCTCATACTTGTAATCCCAGCACTTTGGGGGGCCAAGGCGGCAAAGTCACTGAGCTGGGGAGATTGAGACCAGCCTGGGTAATATAGGGAGACCCCATCTCTACAAAAAAAAATAGACCAAATTAGCCAGGTGTGGCACACGCCAGCAGCCCCAGAGGTTGACGCTGCAGTGAGCAGCGATCACGCCACTGCACTCCAGCCTGGGTGATGGAGTGAAACGTTGTCTCAAAAATAAAGAAAAAAAAAATAGTATACTTGTGACTGTTCAAGAAGGCAGCACAGGTGAGGAAATTATTAAATAATTCAAGAAAATTTATCATAATTGAAAGAGACTGCTGGGTTGAAAATGGTTCACCAAATGCTCATTACAATTAATGAAAATAGACTCACACTAAGGCACATTCCAAAATAACAGAACCATGATAGCAAAGAAGTTTCCAGAGAGTAGAAGAGGTCACACACACAAAAACAAGAATCAAAATGGCATCAGACTTCTCAATGGTAACACTAGCTAGAAGGCAGTTGAGAAATGCCTTTGAATTTCTGAATACAAATTATTTCCAGCTACAATTCTATTCCCAGCCAAGTTATAGATCAACTGAAGGGAGAATAATAGCATTTTTAGACAAAAAAAACTTAAAAAACAAAATACCTCCTGTTTCTTAGGCAGTTAGTTACTAGAGGATGTTTGCCACCAAGATGGAGCCAATGCTGAAAGAGGAAGACATTAGGAGCCCAACACAGATGGCAGGAATCCTCAGGATGACTTGGAGAGCAACCAGTCCAGACTGTAGCAAGTCAGGTTCTGGGGAAGGCTACTTCATAAGGTTGAGCAATTTGAGAGAGATTTAGACAATCAGCAACAAGGTTGGGGTTGAATTGGTAATAAATACATGAAAACCAAGCCAGTGGGACAATTAATATTAGATGAGAAAAGAAAAGTGTTGAAATGTTACTACATGGCTCAGTTGTGCAGTTTCCACATAATCCCAATAATGTGAATTGAATATTGAGCTAGACAAAATTATGGCATAACTATACTGGAAAGATGGGGGAATGAAAAGAATATTTGTGTGCATAGAAAAGAGCTAAGCCCTCATCCTCCATGGTGGGGAGTCAGTGGGTAATGCTGAAACAAAATTCACCAAGCAGCATATCATCTATCTGGAGACAAGGGGGTAAATTAAAAAAAAAAAAAAAAAAAAGGCTAAAAGAGGTGGCTGCAAGCACTCTGAGAGTAGTATCTGCTTTTCTTATCTTTTTAAAAAATAACAATTGTAGAATTGTTTGATTCTTAGTATGTGCTTATATGTATAACTTTAATAAAAATGAAAACAATAACAAAAAGCCTTTGTACTTATCAAAATTGCTAATGTCATTTGACCCAACAATGCTACTTCTAGGAATTTATCTTATAAATGATTTGGCAAAATAATGGAATACAAGGTAATTCATTACAACACTATCTATAATAATGATTGGAAACAAACCAGCGTTTGGTTAAATAAATTTTTGCTTTTATACAAAGGAATACTATTCCGTTATGAACTGGGAACAAAAAAGCCCCTTATGTACTGAAAAGAAAGACCTCAAAGATAAATTACATGTGGAATGTTCATCCTTGGAGTTGAAAAAAAAAAATTACATGAAAAATGCACAATTCAGAACACTGTATGTATGCTACAATTTGGGTTTTAAAAAAAAAGAGGGCTAGAATATATAAATACACATAATTTGTACAAAATATTCCTGGAAAAATACATTTGAAAAACCAAATAATATTGGTTGCATCTGGGAAGATGTATTGGGTGGCTAGGAAATGGGTAGAGGAAGACTTTTACCCTAAACCCGTTTTATGCATTTTGAAAATGTAGAAGGGTTACTTATTTGAAAAACTAAGTAATGCTGGCTAATATGGTGAAACCCTGTCTCTACTGAAAATACAAAAAATTAGCCGAGCGTAGTGGCACACGCCTGTAGTCCCAGCTACTTGGGAGGCTGAGGCAGGAGAATCGCTTGAACTCGGGAGGTGGAGGTTGCAGTGAGCCGAGATCGCGCCACTATAGCCTGGTGACAGACTCTGTCTCAAAAAACAAAACACACATACAAAAAACCCTAAGTAATGCTAATTGTTGTGGGAAGTCAGGGACCCCAAATGGAGGGACGGGCTGAAGCCATGGCAGAAGAATGTGGATTGTGAAGATTTTATGGACATTTATTAGTTCCCCAAATTGATACTTTTATAATTTCTTATGCCTGTCTTTACTGCAATCTCTAAACATAAATTGTAAAGATTTCATGGACACTTATCACTTCCCCAGTCAATACCGTTGTGATTTCCTATGCCTGTCTTTACTTTAATCTCTTAATCCTGTCAGCTGAGGAGGATGTATATTTTCCTCAGGACCCTGTAATAATTGCATTAACTGCACAAATTGTACAGCATGTGTGTTTGAGCAATATGAAATGTGGGCACCTTGAAAAAAGAACAGGATAACAGCAATTGTTCAGGGAATAAGAGAGATAACCTTAAATTCTGACCGCTGGTGAGCCAGGTGGAACAGAGCCATATTTCTCTTCTTTCAAAGGCAAATGGGAGAAATATCGCTGAATTCTTTTTCTCAGCAAGGAACATCCCTGAGGAGAATGTGTGCCTGCGGGTAGGTCTCTGAACTGGCCGCCCTGGGCGTAGCCATCTCTTATGGTGGAGGCTGCAGAGATGAAATAAACTCCAGTCTCCCATAGTGCTCCCAGGCTTATTAGGAAGAGGAAATTCCCGCCTAATAAATTTTGGTCAGACTGGTTGATCTCAAAACCCTGTCTCCTGATAAGATGTTATCAATGACAGTGGTGCCCGAAACATCATTAGCAATTTTAATTTTGCCTCGGTCCTGTGGTCCTGTGATCTCGCCCTGCCTCCACTTGCCTTGTGATATATTCTATTACCCTGTTAAGTACTTGATGTCTGTCACCCACACCTATTCGCACACTCCCTCCCCTTTCGAAAATCTCTAATAAAAACTTGCTGGTTTTTGTGGCTTGTGGGGCATCACGGATCCTACCAACGTGTGATGTCTCCCCTGGACGCCCAGCTTTAAAATTTCTCTCTTTTGTACTCTGTCCCTTTATTTCTCAAGCTGGCCGATGCTTAGGAAAAATAGAAAAGAACCTACGTGATTATCAGGGCAGGTTCCCCGATATCTGGCGCCCACGTGGTCTTTCTTTTGCAGGATTCCTAGTGAGAGTGCAGATATGCAGGTGAGGACAGCAGGAATGAAGACTGATGGGTGATTGCTTAATTGATTGTATGTGGAGGGGAGGGAAAGGAGGAGTCTAGCATGAGTCTCTGATTTCTGGCTATACAGTGAAATATGATTGTGATGCCATTTTCTAGTAATGGGAATTTGGGAAGAAAAGAAAAATGAGTTCCTTTACTTACTGCATTTGAGGCAACCTGGCTAAGGATATCCAGCAGGTGTCTGGATATGTGAGGCTGAAGCTGAACAGTAAATCCCATTTACTTCCCAGACTTCAATTACAACCCAAGCACAACCCAACCTGTGTTGTGAAAAGAAAGACCTCAAAGATAAATTACATGTGGAATGTTCATCCTTGGAGTTGAAAAAAAAAATTACATGAAAAATGCACAATTCAGAACACAACCCAACCTGTGTTTGGGTTGTAATTGAAGTCTGGGAGGTAAATGGGATTGTCAGGGAGAGAGTATCAAGTGAGAAGAGGTTGTAGCTGAGCACTAGTATTAAGAAGAGAGCAGAGATCCCTCAAGGGAGCCTGAGATACAGGGGCCAAATCCAGCCCACTGCCGATTTTTGTAAAATACTCTTTTGTTGGAACATAGAGACATCATTTATGTGTTGGCTATAGCTGCTTTCATGCTGTTAAGAACAGAATTGAATAGTTGTGACAGGGCACCTGGCTTGCAAAGCAAAACGATTTTCTGTATGGCCCTTTGGAGAAGTTTTTCAAACCCCACCTAGACTACTGCAGCAGCTCCCGTAGCACAATGAGCAAGACTGTCTATGACCTTGGCAGTTCATATTTGGTTGCCTGCAGAATAAGTTAGCTGTGGCTGGGGTTTCCTCCTTCTAGGGAAAAGGCTGCACCCAAGCTCAGGTTCCCATGGGACTGGTGCCTTCTTCATCACAGGAGTGGAGATTTTTAACTTTCCATGGACAGCTGGCATTTCCAGACAACTCCTGTAAACCATTGGCACTCCAAATCCAAACCACCTGTTGCTCAGCACCTTGTGTATTCCCCCGTTGACGAGACTGCTTCTTCAAGCTTGCCCTATTAAAGGGGAGACAAGCAGGATGTGCTCTTCTGAAACCAAACAGCGTTGTGGGCCTTGGCTCACCTCTCCATGGGATAACATGAGGATGGTACCTTCTTTTTTCCTGGCCCTGTAAATTTGTATTTCCTCCAATGAAGCTCATTCCTTAACCCACGCTATGTAGCTTTGTGGATTCACCCTGAAGGGTGGTGTATGACAACTGATGACCCAGAAGACCCATCTTGCATGCCAATGGAGACCTAGCACAACAGCTCCTAATTGATCTCTCTGCATCCATGTTGATTCTCTTCAATTGTAGTCTTCATCTTGCAGCTAGAATGGGTCTTTCTAAACAGACTTGCCCACCTTCCTCCCCCAACCCAATTGAAAACACAATAGCTCCCCATTGGTCTTAAGACTTACCAAAATACCCAAATCTTTAATATGGTTTAATGACACTCAACATGATCTGGCCTCTGCCTTTTTCTCCAGCCTTATTTCCCACCATTCATCCCTCTCTGGACTGCAGCCAAATATTTTCTCAGTCACTTGTAGTAAACACGTTTCCTCCTGCCCTTGAGCATGTCCTGTTCCTTTTGTCTGAAATACCTTGCTTTGTTTAATTAACTCCAGCTCCTAGTCATGTTCCCAAAACATGAAACTCAGTTGAAATTTTACATTTATCTGTATGACTATTTGGTTACTGTTTTCCACACTAGACCATAAGATCCATAGATCTCTTTTAAACCAGTAGCCTAGTTTATATTCAAAGTGCCTAGCGTAAAGTGGGTGCTTAATGAAATTAGTTGAACACATTTTTAGGTATAATGTAGAAAGAAGCCAGGATCCAAATACTGCATACTGTATGATTATATAAAATGTCTGGAGAAGGCAAATCTGTAAAGACTGAAAGATGATTAGTGGTTGCCAGGGGCTAGGGTTGGCAATACTGAGTGGCTGTAAACTGGCATGAGGAATTTTATTGAGGTTATGGAAATGTTCTAAAACTGCACAACTCAGTAAATTTACTAAAAATCATTGTATTGTACATTTAAAATGGGTGACTTTTATGGTATGTAAATTATACCTCAATAAAGGTGTTTAAAAATAAAAACTTGACTAATGAAAAAATATAGTTATTGGAAATGAGATCTTTATTTTGTGCTGAATGTGTATACATGTTTTTGTACTTTGTATTCTATACCATTCATCCTATACTATTTTCTTATTGCTAATGGATATATGTTTTAACATACCTTATTGTTTTAAAATTTTTTTCTTCTGGATTTTTCTTACTCCCTGATTTGAAATAACTAGGCTTGGCATGTTACAAAGTTCCAGGTGTCTCTAACTACCTTGAGTAAGAAGAAATAGGTACAAGAAGCTTCCCTGTGACATAAACCAGCTGCAGAGTTAGGATTCCTAGGAAGTATGTATCTTAGGGATCAAGTGTCCTTGATACATGACATTTGTAACACTGAGCCAGGTATTTTAAGACTGATCTAGATTTGCTGATTTCAAAAATAAGTTGCAATATTGGGATGGGAAAGGTTTTAAAGGTAATCTGAATTTTGGAACTAATAACTTTAGTACCCTAGATAGTACCATAGATAAATATCCCTAGAAACAAAAGCCTCAGCACTTTGGGAGGCTGAGGCGGGCAGATTGCTTGAGCCCAGGAGTTCAAGACCAGCCTGGGCAACATGGCAAAACCTTGTCTCAACAAAATATACAAAAATTATCCAGGTGTGGTGGTGCACACCTGTAGTCTCTGCTACTAGGGAGGCTGAGGTAGGATAATAACTTGAGTCCAAGAGGTCGAGACTGCAGTGAGCCGTGATTGCACGACTGCACTCCAGCCTGGGCGACAGAGCAAGACTCTCTCAAAAAAAAAAAAAAAAAAGAAAAAAAAAAACCCCAGTGCCTCTCCAATAGCTCTTGGATCCTACTGAGCCCTTTCGGGTGGACTTATCTGCATTTTGGTTGGGTTTACCTGGAAGCAGACGTAAGATAAGGATGTTAGGACAGGTGGATGATTTGGGAAGCAGCATTGAAGGGCTGGGCGATTAAGACAGGGAATAAAGAAACACTGATAGAAAGTAGTTACCACTGTGAGCAACCCTAATTGAGGACACATGTGGAATAAGCCTGAGAATTGGTCCTCTGAGGGTTGAAACATCTATCAGCTGACTGACTCCTGCCCCATTTAGTTGAGGGTTGCCTTGGGTTATTAACTCCGATACTCCTATGGTGCTTCGAGGGCTCTTGAGAAAGACTTAAGACAGAAAAGTAGAGTGTGGGACTGCTTGGAGTGAACCTTGTCAGGCTGATTGTAACTGTCCACTACAGCGAAGCTGAAATCAGACATGGCCCAAGTGTGTGACTCAGGGCTGCATCTGTCAAGGAACATTTTTCCAGTGAAACTCCATAAACAACAGGACATCCAATGACATATGACTTCTAGAGCAATTTTATATAAAGTGGTTTTTTATTAATGAAACATTTCATGGCATTAAGGGTAGAAATAAACATGTCAAGAACCACATGAAGTGAACCAACTGTATAAGCTACATGAAGAGCATTCTGGTCAGTATTGTTAACAGGCACAAGCAATTTAGTGATAATGCCCAGAGGGCCAAGGATGCGGACCACCTTTTGCAGAACTCATATCTCGAGCAGTTTAAATTAAAAATTAGCCTCCCTTAAGTTAAAAACCCCAATAGGGGTTATCGTGTAGTGCTTGTTCCACTTGACCGTTAGTGATCTTTCTAGAACATGAGGAAATCAAGTCTGGTTGGAAAAGCCTGGAGCTAAAAGTGGCAAAGCCCATTTCCTGTCCTGTGCTCAACTCCTAATTTTCCCTGAGAGAAGTGAGTTAAGCTCTCTGTCTGGGTTTCCTCCTCTCTAAGTTGAGGATCACGGCACCAGAAGCTTGCATTCTGTGATCATGACGGTGCTTCCAATCACAGAGCCTTTGGGGGCCTTTCTAAGACAACTGCCGCAAGAAAATGAGCATGAGAAATAATTTATCTTGAACTTAAAGCCAAATGGGTGCATTCATTCCTCTTAATCTATAATTTTGACTGTAGTTTGTAGATCTGTCTCAGACTTTTCAGAAGGATAGTATCAAATGTGATTTAAACCAAATAACTATTAAGAATCATGAAACAGGCCAGGCCCGGTGGCTTACGCCTGTAATCCCAGCACTTTGGGAGGCTGAGGCGGGCAGATCACAAGGTCAGGAGATCGAGACCATCCTGGCCAACATGGTGAAACCCCGTCTCCACTAAAAATACAAAATTCAGCTGGGTGTGGTGGCACGCGCCTGAAGTCCCAGCTACTTGGGAGGCTGAGGCAGGAGAATTGCTTGAACCCGGGAGGCAGAGGTTGCAGTGAGCCGAGATCACGCCACTGTACTCCAGCCTGGCGACAGAGTGAGACTCTGTCTCAAAAAAAAAAAAGAATCATGACACAAGTATGGAAGTACTATGTTTTTGGTCTCCCTGCCAGTGTACAACTCAGTCTAAACGTGTATATCATTAACTGTTATCATTTACAGTATTTAAAATATCCTCCTCACAGATGATTATATCCTGATAATAGGACTAAACCAATAAGTATGCACTAGTGTTGTCAATTTTATTAGTATGGGTAAGTACATGCATAAATAAGACATGCCCAATTATCTAGTTAAATGTTGATAAATTCTAAAAATCTAGATATTTAGCATTATTGAAGACCAAATATTTTTGTCAGTTTTTTTACATTTTGGTGAGTTGGAGTATCTAAAGGTTCTATCTTGATTCTATAGAAAATTTGAGGGTTTAATGAATTGCCTCTGCCAAGAGGGGAAATATATCACATATTGTTTTAGTGTAGAAAAAGGAAAAATTGTCAGTAAAACAATTTATTACCTCAATACAGGGATAAGAAGCTATGGAAATGAAATCTATATTTTTTCTTCATTTGCTTACATTGAAATCCAGTTTTAAACAAAAAAAAAATCCTTTTGAATGGTTCAGTTGTTAAGAAATTCTATAAGCACTTTGTCAGCTAAATGTATAGGCTTCTTACTTCAAAATGAATGGTGAACTTTGAGAATCAAAGAAAATGCCCTTAAATATGCTTGAATTCTGAACACTGTGACATATGATGGCTCCCAATTCCCTGTCTGAGGTTATGCTGAAACCAAGAAGTCCTTTGAAAAGTGGTGTCTCTGCTTCTGGTCCTAACAGACCTTTCTTTAAAGTACTTTGTGCAATATTCTAAACATCCATCATTCTGTCAGCAAAATGATTGTCACAGGAAGTGTAGGGCACATGTTTCTCTATTCAGTGAGTGACAGTGAGCTACAAAACACTGGAAAGAACTGAATCTGAGGAAGGAACTTGTAAAAAGAACTTCAAAATTACCAAGAAGAAGGCTGTCCCGGAAGAAATATCTCTTCAGTCTAATCAGACTTTCTGAAACTTACGTGTAACTTAGGCTGTAGATAGATGGATATCCCATACTCATAATTTTACAAATAATCACTCAATATTAGATTAATTAATACAGTAACATATTTGGCAAGGGCGACTCAGGAAGAAAAATCAGTTACTCATTACATTCTTTCAGAAGCATCTTTTCATAGCACGATCATTTTGATTAAAAAAAAACCAGTTAACTATCCACAAGCATCATAACTAGCACTTAATTCTACATGAAATATCTGTACTTTATCCTCACCAACATTATTTATGTATTCTCTTTGTTCACAAAAGTACAAGTTAAAAATCCTTAGGAGCTTATTACTATCAACTCATGGGTACTGCCCCACCCAACCCCTTTCCCATTTGATTCTACCCAGTATTTTATTGTAGTTGGAAGACTGAGTTTCCCTGGAGGAATTATGAACTGAAGATCAGCATAAAATGTAATATGTAATGTTTTAGAAATCAGATGCATTTGAATGATATATTGGATGAAGCTACCATTTTACCCTGGGTCCCGAACTCATTTACTTCTGTTTTGCAAGTGAAATGGAGAAATACAACATAAAATGGTATATACGCATTTTAAGCACAAAGTTTGGTGAATGAAGCATACTGAATAAAGTTAGACCAAGTAGCATTAACAAGTGATGCAGAGACATTTTACCCACAACAGTGGTCACAAAATTCTGGAGCTACCAGCACCCAACAACAACAAAATTACTATACAAGGGTTTATTAAATACTTGCTAGACACATAAAAGAACAATTTCAGAGCCCACATGATTTTATAAAGCTTAATGGCCAGCCATGTCAGCCTGCTCTTTAACCTCTGGCCAGAATGTTCCTATCACTTGCCAGCGCCATGTCTTTTCCCTTCTTTCAACAGGCAACAAGCCTGCAAGGAGATGGAGGCTTTCCCCACGTCATGGTCCAGGTCAGGACAGCTCACAGTTTCTTCACCAAGCAAAGGCAATGTTTAGGTTCGAATGAGGGGTGCTCTTTCATCTGCTGTTCCCTGAAACACAGAAGAGAGAAGACAAGTTAGGTGTTCATGTCAGAAACTTCTCCCCAGTGTGAAAAGTTTGGGTGGGGAGTGGGGGCATGGAAGGAGGAGAGACCTATAGGAAGGGGGCTCATCCCACTCACCTCCCCTCTTGGGCTGCTGCTTGTTCTTGAAGATTCAGGCCTAACCTTTCCAGGAGGACTTCTCTGACCACTCCCACCCTCAATACCAGAGCAGTACCCTTCTCTGTGTTAATCTGGATTATAAAACTTAGACTCTATTCAATTTGCCTCCTTCCTAGTTTGAAACCTACTAAGGAGTAGTGTCTCAGAGATAGTAGTTCTCAATAATTGCTTGCTTGTTGAATATATGAGGAAGGTTAATTGTAGGAGCAGTAATTAACATTTCCATGAGGTTTCATTTGTGCTTAAGACAATTTCAATGACTGCATAAAGTCAGACTGGAAGATCCACACATAGAAATGGCAAAATAGTTTGCCTCACAGCTAATTCAGGCTAAAGTGACTGGCAGGGGATAAGAGAAATAATGGAAGAATATGGAAGTCAGGGAAATTCAGCTAATTTTACTCAGATGGTTTCACGTATTTATTTTCTACTTCACATTTGCCTTGGACACTTAGTTGAGGAAACTAGAGGAAAAAAGGCCTCTGTTGTAAAAAAAGGAAGCTGCAGAAAATTTAAGAAGGGCTTCTACAGAAAAGGCTCATTGGAGGTATTCAGGTTCCTGGTTGGGCTGTTGGTCACTTGGAAAGGCCAACCCAACTCCTTATCCTAGCCTTCCAGGAAAGTAACTACACCCATGTTCCAATCATTTATTATGCAGTGATACCTAAATCATAGGTATCTTCGGATACATCAGGGATTCTTTCCAAGCAGGGCCCTGGCTGTCTTGCTCTATAATCTTGGAGCTGTTTTATTATATTTAATAATACTTAAACCTTTATTGAGCTCTTACTATATGCTAACACTGGGCCAAGTCCTTTATGTCTACTATATCATCTAATCCTCATGAAAAACTCATAAGGGAGGCTTTTATTATCCCATTTTACAGATGAAGAAACTGAAGCACAGTTTCTAGGGTCATATAGCTGTTAAGTGGCAGAACTGGGATTTGAACTCAGGCAGTCTGACACCAAAGATCAGATGTGTAACTGTTATATATTCTTCCTTTTCTTTCAGGTTATTGTTTTCAAAGACATAAAGTTAACTCCCAGGGGATACATCCAAAGAGATTCTATTCCCCAAATACTAGATGGTACATTCTATCCCTCCACCTTCTTTGACACACTTCCTTTGCTTCCCATTTGGTCTAACAGTAAAATAAGCATGAAATCACTATGCCCAGCATAAAATCCCAGAATTCATCCTAATAAGCCAGCTGACAGCCCTTCAGTGAAGTACAGTTGAATTCCTCAGATAAAGTTATACAGTAAGGAAGAAGTTCCTTCAGCCAGTTCTCACCTCATCCATGGATCCCTGTCCTTTGCATGCAAGCCAGGTAAAAACCAAACCAAAGAACACACCCAGCGCCATGATGATGTAGGGTATGTTGGTGATAATCAAAGTAGTGTTAATCACAGACTTCAGTCGACTTGCCGTCTCTTTATCAATGTGAACACTCTGGAGAGGCAAGAAAATAGTATTCTCGATGACTAAACATCCAGTGTGTAACTGTTTTTTGCTATATCTTTCCTTTATTTAATACAATTTGGGAATGTCCTCCTGTTAGCAAACCAAACATACTGAAAATCCATTTATAAGTCAGAGTAATCAGAAGGGACATTTATTCATTAATATCTTGTCTTCTCCTGAAGACATTTTTTTTTTACTCTTAAAATAGATTGGAAAAAGGAGGTAAAATGTATTCAGAAATATTGAGACAGTTATCACCTTTTGTTTTATGTCAGATAATTCCAATTCATCCTTAAAAATCCAGCTCAGCATCACTTCCTTCCAAAAGTTTTCTCTGGCTACCTCAGGCCTAGTCAAAGGCCTCCTCTCTAAGTTTCCATCTCACTCTCTACCTCCATCATTGTCCTTGCACTCTGCATTGTAACTGTTTGTCTTGCAATGACTGTGAAGTCCCTGAAGGCAAGACTTAACCTCAGTCACCTCCACACTGGGTATAGCACCCAGCACACATTAGGTGCTTGATTAATGCTGGCTGATTAAATGAATAAATAAATGAAACACTGCAAAAATGGTATGTGGAAAGTATAATTTCTTTCTTGGTTACATCTATAGTAATCAGGACCACAGCCCTCTACAGAAAGTGCTCAGCGAAGTTGTGAGCTAACTAGAATTCCAGAGACTGCTGATAGTAGGAAATGTACTAGAATAACACTTAGTGTATGCAGAGCAGAGGAATTACCACCTGGTGTAATGAGTGAGGTATCTGAAGAGCTTAATTCCATAGAAATTATGAGCAACAATTCTGGCCTAGTTTAGGCTTAATTTGCATTGGAGGCCTGGCATAGTTGCACACGCCTGTAATCCCAGCACTTTGGGAGGCCAAGGCAGGTGGATTGCTTGAGCTCAAAAGTTTGAGACCAGCCTGAGCAATGTGGTGAAACCACCTCTCTACAAAAAATACAAAAATTAGTTGGGGCTGGGCATGGTGGCTTATGCCTGTAATCCCAGCACTTTGGGAGGCCGAGGTGGGCAGATCACTTCAGGTCATGGGTTTCAACATGGTGAAACCTCATCTCTGCTAAAAATACAAAAATTAGCCAAGGGTGGTGGTGGGCGCCTGTAGTCCCAGCTACTTGGGAGGCTGAGGCACGAGAATGGCTTGAACTCAGGAGGCAGAGGTTGCAGTGAGCTGAGACTGGGCCACTGCACTCCAGCCTGGGCAACAGAGCGAGACTCCATCTCGGAAAAAAAAAATTAGCCAGGCATGGTGGCACACACCTGTAGTTCCAGCTACTTGGAAGGCAGAGGTGGGAGGATCACTTGAGCCCAGGAAGTCGAGGCTGCAGTGAGCCAAAATTGCACCACTGTACAGGCTGAGAGTAAGACCTTGTCTCAAAAAAAAAAAAAAAAAAAAAAGAAAAGAAAGCATTTTTTTTCATTGGACCGAGTCAGTGGATTGGGTTCTAAGACATTTTTTCCAATAACTGGATAGAGTTTCCTCCTCGGTAAAAAGGTGGCATGGCAACAGTCTCCAATGTCACTTCCAGACTTCCAGGTCTAATATTTTATTTTTCTAGAGAAGAGAATAATCACGCTCTTCCTAGGAGGCAGCAAAAATACAAGGTTCCACTCCACACATCTGGACTTAATCTAGTCTTTCACAAAAAAGCAAATTAGAAGTTGGGGGTGGAGGGACTTCAAATATGCCACTACTGAACAGAAGTTGGCAGAAAAGGGCCCTTCTGCATTTTCAAAAAGACCTACTTTCATGCCCCTGCCCACAAACAGGAACATGGATGATCAGGAGCAATTGCAAAGAGATCCTATAAATTGGTAAATATTGCCTGAATTTTTCCTATGAAACAATAAAAACCTCATCTTAGAATTGTAATCACAACCCTTAAAAGTTTGTAAATGTGAATACCAATATAATGCTAAATGAAGAAAAAAGATATAAAATTGTATCTATCGTATGATTTCAACTATGTAATATCAAGACCAGAAAATATCAGGAGTTGACATCTGAACTGCAGCTCCTCTGAGAGAGAGGGACTTATCAGTAATTTACTTTTTAAATCAATTTTTTAAAAAATTTCTAAGAGTTCTATAAAGAGCACATGTTTTATAAAATGTAAAACATTAGATTACCTTTTAAAGTCGTTATTGGAAAAAATTGTACAACACATTGAGTAAAATAAAATAAAAATATCAGGCTGACAGATTTTGTGAATAGTGATTTTAATTTTTCTTTTTCTTGCTAATCTCTGTTATTCAGTATTCTACAAACAGCAAGTATTTTTAGGAAACAGAAAAATAATAAAAAGGAGAAGTTTGCCAATCAAGAATTTATTGAAGAAAAAAACCTGCGGTTTTTTTTTCCCCTCAAATTGGGTGGAAGCAGGAGAAACTGAGGAGATATAACTACAGTAAACGTGATATGTGATTCAGAAAAGAATTTATCACAGGTGTCTTAAACCAGCATGGTTTCGAAGAAGGGGGAGACAAAGGGCTAGCTGGCATCTATCTCAGTGTGAGCTATTTCCCTGCTTCAACAATGTCTGCCAATGGCTCCTTTTACCTGTTTTTGTTTCCTACGTGAGCAGCTCCCCAGAAGGGAATTTTGCCCAAATAGTGTTCTTGAGAAGGAAAATTTCTTTCCATCATTTCTCCAAATCAGCTCTCAGACACAGGCAGATTCATGTGAACATTTAAGTGAAATTTTCTGAGGAATAACAGGTTTTAAAAATCTTTTGCCCTTTTGTCATAACTTACATGTAACTACAACAGTAGACATCATAATGGATTTTTTCTGAGTCTGAAAACACCCGTGGCTCCCTCCGTCTCAGGACTTACCTCATTGAGGTACATCACTGGGAAAACCATGGTTCTAATGTCTCCCGTTTCACTACAAAGACAAAGGATGAGATTGTTTCAGAAACATCCTCATCACAATGGCACACTTTCCCGGACAGACACATTTATATGAAGATTCTAGTACACTTATTTCTTAAATTACCCAGAATTGACTGATTTCTTAGTTATCTTTGCAAACATGTACACCAAAAGTTAGATTCCAGTCTGTCTAGCAATTCCATGTGCTGTACGTTTATCAAAACACAAGATACTGAAGGCAGATTCCTTAAAATGATTACTATTCTCCTTAGAGTCATCAGGGAAGGCTCTAGTCGACAGAACAAAACTGTCACTCCTCAGAGTGTTTTGTAACTAGGCCACTGAAGTACTGTCTTTGCAATAAGAGCCAACTGAGCACGTACCATGTGCCAGCTCTGTGCTGGGTGTTTTGGGGATATTATCTCATTCAATTCCTAGAGTAGTCACCTACAGTAGGTATTACTGTCCCAGGTTTACAGATGAGAAAATTATGACTCAGAGAGGCCTAGGATCACCACAAGTAAGTGATGGAGCCAGAAATGTAATTCCACTTTGATTCTAAGATTCCAGCTCTTAACTACTAAATTATACTGCCTCAGAAATAGATATACAGATGACAAAATGCATTCTTGTAAACCACCTACTTCTTAGAAAGAGCCATGACACCTGGTATTAAATCTGGCAAATTCAATGAGGTAAACAAGCCAAGTTTTATAGATAAATATATTATGCATAGTTTTGTATCCTGTTTATTTCACTCAACATTATATCATAATTTTCTCATATCTAAAAAATTCCCATTGAAAAGTCTGAGCAGGAGATCATACTTTGGAATCCAAATTAAGCTGCAGCATGGGGAAGTAAGGCTAGACTCAAGAGATTATAACTATACAAATGAGAGCTATGGCTGGCCCCAAGTGGGATCAGTGGAAATAGAGAGAGAGGAAGAGACTCTGTCTCAAGTCTCTGAGTGATATAGTTTGGATACTTGTTCCCCCAAATCTCAGGGTGAAATGTAATCCCCAGTGTTGGAGGTGGGGCTTGGTGGGCGGTGACTGGATCATGGGGGTGGATTTCTCATGAATGGTTTAGCACCATTCCCTTGGTGCTGTCCTTGTGATAGTGAGTTATCATGAGATCTGGTATTTAAAAGTCTGTGGCACCTCCCCTCCTCTCTCTCGCTCCTGCTCACCCCATGTGATGTGCCTTATTCCTGCTTCACCTTCTGTCATGAGCAAAAGCTCCCTGAAGCATCCCTAGAAACTGAGCAGATGCCAGCACCATGCTTCCCATACAGCCTACAGAACTGTGAGCCAATTAAATCTCTTTATAAATTAACCAGTCTCAGGTATTTCCTTTCCTTTCCCTCCCTTCCTCCCTCCCTCCCTTCTTTCCTTTTTTTTTTTCTTTCCTGCGACAGAGTCTTGCTCTATCACCAGACTGGAGTGCAGTGGCACCATCTTGGCTCACTGCGACCTCCGACTCCCTGGTTCAAGTGATTCTCCTGCCTCAGCCTCCCGAATAGCTGGGATTACAGGCACCTACCACCATGCCCAGCTAATTTTTGTATTTTTAGTAGAGACGGGGTTTCACCATGTAGACCAGGATGGTCTTGATCTCCTGACTTTGTGATCCACCCACCTTGGCCTCCCAAAGTGCTGGATTACAGGCATGAGCCACTGTACCCAGCCAGGTATTTCTTTATAGCAACACAAGAACAGTCTAATACACCAAGAGAGTCAAGGTGCATGAGGGAAAGGCTTAGTGGAGTGGATAAAAGTTGACTAGATAGTAAGTTTAGATAGTAAGGCTTAGCCAAGTTACCTAAACGCTCTGCTTCTGTTTCCTCATCTGTAAAATGGGGATAATACAAGGTTATATGTGAATCCACATAAGGTGCTGAGAACAATACCTGATCCATGGGAAGCACTCTGTAAGTGTATGATTAAAGAAAACAAGTAAATTCCAAGACCAAGGCACCCATGAAAATGCTGATCATGCCCCATCCCTGAAGGGCAGAGGTGAGCAGGCTTAGATGAAGTAGGCTGTACTCCTCCTGACATCAACCCCACCAGACGGGCAATGGAGCAAAACTGCTGTCCCCTCCATAGAAAGAAGCAAAACTTACACAAAGTCATCTAATTTTTTGACATAAATGTTGATTTGGAACCTCTTGGCTGCTTTTAGGATTATTCCAGTCAACTGCAAATCAGAGAAGTGAAAAGGAAACATTAGGATTTATTAAACTGCAAACAACTTTTTCAATAGAGCACCATTTCTGTGTAGTCCTCATAAACAAGGTGACCATTACCATGTGTGACAGGCAGAGTGGAAAAAAGTAAAAGTGATCCCCAGAACAGAATGAGAACCATGGGTTGTATTAGGTGGCTGATAGACCAATGTGTCTCAAACATGAATATGAATGTAGGTCCTTGGGAATCCTGTTAAAATGCAGGCTCTGATTCAGTAGACTGGCCATTTCTAGCAAGCTCCCAGGATGCTGCCACTCTGAATAGCACAGCCTTAGAAGGACTCCAACAGGAAGGAGGCCTAAAAGATAGCCTGTCAGGTCTGGATTTCCAGGCAGTTGTCCAGAGAGCTAAGAAGAGGGTGGTGGTCACTGCCAGAGAGTGGCATCCTAGTATAGGGCCCACCTAGCACAGCCATGGGGCACAGCTGCAGCACTTGTCATCCTTAGGGCAGCTCCATCTTTGCACTAAGGTTATAAGACTGTGTTCATCCCTTGGTGACAAGCACTGCTAACAGTTTGGCTGATCCAAGGGAACTGATCAGCTGACGGCTAAGAGAGAAAAGGGAGAAAACCACACACGATCTTATTCACCAAAGCATAAGATCACTGGTTTCTCAGATACAAATGCAATGTATGTAGCTAAGAGTGTGAAGTACCCATAAAATACTGTGCTAAAAGAATGTTCTTGCTTTTTTTTTTATTGGTCCATAATGTTCAAATTCCAAAAATGAAGACATGGTTAGCATGGTTTTTGTTTTTCTCCTCTGTGAATACAGGATTAAATGTGTATTATACACACACACACACACACACACACACATACACACATATATGTATGTCTCCTCTATGTATATCTGACACCTTTACAATTAATAATATAATAAACCCTCAAATAACCTGTAGAAAGAAGTTTGCCAAAAGTGACCGAGGTTAATATACATATTCATATTTCAACCAAAATATTCCTGGCAGTGAGGAAGCAAAGGGACATCTTTAACCTTATTGATCTGTGTCCCAAGGGGAGAAATAAATATATGTTGAGGTCCAAGGCTAGCATCAGAAGATTGACCGGGTTACATGGGTACATCAGTAGTTTCCAATAACTGAGTTTTCACTGTTGCTTTTTGTTAAAGGCAGGTTTGCTCGTATTTCTGCTATTCAATCCACAAAATTCAGCCTTCTAATTACAGGGCTATGAGACAATGCCTCCACCAGCACTGAGCTGAATTTCTCCCACTTGAATATGTATATGAAAGTAAGGATGTTTTTAAAGAAGGCTCAGGACTAAACTGGTGAACAATGTATAGACAGAATAAAACATGCTCTTTCACCAGGACGAAGTATGTACTCACAGGATTAATGTCCACAAATGTCTCATGGTCTTCCTTCTTTGGGTGCATGCCTTCTATGGCAGAAACAAACCTCTCATCTGCTTGGTAAAAGTGTGGGAAAGACATAATGATGGGTGCACCTGCAGTTGAAGGAAAACAGAAATGAATGATGCTGTTTTTAAAATCTAAGCTGAATATAAAACTTCCTGGCCACAGCCTGGTTCCTAAAGAAAAGCAAAAAAGCTACATACAAATTAACTTGGGCAGGCTAAAATACCATTCTTTACCTCCTAGTTCAGGATTTATACTTCATTTTCTGACATCTCATTTACCCCCAATTTTTTATTCCACATTATATATTGAAGTTCAGGCTAAATTATTTATTGTTCAACAAATATTTACTGAAGTTAAAGTATAAGTGCTTCATATACATTATTTTAATTAATGCTCCCAACAGCCCAGTAAAGTCAGAACTATTAGCCTCACTTTGTATTTGAAGAAAGTGAGGTTCATAGAAGTCACAGAATTTACCAGGGACAGCTAGCCATCAGGCTATGAAGGCAGAATACTAAGTGAATGAAGGGTATTGTACCTCAAAGCACTAGTTCCAACTTACAATTCTCTATCAGTAAGTGGACTGTCTTTTTATTTCTTGTCCTTTTTAAAATTAAAAAAAAAATTGTGGTTGTTTTTTGTTTTGTTTTGTTTTTACCAAAGATAGGCACGATCTCAGCTCAGTGCAGCCTCCACCTTCCCAGGTTCAAGCAATTCTCCTGCCTCAACCTCCCAAGTAGCTGAGACTACAGGCGCGCACCACCACACCCAGATAATTTTTTTGTATTTTTAGTAGAGACAGTGTTTCGCCATGTTGGCCACGCTGGTCTCGAACTCCTTACCTCAAGTGATCTGCCCGCCTCAGCCTCCCAAAGTGCTGAGATTACAGGCTTGAGCCACCACATCTGGCCTATATAATTTTTTAAGAGTTAGCCTGGTTGTGCTATACACCCAGCCTCTAACCAGATCACAAAGATTCTGGGTTTTTTTCCTTTCCTATTCATTTTAAGAACCAAATAAGTGCTTATGTAAATTTAAATATATATATATATAAAACCAAATAGGGAAACAAGGTACTAAAGGAAACCTATTCTAGATCTGGCTATTGAAAAGAAGAGAGGGACCCAATAATTGCTGCCAGGGAAATACATTTTTTGGAGAAAGGAGCTTGTCGGCAAGTTATTTAAATTTGCTTACATATCCACCAGCCCATGGCTTACGGAACACATCACTCATCTCTCACATGCACACGCATTTTGCTGTTTACTGCTGAATAGTTCCACAAAGGCACGACTTCCTTCTTTGTGACCTATAATGACCTCGAAAATGTATTTTTTAAATCTGTTGAGGGCTTAATAAGGGCTACTGTCTTGAGTGTTTTATATATATTATTTCTAACTCTCATACAACCTCAAGAAGCTATAACCACCTCCATTTTATTAATGAGAAAACTGATGTCTGGAACCCTCCTTAATAAACTTTGGCCAATTTACCAACAAATAGAATAGGACTCAAACCCAGATCTGCCTGACTCCAGAACACTCACTCATCCTGCTATCCAAAATGTTTCCCTGGAGAATTGAAAACACTGGAGGATAATCCTGGAGAGTTTCACTTCAGTCCAAATTCGGGAATACATAAGAGGGAAGAGGAAAAGGATTGTAGCAAAAAGTTTAAATGTGTAAAGTAGAATATTTCTGTAGATTCTGGCATCAGCTTCTTGAGGAAACAGAATTTAATAAAAACAGCAAGAGAGAAAATATATCTACAATTTTGCTTTGAGCCAGATGCACACCAGATGAGGGGGCAGGGACACTGTTTCAGGACTATTACCAGTAAGGCAATGGGGAGATCACAACCAGGAACTTGTTCCCATTCACCCTTGGTCTTTATCTCCAGGTAAAGGGTACCATGTTCCCTTGCACAATGGTCCCCAAATACCTAGACGCCATCTTTATGGAAATCAGCTGGAGTACTTGTTAAAAGTATAGATTTTGGGGCCCTGGTATATCCAACATGGGACCCTGGGACATACATGCGTGTGTGTGCACTGTGCATGTGTGTGCACGCTTGCGCACGTGTGTGTGTATACCTATATATACTATATACATATATATTAAAATATAGTAAATATACATATATGCAAATATATGCATATTTATATATAACTATAAAATTTGTTAATATACTCATATTAACAAATATATTAACATATACATACATAAATATATATATACATGTGGCTGTTAAAACTAGTCAAGATGAAAAATACTTTTGTCAGTTGTATATATATGTATATATACACATATATATGATATACGTATATATATACAATTTTTTATATATATATATATAATTTTTTTTTTTTGAGACCAGGTCTCACTCTGTTGCCCAGGTTGGAGTGCAATGTTGCAATCATAGCTCACTGCAGCCTTGAATTCCTATGCTCCAGCCTCAGCCTCCTAGGTATCTGGAACTATAGGTGTATGCTACTATGCCCAGCTAATTTTTAAATTTTTTGTTCAGATGGGGTCTCCCTGTTGCCCAAGCAGGTCTAAATTCCTGGCCTCAAGTGAGCCTCCTGCTTCAGCCTCCTAAAGTGTTAGGATTACAGGCATGATCCACCATGCCTCACCAATATATTTTAAATAACTCTCCAGATAATTCTGATGTAAAGCCAGGTGTGGGGGTCACTGCCCTGTCAGACAAGGATCAGGAGGCATACTGCTGACCTCAGACTTATTCCAAAATGATATCTTATTCTTTTTTTTTTCTTTTTTAAAAGATGGAGTCTCGCTATGTTGCCCAGGCTAGAATCAAACTGGGCTCAAGCGACCCTCCCACCATAGCCTCCTGAGTAGCTGGGTCTACAGGCACACGCCACCATGCCAGGCCTGAAAGGAGATTTTAAAATGAGTTAGATAAGGGAGCAAAAGTGAGCACATTACTTTATTCAGGAGAAAGGGACTACACAGAGAGATCTCCAGAGAAATTTTAAAGAGGAATTATAGCCCAAGAGGGAATCACAGGGCAAATATGAGAAGACCCTGAGTTCCGCCAGGGATCTGCTCAGAGGGAGGAGTCGCATCAAAATCATGTTCCCTCTCTGAGCCCTAGTTTCCCCAATTATAAAAACAGGCCACTGAATGTCTACTATCTAGTAAGTTCGCTGTGAATAATTCTGCAACATGTGGCTGTTAAAACTACTCTTCAAGATGAAGAAAATAGTTTTGTCAGTTGTGCCACTGATAATTCTGCCTCATTCATGGAAAGGAACAGAGTAGCTCTGACATTAAGAAACACTGGGACATTTGTGTCAGGGTTTAAAACTAACTCGGCTTTCAAATCACTGAGAATCTTTGCCATGATACGTACTTTCTTAAAACTGAGTTGTCCACTTTTTCTTTTAGCTTTTTTTTTTTTTTTTTTTTTTTTTTTTGGCGGGTAGGTGCGGAATCACTCTTTTGCCCAGGCTGGAGTGCAGTAGCACAATCATAGCACACTGCAACCTCGAACTCCTGGGCTCAAGCAATCTCCCTGCCTCAGCCTCCTGAGCAGCTGTGACTACAGGTGTAGCCACACCCAGCTAATTTTTTACTTTTTTTTTTTTTGTAGAGACAGGGTCTTGCTATGTTGCCCAGGCTGATCTTGAACCCCTGGCCTCAAGCAATCCTCACACCTCGGCCTCTCAAAGTGCTGGGAATACAAGCATGAGCCACCGTGCCCAGCCTTAGCATTGTTTTGAACATGAAATCAGTTAATGTTTTGCATGCATTAACTACATGTAAATATGTAAAGCACTTAGGACAGCAACTGGCATACATCAGGTGCTTAGTAAACATGAGCTATTATTACTATTAAGACTTCTAAACCACTGTCCAGAAAAAAAAAACACAACATGGCATTCTAGAAATAAAAAGCATCATAGAAAAGCCAATAATTGTTTTTTTTACCATTCAATAGCCATGTTATGAGACATTATTCTTGAAAGAAACTGATCTTTCTATTGGGCTGACAATATATTCTTTTTTGTTTGTTTTGTTTTTTAGAGATGGGGTCTCGCTATGTTGCCCAGGATGGACTTGAGAACTCCTGGGCTCAAGTGATCATCCCACCTCAGCATCCTTAGTAGCTGGGACTGTAGGTGTGTGCCACTATGCCCAGCTACATATTCTTCATTGAAATCCAATCCTTCTGCATTCTTGACACCCCTATCATGTCCCCTCTCTGAGTTCTTACCATTCTTGCAGATGCTGACATTCAGAACTCCTGAGCCCAGGCAGTTTCCCTCAGGTATACAGAAGCCAGCATTGTCTGACGTATTGGCTAATATTTCTGCAGGAACTTTATACCGAAAGGCAGGCAGTCCCTGTACACTCTCATAGTCACTGAAAGTAATATACACTGACCTGTTAGGATGTAAGAATAAAAAGTGAATGTGGATTCTGGTCAGTGTAATCTGCCCCAAATCCGCAAGTTAGCAACAGTTCTCAGGTACAACATGACCAAAAGCTCATAGGGTAAGTAGAAAAGAATGTCTGGAAGGCATTCTGTCAACTCAACGTGTAATAAAGCAGAAGATGAATTGTAGTGAAAGGTGTTTATGGTAGCAACGGTGATATTATCCAAACAAGAAAAAACAATATGTGGTAGAAAATTAAGATGACAACATTTAGAATGGAGACTCACATAAAAAAGAAATAAGAGGCCTCTCTAGACCTGCATGGACACATGCCAGTGTGGACGGGCCACCGGCAAAGCCAGGGAAGCCAAGGCACGGCAGAGCCAAAGCTAAGGTAGAACAGGCAGCAATGGCTGTGGCCTCGTAGGGTCTTAGGCACTTGAAAAGTGTCACATTGGACAGATACTTTATTGGAATATACACTTTGATACTCATTCCCCACCCCAAAAGAATTCAGATTCCATATTTTGCCCCAGTCATTTATTTAAATGGAGTTCAACGTAATTCTGCCTTCCATTCTTATTGATTTCAAACATAGTCCCATGTAATATGACCACCGCTTACGCTGCATAGTGCCTAACCACTTTGATGTACACAGTCACCACTGAGCCTTCAGCCCTTCCTTTGAAGGCTGGATGGAATAGCCTTCTGGGCCTCACTTTTTCATCTCTGAACCAGAGCTGTTGATACATCTCTCGCAAGGTTGTGAATAACATAGTTGGTTTCACTGCACAAACCAAACCACCCCTACAGCATTTTTTAATGAAAAATTTTAGGCACCAGAAAGAGATAAAATACTCTAACAAATACCTTTGTATCCGCCACTTAGACAAATAAAAATTATATTATGGATATAACTGAACCTGTCTACATAATGCTCTTGATTCCATTCCTTCTCTGCCTCCCCTGAGGAAACCACTCTCCTGAAATATGGACAATAGTATCTTTTATTTGGCTTCCATCTAGAGAAGTAGACCAGGTCAGTTTATGCTTGACAGAGCATATCATAGTAACTAAGAGCCAATACTTAATATTGGTTACTGTGTGATAGGCCCTGGGCTAAGTATTTTACTAATACTAACTCATTTGTCCTCATAACAACCTCTAACATAGTTAACAATTTCTATCTTTCTTTTACAAATGAGGAAAGTGAGGTACAGAGTGGTTAAGTAATTTGCCCAAGGTCACACAGCTATAAGTGGTAGAGCCAAGATTCAAACCAACAGTCAGGAGTCTGTGCTGTGAACCAGTACACTATACTGTCTCAATGTGCCATCAGCATTTATCACTGATTATGCATAAATATCCATGCATAATAAAGACCTTATTTTTAAAAAAGAACTTATCTTTAAAGATTTTACCTGCAAAAATCAGATGGGAAGATATAAAGGACCTCATCTTTGGTTATTAGTGGGTGAAAAGAATCTCCATCTGTTCCATTAATCATATTGC
This sequence comes from Pongo pygmaeus, assembly GCF_028885625.2. Lineage (NCBI taxonomy): Eukaryota > Metazoa > Chordata > Mammalia > Primates > Hominidae > Pongo > Pongo pygmaeus. The sequence goes on from NC_072376.2 coordinate 88,402,020, forward strand.
ACTTGTCTGTTATCCACCAGTCAAGTGACCTATAATTGATAAGCACAAGAAAGAGTAAAGATGATCACATTTGAGTTTAGATTCTCTTAAATGGTCAGGACTTTGCAAGATTTAACTGGAGCTGTCTATCCACAGTATCTTATTCATACACAGACACAACAGTGTTAATTAGATCAAGGGGGAGAAAAAGTAGGTCCCTGGCCCAAATCAGTTTTCATAGAGGCAATGGCCAAATAGCCCAAAACGTGGTGGTTTGAAAAGTATTTGTGCTGTAGCTACTACACATTACTCAATGACTGCTAAGCAAGAGTGGGACTTTTCACTGGCCTGTAATTCATGCCTGGCCATGATAAATCTACAAATCACTAATATTTAATTTGTAAGCTGTTTTACCACCATCTTGATTTGTAGAATAATAATTACAAGACTATTTACATGTTTTTATATTTTTCATCCAAAAAAGGCTAAACACATTTTTTAAGCAATGTAGAAGTAGATATGTAGTTTAAATGAAAACTGAAAAAATAATTCCACTGATAAATCATTAGACTTACGTTTTCCCATTCCATTCCACAATCTTTGTAAAGTTAAGGTAATTGTCTTCTCCAGTTAGAAAAACATAGTCTCCATCATTAGTCCCATTTTTCTGAAAATATGTGAATATGATCATTTAAAGTAACTGTGATAATTTTATGACAACTTGGCTAGGCTATGGTGCCCAGGTGTTTGCTCAAACACTAGCCCACATGGTGTGGTGAAGGTATTTTGTAGGTGTGATTAATATCTACAATCAGTTAACTTTAAGGGAGGTTACCCTCAATAATGAGTGGCTGGGCCCCATCCAATCTGTTCAAAGCCTTACAAGCACAAACAGAGGTTTCCTAGAGGAGGAATTCTCCTCAAGACTGCAACATTGAAATTCTGCCTGGATTTCCAGGTTGCAGCCCACCCTACAGATTTCAAACTCAAGATCACATCATCAACTTTTATCTGAGTTTCCAGCTGCTGGCCTGCCCTACGGATTTCAGACTTACCAGCTCCCATAATCACATAAGCCAATTCCATAATATAAATTTATTTCTCTCCCTCTTTCTCATCTCTATATATACACCCTCTTGATTCAGTTTCTCTGGCAACCCTAACTGATACAGTAACTAAAAAATTTAAACTTCATCAAACTGTCCTACTAGGGCCTACATGCTACACAAGACTGAACCAGGACCAGAAAATAGTGACTATTTTGCTAAATACTATATTAACCATATTATTATTTTATGGTTTTAAAAAGTAGGAGCTCAATTTTAAAATGGGCAAAGGATTTGAAGAGACATTTCCCAAAAGAAAATATACTAATGGCCAGAGAGCACATAAAAACATGTTCAGCATCATTAGTCATTAGGGAAATGCAAATCAAAACCACAATGAGATACCACTTCACGCCCACTAGGAGGGCAATTAAAAAAAAAAAAGAAAAATGGTAAGCGTTGGTGAGGATGTGGAGAAATTGGAACCTTTATACATTGCTAGCAGGAATATAAAAATGTTGCAGTCACTGCAGAAAACAGTTTGTCAGTTCTTAAAAAAGTTAAACAGAATTCATAGGACTCCAAAATTCCACACCTATGTATATACACAAGAGAATTCCACTTCAAGGTATATACCCAATGTTCATATAAAAGCTTGTATGAACAAATATTCATAGCAGCACTTCTAATAGCCAAGAAGAAGCACAACCCAAATGTCTATCAACTGATAAATGGATAAGCAAAATGTGGTATATCTACGCAACGGAATATTCCTCAGTTATAAAAAGGAATGGAACACTGATACATGCTACAACATAGATGAGCCCTGACAACATTATACTAAATTTAAGAAGCAGACACAGAAGGGCATATATTATATGATTCCATTTATATGAGATGTCCAGAATATGCAAATTCACAGAGCCAGAAAGTAGATTAGTGGTTGCCAGGGCCTGGGAGAGTAAGACAGGAATAGGAGTGACTGCTAAGAGAGTATGCAGTTTCTTTTTTGGGATAATGAGAATGTTCTAATACAGCAGTAATGGTTGCACAACCTTGTGACTATACTAAAGACTACTGAATTGTACATTTTAAAATGGTAAATTTTATAGTAAGTGAATTATTTCTCAATAATAACAAATTTAAAAGCCTAAGTCCAGGACCAGGACCAATTATACCAGAATAGCTACACTGGAAGAAGGTGGTATTAATATAACCCTATTTTCAATTAAGGTTTCTTCAATTGTAAATTCTTTCCAAGTTATACTTCTTAAGGGCACATACAGACACTATACATTCCTAAAATTCTTTATTTGGGCATGTAGCTATGATTTCTCAGAAACAGCACAGGTAGTAGCTCCTCTATAATAATAGGAGTGAACAATTGTTGAGTATAATATTCCTAGCTCTGGTCTAAAATTTTTGCATAAATCATCTCATGAAATCCTCACAACCACATAAGATAGTGTGGCTATCAGTCTGGTGAATTCAATGATGTAAAAACAAAAAAAGCAAGTTATATAATGCAAATTATCTGAAAAACAGTGAGATATTAGCAACAAGAGCTACTTGGCTGATGGACTGAAGCCACTGGGACCAAGGGAACCTTTGCATAATATCTCTCCGTAGGAGGCTCTCCTGAAGTTATTTCTAGAAGGGAGGTTCAGTCAGGGCTTGACAGGAAATCTGTGCTTCCTCTGGCCCTGTGAAGCTGTGTGCCTCTGAGACAGGACCCCCTAGGGAACTCCTGTCTGGTCTGCTTCTCCAGAATGATGCATTCAGAGTTGATGAGGCCCTACTTTTAGGACTCCTGTCTCTCACACATATAATTTTTTAAAACTTGCTCACAATTCTACTTTAACAATTTCTAAGTTTTGTATAACCTTGAAGGCCCAGGGACACAATTATTGCCGTTTGCCATAAAAACTGGAATGCTACAGGATTACATGAAGAGGGTAAGACTCTTGAACAGGCAGAGCCAGAAAACAGCTAAATTTAAAGCTGAGGAGACTCATCACAATCCCAGAGCACACCCCTAATCTAATCCTCTTCCTGGGGTTATTTTATCTTTTACCAACTTCCCAACTATCCACTGCACTCCAGGGTTTTTGTTTTTGTTTTTTTGGGTTTTTTTTTTTTTTGGCTTTTTTAGACCAAGTCTTGCTCTGTCACCCTGGCTGGAGTACAGTGGTGTGATTTCAGCTCACTGCAACCTCTGCCTCCCGGGTTCATGCAACTTACCTGCCTCAGTCTCCTGAGTAGGTGAGATTACAGGTGTACATCACCACACCTGGCTAATTTTTGTATTTTTAGTAGAGATAGAGTTTTGCCATGTTGGCCAGGCTGGTCTCAAAGTCTTAACCTCAAGTGATCCACCCACCTCAGTCTCCCAAAGTCCTGGGATTACAGGCATTAGCCACCATACCTGGCCTCAAGTTTTTTTTCTTTCCAAAAAACACTCCATTTTTCATATACTCTACAAGATATCTTAACTCTAGGCAATTTCTAGAAGAAACTGAAAGTTAATCTGGCCTGGGGTGCCCCAACCCACTGTCAGCTAAAAAAAAGAGGTTCTGAAAAGAAAAATCAACTTACCTCATAGAATAGGCCAAAATAGGGAGAGATATCGGGCCTGAAAACATGGATAAGGGACAAGATTTCATCTTTGTAGCCCCAGAGCAATTCATCAACTGTGTGAGTCACAAAGAGCTTCTGCTGATAGGCTTTCAACATGGCCTCGATGATCTCCCTGAGGAAGTGGACCTGGGACCACTCTATGACAGTCTGCGGAGCAGAGGTATATTAAGACAGCAGCATTCCCTCCAAAGCACCTCCATCCACTCTCTCCTACTACCCCTTAGCAAAGGGGGTTGGAAATATAAATGTAAAGGTTGAGATTAAATAGCTGAAAAATCAGGCAGTGAGCTCCTTTCTGGCTGCATATGGAAGACAAAGCCTCTTCTCTGTCCTTTCTCAGTACTGCATTTTGTAAGTGTAATATTTACAAAGAGACCATTTGCAGGCTCGGAGTTATCCAGACACCACAAAAGGGGAAAAGCTCTTGTAAACATGTCGGCATCTTTGGCCACAAGGTGGCGCTACCTTCCTCCTGAGCAGGGCCAGAGGCTCATTATAAACCCGACCTACACCCCTGGGACTAGGCGGCAGGGACCTCATACTGTCTAGGTCGTGGGTCCATCATCAGTGTCCAGCTGCATATGGAGCGGTCACCTAGGGGTTAGGGTGGGAGAGTCGGCAGGGGTTGGTGTAGGTGAATTAGAATGTTTACTGGGCCAGCCCAGGCACAGCAGTTCACGCCTGGAGTCCCTGGCCGACACAGGAGGATCCCTGGAGCCCAGGAGGTAGAAGCTTCAGCGAGCTGTGATGGAGCCACTGACTGCACTCCAGCCTGGGCGACAGAGCAAGACCCTGTCTCAAAAAAAATTAATAATAAATAAATAAATTTAATTTAAAAAAAAAGAAAGTCTCATAGGTCTCAGTATAGAATAGATGTAGAATAGGTGTCGTTATTAGGTAGAATTACCATTATAAACAGAGCCCACTGCCCAGTCTATTGATTTCTGGTGTCAATTTATGAATTTTGAGAATATAAAATCCAACATAAAAATCTGAAGTAAGAAATGGTATACAAATTTCATTGCTAGAATTTCTGAATGAAAACAAGGGGCAAATAAACATTTTTAAAATTATTAGCTACCAAAAAATCCTAGGGACATATTTATTTGCACAATTGCTAATCCTGAACATTCAGGAAGAAATTATGAAAACAAATCCTAAAATCTGAATTTTGTCATCATTTGAAAAGACCTTATTTGATAAATCTTAGAAAAAAGTCCAAGATGTAAAGAAAAGAAGAAAAAAAGTATTTTTCTTCTTATATATGTATATTTCAACATAACTTAATGGCTCCTAAATGTAAAATAATAAAGAGCATTAACTTAGCTTTTTCCTTTCTTCCCAAATCCAAATTAATGGTATTAAAATGCCTACTTACCAATACAGGAATATTTAATGTTCTAATTAAGTCAATTTTAGGGTCTCCAACAGATTGGTCTCGTTCAAAAACATAGGCCTTGTTGCTAACAGCAGATATTGTTGTTCCATTATCTCCAAATTGAATATTTGCTTTGTTTCTGAGTTCCCTAAAAGAAAGAAAAGGGTTTTATTTGAAAATAGGCACCACTTTAATAAGCAAGACTCTTCCTTTCTTTCAGCATCCAAGTTATATTTTCAACATAACATTCCCAATATAACATTATATAGAGACTGCAGCTACTAAGCCTTAAAAAGCTGGAGACTGAAGCTATAATGTGGGAAGGAAACGAGGCCTAGGATAGAGCCTTCTCAAAAACTTTGTTTTCCTTCTTTTCTTCCCTGATTAGGGAGGTGCAACAGTCGAGGGTCACCTTGACCGGGAATCAAAGTCAATGAACTCTCTCCTGGGTTACGGTTTGGTCCTGAAGTATTTTCAAAATTTTCAGTTTGGTTCATAGATTTAGTTTGAATTTCAATTTATTTACCAATGTCTTTTTGTTTCTAAATTGAATTAAATTGAAAATTTATTTAAAAAAATAATGCCCAAGGCTTAGTAAATTATAGGAGTTCACTCCTGTTTCTTTTTTTGAGATAGAGTCTCGCTCTGTTGCCCAGGCTGGAGTGCAGTGGCATGACTACAGCTCACCGCAGCCTCAGCCTCCTGGGCTCAATCAATCCTCCCACCTCAGCCTCCCAAGTAGCTACAAGTACAGCAGCATGCCACCACACCCAGCTAATTTTATTTTTTTGTAGAGATGAGATCTTACTATGCTACTCAGGCTGGTCTTGAACTCCTGGACTCAAGTGATCCTCCTGCCTCAACCTTCCAAAATGCTAGGATTACGGGCATGAGCTACCACACCCAGTCTCTGCTTCTGATATACAGCACAGTTTGGTTCAAGTTAGTGCCCCCAAATGAAGCATTAGAAAGTTCTTAGAAAGCGCCTGGTGCCAGGGCTGGGCCTAGAGTCAGTGTAAGTGATGTAAGAGGTGCCGAAACAAGTAGTAATCAAGATAAATATTTTAATGCACTATTTATTAAAACCAAAATTTATGCCAAAAATTTATGACGAACAAAATTTTAAATAAAAACAGGATCTGATCTTTTGTTCATCAAATGCCTCACACTAGCCCTAGCCCTGCCTGGTACATAGTAGGTGTTCGATAAATTCCAGTGACTTTTGTTTCTTTCCCTTTGCTTATCTTTCCTTCTTCCTAAACCAGCTAGTGTTATTATGTCTGACATGGTAGTCACTAGTCACATGTGACTACTGAGCACTTAAACTGTGGCTAACTGGAATCGAGATTTGCTGTAAGTGTAAAATACATACAGAATTTCAAAAACAGTGCCAACCTTTTTTTATATTGATTACATATTGAAATGATGCTATTTCAGTTATAATGGGTAAAATTAAAATATATTATCAAAATTAATTTTACCTGCTTCCTTCTACTTTTTTAAAAATGTGGCTACTAGAAAATCTTAAAATCTTAAATTACACATGTGGTCCATGTAATATTTCTATTGAACAGAGCTAATTTAAGAGCACAGGTTAGGAAGGCATTGGCCGGTTGGGCTACCCACACCTCCTCTGAGGCCTCTCCCAACCATAGCAGCACAGGGATTTTTCTCACCCACCTGTGGATGTCCCTACATGTCTTTAGCATTCAGTTATAAACTTCTGAGTGACATCATTTAGACTGTGAAATTATCATGTAGCCTCAGGTAGACTGCAAGCAAGCTGAAGGCTGAAACTTGTATGTAAAAATGCTCCTCGGTGATGACGGAGTAAACCCATCATAAGTTGAAAACATCGTAAGTTGAAAGTTTGTTTTTGATTCAACAACTTAGTATCTTTCCAATTTTACGATGGGTTTATCTGGATGTAACTGTATCGTCACTGGAGGGGCATGCCAAATACATATCACTTTCACACCATCGCGAAGTCAAAAAATCATTTAAGTTGAACTATCATAAGTCAAGGACCGTCTGTATATCTCTTTATACCTCTTAAATCCCTTCTAGACTTTAAAATAAAAACAGATGAGAAAATAAACAAATGCATTCATATAGATGCACAAAAATAGATGAGTCTTTGTATCTTCTCCAGTAGAAAAAACAAACCATTTTTTTCTGTGCTCTCATACTGTAACAATTTACACAGAAGACTTCTGAGACTTCTGGTCACCAAGAAGTGTGTGGCGTTTTCTCTCCACCAATAATTCTGCAGTGTCCTCCAATTCAATTCAATTCTGATACTTTCTACTTGGACATAGCATCAGATTCTGCAGGTTGAGACTGCCTGCCACTTCCTATGCCAATCAAAAGCCCCAGGCTGTTTTACCTGTGCTTCCGAACTAATGGCTATAAATTGGGGTTTCCATCCCCCCGTGCTTGGGCTCAATTAATTTGCTAGAGCAGCCCAGAGTACTCAGGGAAACACATTTTATTATAAAGGATGTTACAAAGTATACAGATGAAGAGATGCACTGAGCAAGGTGTAGGGGAAGCAGCTCAGAACTTCCATGCCCTCAGCAGGGTCGCTACTCTCCAGGAACCTCCCCATGTTTGGCTCTCTGGAAACTCTCCAAATTCAGTCCTTTTGGTTTTTTATGGAAGCTACATTACATAGGCATGATTGATTAAATCACTGGCCATTTGTGATCAACCCAACTTTCAGCCCCTCTCCCCTCCTGGGAGGTTGGGGGGTGGGGCTGAAAGTCCCAACCGTCTAATCCTGTCCTCTTCTTTCAGGACCAGCTCCTATCCAGGAGCCATAGAGGCTGCCAGTCATCAGTCAATTCACTAGCATACAAAAAGACACTTATCACTTAAGCGATTCCAAGGATTTTAGGAGCTGTATGCCAGGAAATGGAGGAAGACTAAATATCTATTTCATCATATCACATGTCTATATCCTATACTCTGTCAAGTGTATAGAAGGAAGCATACTTCATATCACATATACACATATCACACATCATATCACACTAAGCACCAAGCTATGCCCACTAATCCTATAAATATCTGACCCTTGTGTAGCTCTTCAAATAGTTTAACCCACATTATTTTATTTTATTTTATTTAATCCTTACAAGTCTGTAGTACAAATACAGCATGTAGTACTGCCCCACTTCACAGTTGGGGACACAGAGCACAGGCAGAAGAGTGAGAACTTGATCCCAAGTCTTTCTCATTAGCACAAGGTGTTCCTCCCTCTGTATGAGACAACCTCTCCTAACAGGTACCTAAGAAACGCCTGCAGGATGAAACCAGCTAATGCCTCTAACAAATGCCTCTAACCAAAGCCAAATCTAAATGATAAATTACACGCCCTTCCAGTTTACAAAGAATATATTAAAAAATTTGATAGACACTTCTGTGTTAAACCACTTACACAGCTTGAAGTTCAGTGTTTGCAGTGGACTTTTCGTCTGTTAGACAACCATTCTGCTTTCTGCTGGTAATAGCCCTGATTTCCTTTCCTCTCTTGTATTGTACAGCTGTGTAAGACCATCAGTCAAGGGTGCTATGGGACCTGAGCTCAACCAATTCCTTTCCTCTGGCCTCTGAATCCTGAGCACAGTGCCTCAAGATAGAAAACACAGTAAAAGAGCCAGGCGTGGTGACATGTACTTGTAGTGTCAGCTACTTGAGAGGCTAAGGTGGGAGGATGGCTTGAGCCCAGGAGTTTGATGTTACAGTGAGCTATGATCATGCCACTGCATTCCAGCATGGGCAACAGAGCAAGACTTTGTCTCTACCAAAAAAAAATTTTTTTTTAATTTAAAAACAAGAAAACTCAGTAAAAGACAGGATTCCTCCCAGTGGCAGACACATGATGTGATGATCAATACACTCTCGTGACCTGGATCTTTAAAGCTGCCCTGTATCCTGCTTTTGTCTTCCAAGCTGCTTTCCTTGATTCTGTTAACCTACTTTATAGCCTTCAAATAGATTCCCCTTTAACTTAAATTAGCCAGAGGTAGTTTATTTTGCTTATAACCAAAGACCCTTCACTTAGAAATCATTAACTCCACCTTTTTATAGATAAGGATATGTGGATTCAGGACCAATCGAAAGTGTCAGGGCCACGTTTAGAATCCTGGTGACCTCACCTCTCATCCAGGGTATTCCTTGATTTTACACACAGGTTAATTCACAGTAATTTATTGGAATATGGAGGAGGAGAGGAAATTTCAAAGCCAAACTTTTGTGTAAGCCAAGGCTGGTGCCTGCAGAGAGGGGCATATTGATCAGTTACTGTCCTACAAGATCAAAGAAGACCAAAGGAACTTTCAGAAATACATACAAGAGTTTGAAAAAACAAAACAAAAACAACAACAAAAAACAAATCAAATTTTCGGCCTAGGCAATTAATCAAGGAACTATACTTAAAAGTGCCCGGCATGGTCCCTGGTATTTAGTAGATGCTAATGAATCTCAGACTATAGTGTAACATTTGTGAATTACTATGATGGTCCTTGTCATTAAGAAAAGGTTCAGTTATGCTCCATGAACTATTTAATCAGGCAGGAAAATTCATGGTTGGTTTTAGAAATAATTTTAGAAACAATAGACTGAGATAAGGAGTAGAAATCAAAAGGAATAATTTTAATTAGGTGGAAAATTAACATCTGTATATCTAATTCCTCAGAGGTGTTTGATAAATTGGATGCGTATAATATTATCACAGAATCATTATCTTTCAGTCATATTGGTTCCTTCATTCACCTAATCCTCTGTTGAGAATTACTATTAAGAATTAATTGGGCATACACTGGATACAAACTAGACTGAGATCTGGCTGGTAGGGTTGACATTCAACCCCGGTTTCATCTTATTCACTGCTTCTGTGCCTCAGTTTCCTCATCTGTAAAATGGAGGTAATAACGTACTCACCTTGTAGGGTTGTTGTGAGAATGAAATCCACATAAATCCAGTTAGAACACTACCTGGCACACCTGCTGCTTAGGAGGGATTAGCTACTGATACCATGTGCAACGGCTTGTGCTAAGCTCTTGAGATGGTGCGACGTTAAGTCCTGGGTCTGGTTCTCCAAGAATCCACAGTAGAGCATGGGAGACTGCCTTCAGAGGCCACCTCCTTCACAGTAAACGCACTGTGGGCATACAGAAGAGGGAGGGATGGCGACTGGAAGGGGACTCCTGCAAAAGACACTTTTGCTTGATTCTGGAAAGAGTTGGCTTCTGCAGGTGGGAGGGTGAAGGGGGTGTTCCAACAGAGGCAGCGGTGGGGCGAGGGTGGGCAGCAAGCATGAAAGCACTTCCCATGTGGGGAGTGAGAAAGCTGTGGTCCTGGAGGAGGAGGACACGCTTTAAAAGACCATCACAGATCCAGGCGAGGCTGGGGTGATGAACACATCAACGTGAAAGGAGTACTGAAGTCCTACAGTGACCATGGAGAAGAGGGAAAGCAAGGGGAGCCAGCCAAAGGCACAGGCTGAGGAGCCTCTACCCTTAACTTTGAGTACGCTGCCCGCTCAGGTAACTGAAGGCAGCAACCTCTAGATACAAGCAGGATACTGAGAAGAAGTGTTAAGAGCAGGGTCGGGAGAAGACTCACCCGCTTGTTGACAGTGTGCAAGAAACAGTTTTACTCCTTTAAGATGGAAATATCTCCCTGGTCTCCCTGTCCCCAGGCAGTAACCCACAGGCTCGTGCAGGCAATTCACCTAATGTACCACGTGCATTTAAAACTCACATATACCTGGTCACAGCCTTTTGTGCATGATAAGAGGTGTGAGAGATCTTTTTCTATTTTTTTTTACTTCTGAGCAGTTTAAGGATTTTTTTTTTTCAAAATCTGTTTCTATTTTGGCAAAACAAATACAGTTTTAGCTACCAATCTAAAAACACTATCAGAGAAAAGCAAGGCAAGTTTAGAAAAAAGGAGAAAGCATTCTTCTATAATAATGGAAACAATGATCATGGTGTTCCTAAATTTTTTATTGTCTATGTTAAAAAAAATTTTTTATACAGCTTGGCTCAGAGACGGTTAAAGAACTAAAGGGTTAATAGGACAGAATTAGACAGTATAAACAAAATTCCTGCCTTTGCTACATTGCAAGGAAGACACTTAGATCCTGAAGAAATTAAATGTGGAAAAATAGAACTATAAGAAAATCGACTTGAACATCAAACCATTGAAGGGAGTAAGACTTTTAAAGCTCAGACATGATAGAAATGTTGAAAAAGAATAGACTTGACTACAACACATTTTAAAAATTAACAAGGCAAACAATGGAAAAACAGTTGCCCCAAATGAAACATAAAAGGTTCACAGAGTGGCATGAACACTCCAGAACCCAGATAAGCAAATGGACAAAGGACAAGAACTAAAAGTGTGGAAACACAACTGGCTGGCAAACATGAGGAGAACATTCAACCCATGAGGTAACCAGAGGAGAAAATGAAAATGGATCTACATGTTCAGGAAAGGAACAGTTAAGTGTAGTAATAAATTTACTCTATTAAATATAATCATCATTAAAATTCATTTGTATGAAGACCAAAATATAACATCGAAAAATTCTATGCTATAACATTAGGTGAATAAAAAACATGTATATTTTGTATATGTACATGCATATGTACATAGTATGATAACCATCTAAAACTCATCCATGGAAAAATGGCCGAGAAGATATCCACTAAAATGTTAGTTAGCACTGGTTATTTTTGAGACAGTGAAGCCATGGATTAGTAGTTTTTGTTCAAAACTTTACTGCATTTTCAAGTTGATCTTTAGTCATTATATACATGGAACACATATATATGTGTAATTTTTATAATATAAAATATAGTTTACACTCTTAAAGATAATGCTGTATATATTATATATGTTGATTATATTTGAAAATCCAGTATTACTTGATATCAATGAATAATAAAATAACTTAAGATCTAGCCCTTACATCTTTTTAAATAATACAAGCCTAAAATAGAAATGAATAATCCAAACAGCAAACTAAGAAACCCCAAAATAAGATATTTCAAGAGATACTGTAAATTTAGCAAATGCTTCTTAGAAATATGCAAATTAATTGGAAGTGCCCTTAGACAAATTGTTTTCTTTTTTAATTCTTGAAATGTTAAATGGTAGGCAAAATAGAAAAAGGTATCTGACAAGACAAAAAATAAACCTCAAAAAGGCTGCAGAAGCCATGGGATACCACAACTTTGATACAAATTTTATACAAATATGTCCCTGAGCAAAAGGATCATGAGGCCAATGAGCCTTGTATTCACAGACCCATTCCAGGGCTGCTCAATCTGCAGCTTTACAAAAATGTAAATAATACACTCCATTCCTTAAACCAGACTGACTGGCTGTTATCAACATTTGGAATGCCCATCATCTTTTTCCAAAAACATTACTATTCTGAACTCCCCAATATGTGAAAGGTTTGGGAAATGTGCCACTGTAAATCCTGTGTCAGATAAGTTAGGCCCTCCACAGCCTTGCTTGGAGGTTCCCCATCTCAGAGGTTTCCCACCACCACACCAATCCATACTAACTGGTGAAAGGGGCTACATGCCCTCCCCTTCCTTTGCCCCAGGCCCCCTGGCATACAATTGATGGAGTCAGCTGACTCAGTTGGGAGAAAACACTGGAGCAGAAGCTTCTGGAATGTTCTGTCTTATCCAGCCTAAACAATAGCATCATAAAGCCACAAGTTACAGAAATCAAATCCAGTGAATGACCGCAAAAGGCACATGTAGAGACTAGCAGGCCCCATAGAGAGTTTGGACAGCTCCCTAAAAAGCCATGTTTTTCTACAAATCCCAGATCTCACGACCCACTCAGCCCTGTAAGGAGCTCTTAGCAGCCTGCACTGCACATATGCATATTCCTAACAAAGCCATTCATTTTCAGGGCCTGATTCCCCTTTCTTGAACCTATATTTGGGTTTCCTGAACTAAGTCCTATGGTTCCGGCTATTAGGTGGGTGCAAATGTGTTTTTTGTCATTACTTTTAAATACTTATTAATAATTGTGTCCTATAGTGTTAAACAGTTTTTCCATGTGTCCTATGAATTTAAACCACAGTTGAAGATGTTTAATTCACATATTCCACAAATATTCATTAAATAGTAGACAGAGACGAAAGGACTTGGTCACTGCACCCCATGGAGCTTCCAGTACATTGGGAAGAAAGACAGATACCTAAGCCAATTCTTAAAATGCAATTAGTCACTGTCATAATGGATGCACATATTTATTAGTCTGTCCTCATGCTGCTAATAAGGACATACCCAAGACTGAGTCATTTATAAAGGAAAGAGGTTTAATTGACTCACAGCTCAGCATGGCTGGGGAGGCCTCAGGAAACTTACAGTCATGACAGAAGGGGACACAAACACGTCCTTGTTCACATGGCAGCAGCAAGGAGAAGTGCCCAGCAAAAGGGTTTTTGTTTGTTTGTTGTTGTTGTTTGAGACAAAGTCTTGCTCTGTTGCCCAGGCTGGCATTCGGTGGCGTGATCTCAGCTCACTGCAACCTCTGCCTCCTGGGTTCAAGTGATTCTCCTGCCTTAGCCGGTGTATGCCACCACACCCAGCTGATTTTTTTTTTCTTTTTGTATTTTTAGTAGAGACAGGGTTTCATTATGTTGGCCACACTGTTCTTAAACTCCTGACCTCAAGTGATCTTCCTACCTTGACTTCCCAAAGCGCTCGGAATATAGGCATGAGCCACCGCACCCGACCAAAAGGGGTTTTTTAAAAGTCCCTTATAAAACCATCAGATCTCGTGAGAACTAACTCACTATCAAGAGAACAGCATGAAGGTAGCTGCCCCCATGATTACATTACCCCCCCACTCCGGGTCCCTCCCATGACATGTGGGGATTATGGAAACTACAATTCAAGCTGAGATTTGGCTGGTGGGGACACAGCCAAACCATATCAACATACCACTTTACAATTGCTATAAAGTGGTATACTTGACACTTTTTTTTTCTTTTTTTTTTTTTTGAGACAGGGGTCTTACCCTGTTACCCAGGCTGGAGTGCAGTGGTGCAGTCTCAGCTCACTGCAACCTCCATCTCCCAGGCTCAAGCGATGCTCCCACCTCAGCCTCCCACGTAGTTGGGGCCACAGGCACATGCCACCACGCCTGGCTAATTTTTTGTATTTTTGTTAAAGATGGGGTTTTGCTATGTTGCCCAGGCTAGTCTCGAACTCCTGAGCTCAAGTGATCTGCCCGCCTCAACCCCCCAAAGTGCTGGGATTATAGGTGTGAGCCACCATGCCCAGTCTACCTGACATTTTAAATAAGATGTAACAGGAAGAGTATCCCAAGTCAGGCAAGTCTCAGGAGGAGACAGCATTTGCACTAAGTAAGATGTAAAGGTCAAGAGAGGTAGTGCTGAGGAATTCATTCTTGACTGAAGCAACAGCATGAATACTGGCAAGGTAGTGTGTCTGGGGAGCTTATAAATCATGGGTGTGGCCAAGCATGGTGGCTCACGCCTGTAATCCCAGCATTTTGGGAGGCCAAGGCGGGTGGATCACTTGAGATCAGGAGTTCGAGACCAGCCTGGTCAACATGGTGAAACCTTGTCTCTACTAAAAATACAAAAAATTAGCCAGGCGTGGTGGCCGTGCCTGTAATCCCAGCTACGGGGTAGGCTGAGGCAGAAGAATCACTTGAACCTGGGAGACAAAGGATGCAGCGAGCCAAGATCGCGCCACTGCGCTCCAGCCTGGGAGACAGAATGAGACCCTGTCTCAAAAAATCATGGGAGTATGGTTGGAATTATGCTGTCTAATAGGGCAGCCACTAGCCACATGTGGCTATTGCACATTCAAAATGTGGCTAGTCTGAAATGAAATGTTCTGTAAGTATAAAATGCACACAGGATTTCAAACACAGTATAAAAAAAGATTGTAAAGTATCTCATTAATAATTCTAAATATTGGTAACATGTTGGAATGACACCATTTTGGATAGTTTGCAGAGTCTCCATCACATCTTAAGGAATTTCATTTAAAAATAACAACAACAACAAACAATGGGACACTTAGATACTGATCCTCGTTCAACTTCTAATTGTTGCCAGCCAGAGAGCTTAAAATACAAACTTTCTCTACCCAGTACACAATGTTTCCTCAGGCATAGAACACATACGAAATGGCTTTTTAAAATGAGGACCCAAGTATTTTCTTAGATTTCTTCATATAGCAACAGGGTTCATCTTTATAATTCTACATATTGACTTGTACAGACTAAAACAATTAATCCACGAAGACCAATAATACAGTTTTGGTGTCCCCTCAAAATCTCATGTTGAAATATGATCCCCAATGTTGTAGGTGGGGCCTGGTAGGTATTTGGGTCATGGGAAGGATTCCTCATGGCTTAGTGCTGTCCTCGTGATAGTAAGTGAGTTCTCACGAGATCTGGTTGTTGTAAAGTGTGGGACCTTTCCGCTCTCTTGCTCCTGCTCTGGCCATGTGATGTGCCTGCTCCCCTTCTCTTCCTTCCACCATGATTATAAGTTTCCTGAGTCCTCCCCAGAAGCCAAGCAGATGCCAGCATCATGCTTCCTGTAGAACCTGTGGAACTATAGGCCAATTAAACCTCTTTTTAAAGTAAATTACCCAGTCTCAGGTCTCTCTCTCTTTCTTTTCTTTCTTCTCTCTCTCTCTTTCTCTCTCTCTCCCCTCCATCCCTCCCTCTCTCTCTCTCTTTCTTTCTTTCTTCTTTTTTTTGAGACAGGGCCTTGCTCTGTCACCCAGGCTGGAGTATAGTGGCATGTTCTCGGCTCACTGCAACCTCTGCCTCCCAGGTTCAAGCAATTCTCCTGCCTTAGCCTCCTGACTAGCTGAGAATACAGGTGGGCACCACCATGCCAGGCTAATCCTTGTATGTTTAGTAGAGGTGGGGTTTTGCTGTGTTAGCCAGGCTGGTCCCAAACTCCTGACCTCAAGTGATCCACCCACCTTGGCCTCCCAAAGTGCTAGGATTACAGGCATGAGCCACCATGCCCAGCCAGGTATTTCTTTATAGCAATGTAAGAACAACCTAATTTAGAAAATTGGTACTAAGAGTCAAATATTGCTATAAAGATAGCTGAAAAATGTGGAAGCAGCTTTGGAATTGGGTAATGGGCAGAGAAGGGAAGAGTCTGGAGGGCTCAGAAGAAGACAAGAAGATGAGGGAAAGTTTGGAGTGTCTTAGAGGCTGATTAAATGATCGTGACCAAATTGCTGACAGTGACATGGACAGTGAAGTTCAGGCTGAAAAGGTCTCAGATGGAAATGAGGAACTTATTGGGACTGGAGCAAAGTTCACATGTGTTATGCCTTAGCAAAGATCTTGGCTGCATTGTGTTCATGCCCCAGGGATCTGTGGAAGTTTGAACTTGAGAGTGATGATTTAGGATATCTGGCAGAAGAAATTTCTAGGCAGCAAAGCATTCAAGATGCCGCCTGGCTGCTTCTAACAGCCTACACTCAGATGTGGGAGTAAAAAAAATGACTTAAAGTTGGACCTTATATTTAAAAGGGAAGCAGAACACAGAGGTTTAGAAAATTTGCAACCTGTCCATGTGGCAGAGAAAGAAAAAGCATTTCGGTAGCCTGGGCAACATAGGGAGACTCTGTCTCAAAAAAAAAAAGTTAAAAATTAGCCAGCATGGTGGCACTTGCCTGTAGTCCTAGCTACTTGGGAGGCTGAGGCAGGGGGATCCCTTGAGCCCAGGAGTTCAAGGCTGCAGTGAGCCATGATCATGCCACCGCACTCCAGCCTGGCAACGGAGTGAGACCCTGTCTCAAAAACAAAACAAAACAAAATATTTTTGTGGGGAGATAAATTCAAGCAGGCTGTAGAGCAACCATTGCTAAAACGATTTGCATAACTAAAAAGAAGCCAAGTGCTGAGAGTCAAGAAAATGGGGAAAAGGCCTTGAAAACATTTCAGAGATCTCTGAGACAGCCCCTTCCATCACAGGCCCTGAGACCTAGGAGGACTGAGTGGTTTCAGGGACCAGGCCAGGGGCACTACTTCCCTGTGCTGTTTCCCACATCCCAGCCACTCCAGCTCCAGCTATGGCTCAAAGGGGCTCAGATACAGTTTAGGCCACTCCTCTGGAGGGTGCAAGCCATAAGCTTTGGCAGCTTCCATGTGATGTTAAGCCTGCAGGAACACAGAGTGCAAGAGTGAAGGAGGTTTGGCATCCTCCAGCTAGATTTCAGATGATGTATGAGAAAGCCTGTGTGCCCCAGCAGAAGCCTGCTCCAAGGGCAGAGCCCTCAAGAGAACCTCTACTAGGGCAGTGAGGAGGGGAAATGCGGAGCTGAAGGCTCCACACAGAGTCCCCACTGAGGCACTGCCTAGTGGAGCTGTGGGAAGAAGGCCACGATCCTCGAGACACCAGAATGGTAGAGCCACCATCAGCTTGCAATTTCAGCATAAAAAAGCTACAGAGGCGGAGCTGCCTAAGGCCTTGGGAGCCCACCCCTTGCACCAGTGTACTCTGGATGTGAGACATGGAGTCAAAGAAGATGATTTTGGAGCTTTATGATTTAATAACTGCCCTGTTGGGTTTCAGACTTGCCTGGGGCCTGTAGCCCCTTTCTTATGGCCAATTTCTCCCTTCTCAAATGGGAATGTTTGCCCAATGCTGATACCCCCATTGTATCTTGAAAGGAAATAACTTGTTTGATTTTACAGGCTTATAGGTAGAAGGAATTCATTTCTAGATGAGATCTGGGACTTAGGACTTTTGAGTTAATGCTGGAATGAGTTAAGACTTTGGGGGACTATTGAGAAGGGATGATTATATTTTGACATGTGAGAAGGACATGAAATTTGGAGGCCGGGGTGGAATGATATAGTTTGGATGTTCCCTCCAAATCTCATGTTGAACTGTAATCTTCAGTGTTGGAGGTAGGGCCTGGTGGGAGGGTTTGGGTCATAGGGGAGGATCCCTCAAGGTTTGGTGCTGTCCTCACAACAGTGGGTGAGTTCTCACGAGATCTTGTTGTTGTAAAGTGTGGCACCTCCTCACCCCTTGCTCCTGCTTTCACCGTGTAACGTGCCTGCTCCTGCTTTGCCTTCTGCCATGAGTAAAAGCTCCTTGAGGCTTCCCCAGAAGCCGAGCAGAGCCAGTGTGCCATGTGTGTACAGCCTGCAGAACCGTGAGCCAATTAAACCTCTTTTCTTTATAAATTACCCAGACTCAGGTATTTCTTTATAGCAATGCAAAAATAGCCTAATCCAACTAATAGTAAGAGCAAACACTTAAGTATCACTAATTATGTGCTAGGCACTAGTCTAAGCACTTTATACGTAATGACTCATTGACTCAATCTTTGTAACAATCACGTGGAGGAGGTCCTATTTTTATCCCCATTTTATAGATAAGGAAATGGAAGCACAGAGAACTAGTAAGTTGCAGAGGCGGGAATCAAAATGGGTCATCTGACTCCAGAGTCAGAGCATGAGCACCAAAGACAGGAACTAGGATTTTTATCTCTGAATTCCCACCACTGAGAATAGTACTGATTCATGGCACATCAATCAGTCAGCAATAATTTATTGAGCAGTCGATTACAACAGAATTGTCAGGCATTTTTATCATTCAGCAGTTTTTAAAAAGAAAGATCTTGTTGTCTGCTTCCTCTATTAATTTGTTTTCTAACGTGGTAAGGAGAGACTTTATTGGAACGATTATTGTGTGGGAGAGGGAGGAGGTATTGTAATAGGGAAAAGGGGAAGATTGCAACAGAGAAAATGCTCTGATTCAAGCGTCTCCCTCTACTAATCATTTAAAAATGATTAAAGGGATCCTGATTCCCCAGTGTTTGGAATTGGTGGTCACCAGCAAAGACTCTAACAGCCTCTGCTACTTGCTTATTGCTTATACCCAGGATAGGTGGAGAAAAGGAGTGGGTAAGAAACAGAAAGATCTGTCCCAGACAACAGTAAATTCTGGAACTGCTTTAAAACTAGTTATGTGGGGCATGGAAATGGAGGGAGGCCCTAAAAGTCACTTAAGAATATCAAGCGGTAGCCGGGCATGCTGGTGCTCATGCCTGTAATCCCAACGCTTTGGGAGGTTGAGGCGGGAGGTTCACTTGAGCCCAGGAGTTCAAGACCAGCCTGGGCAATACAGCAAGACCTCATCTCTACAAAAAAAAATTATCTGGGTGTGGTGGTGAACACTTGTAATCCTAGCTACTAGGGAGATTGAGGCAGGAGGATCACTTGAGCCCAGGAGTTGGAGGTGGCAGTGAGCTATGACTGCTCTACTGCACTCCAGCCTGGGCAACAAAGCCAGACCTTGTCTCTTAAAAAAATAAAATAAAATAAAATAAGAATATCAAGGGGCAACCTTAAAAGCGTCAGGGTAAGGAGTAACTCTTCATGGTTTAATAATCACAGTCTGCCAACTCAGGAGGAAACCGCTGCACTTCAAAACACAACACGCTGAGACTTGGCCCAGTCCACAAAGCCATTCTCTGCTGAGGTTTCACACACACATACAAAACATCAGCAGCGTTTCAGACAATGAAATCAGAAAGTGTGCTCCCACACAGCCCTGGAGCTTTGCTCTTGGGAAGAGGCAAGGACTCAGGCCATATTGGGGTCACTCTGTATTTCTCGCAAGATAGGAGGTGGTCAAGACTTACCTGTAGGTGTATGGCCCCACTTCTTCCACCCGAGGGGTCTCCCCTCTGAGGATCTCCTCTGGATTGGTGACATTGAAGAAATAGAACTGAGTATACACTGGCAGAGGGGGCTTCTCCCACGAGTCAAAGGCCTCGGTACCATTCCTTAACACAATTTTCTAGGAAAAAACCAAAAGGAGATTTACAAACATGTAAGGCAATGGTTGGCTTTAAACCCAAGAAGCAGAGGAAGGGACGCCCCCTATTCTGACCTCCTAGATCACTATTTTAATCATTTCACAGGCATTCAACTGCAGTCTCCTGAGAACAGGGCCATATCTTACACCAATAGAGCCCACAGTTCTAATAAGTCAGAGAAGGCCTTCGATAAATATTTGTAAAGGGGCCGGGCCCAGTGGCCCACCACTTTGGGAGGCCAAGGCGGGCAGATCACTTGAGGTCAAGAGTTCGCGCTTAGTCAACATGGTGAAACCCCGTCTCTACTAAAAATACACAAATCAGCCAGGTGTGGTGGTACGTACCTGTAATCCTGGCTACTCGGGAGGCTGAGGCAGTACACTTGCTTGAACCTGGGAGGTGGAGGTTGCAGTGAGCCAAGATCGTGCCACTGCACTCCAACCTGGGTTACAGAGCAAGACTCTGTCTCAAAATAAATTAATTAGTTAATTAATTAATAATTGTAAAGGAAGGGTACTAAAGATAGCACATGGGCAGAAGCATGAAGCATAGTGTTTCCAAAACCTAGGGCACAGATTGAGTGCCTAAAGGGCCTGCTGGCTTTGTTATTTTTGAAGATTCCATGGATGGTGTATCTTCTGTAGAAGTTAAGCAATTCTGAAAAGCACCATACACTCTCAGTTTGCCCAGATGAGAGAAGAACAAGGGGAAGGGCCCAAGAAGACCAGTTTTGGTCCTTTTTCAAGTTGAACCTCATCCATCCCTACCGCCTCCACCACCAGGGGCTTTAGATCTCCAAAAACCCTAAAATGGAACTGCCTATCCCCGTTTCAAAAACCAGGAGGCCTAGCCTCACTGAGGTTAGCTGACAATGGAGACTGCACTCTGCACACAATCCCTCCTGCACTTTCCACCCCTGTTCTGTGTTACAGGATGAATAATGCCCCCCATACTCTAAATTCCTAAGCTGAAGTCCTAACCCCCAATACCTCACAATGTGCCTGTATTTGGAGTCAGGGTCTTTAAAGAGCTGATGAAGATTAAATGAGGTCATGAGGGTAGGCCCTGCTAATAGGACTGGTGTCCTAACTGGAGGAGGAAACTGGGACACAGACAAGCACAGAAGGAAGGCCACGTGAAAACATGCAGAACTGACAGCCCTCTACAAGCCAAGGAGACAGGCCTCAGAAGAAACCAACTCTGCCAATACCTTGATCGCAGACTTCTAGCATCCAGAACTATAAGACAAATTTCTGTTGCTTAAGCCACCCAGTCTGTTGTATTTATTCGGGAAGCCCTAGCAAATTAATACCCCATGGCTCCCCTAAGGGTGAAGTATTCTCCCTGCCTCACTGACTTCAGGCTAGGCCAAGTGACTAGATTTGGCCAACGGGATGTGGGTGGAATGGCAATGTATCAATTTGGAGCTAAGGCCTTAAGATGCATGGCAAGTTTCTATCTGCCGTCTTGCAGTTGCAAACCACCCTTGGGAAAGAGAAGAGCAGGCCACAGGTAGCTGCTGATCCTTCAGCCTAGGTTCTAAAATGGAGATGTGTAGACTAGTCCTAAAGCTGACCAGAAGCCTGGAGTCCAGCCTCGTTCCACTGAGCCAGCTGAGCTCAAATTGCAACCAGCCTGCACACTCACATATTATTGTTATAAGCAACGAGACTGGGGAGTTACTTGTTACTCACCGTGGCAGTAGAAGCCTGATAAATACAGCGCCTGAGGTTAACAGAAACCTAACACCTGGTATTCCCAACAGTCCTCTATCTGTTAATGGAGAAAAGCCTTGTATTTTTACAGTAAAAACGACTGAAATACAAAAATAATATAAAAGCACAGACTGCAAATAAACAAACCAAAATGTGAACTTTGAGTACTGAGAATCTGTATCAGTTATAATTCAGGTCCGGATTAGGAGGAGTCTTCCATTCACTGTTGCTTTTGTTTGGATTTTTACACCAGAAATAAATTACTTCTGTAAGCAGAAAAAAAAAAAGTTCCCTTATCTTTTTTTTTTTTAAGTGAAAATCTAAGAAACTCGGATTCTATAGGATTTTATGGATAGACCCTAAGGCAAGGAGAAGGAATGGACACAAAGAGAATTCACTTCATCTTGGCTTTCCTCTGTTCTTGCAAAACAAAGGCGAGCCTGATGCTGCCTCAGCTGCGGTCTGCTCTGCTGCAAAGGCCCAGGAGCAGCCGCCCCCACTCTCGGCTCCACCGCACTTCTCTTCCTATTACTGTCAGGACAGTTGAGTGAGCACTCTGTATTCCTGCCTAATTCTTCCTGACAAGCATCATAGTGTGTGAAGTTTCCAGTGAGAAAGGACTTCAGATCTCATTGATTTGTTCATGTGAAGAAAATCACCTCCGAATTAGGAACCCTGAGAGAATCAGCAAACATAAACGAACAGATGGCTAAGCTCCTGGGTTTATCTTGCTGGGCTGGCATCCAGCTTTTAGGCAACCATAAATCCAAAGACAAGTGGAAGGGTTTCCAGAAAGAAGGGGTTACCAGAAAGAAGGGTAAACCTGGCTGTTCTGACATGTGTAAACAGTGTGACTTGAACTTGTTCCTCCAACTTTCAGGATAGAAATAAACATTTAGTACATTTGACTTCTTAATGAAACAAAGCAAATGAAAAACTAACAAGAACAATAAAAACTGTCCTTGGCAGCATGCCAGAGTCACAACCAACCCAGACCATGTTACAGCCGGGGCTTCTCCTCTGTCTGCCTCCACCCCCACGGCCCTTCTCTGCCTGGCCACTTCTTAGCTGAGTCACCAGCACTCAGATAAATCCTCATAGCCCCTTTTACTCCATTCAAATCTTGCCCTCAAGAGTGGTGGCTTTTCCTGCTGCTTTCATGTGTCTCTTTTCCTCCACCTTACAAGTTGGATGTTTGTCAGGAAACCCTCTGTCAATCCCAGAGTGGATCACGTGCTGGAGAGTGTGTGTGTGTGTGTGTGTGCTCACGCGAATGCACTAAGTAGGAAGAGAGATGGGGAATGAGAGAACAGAGGGAAGTTGTAAATACAGCTGCCAACATTTCTAAAACAGTGTGTCTTTATTTTTATTTTCTCACTTTCAGCTCAGAGAATGGCAGTTGCTATTCAGTTACCATTACTACCATACCAGCTGCAATTTACTGTGAGTCTGCTAACGTCAGGTGCTATGCCAGGGGCTTTAGAATGTACCTTATCTCTGAGTTTTACACTGACACTACAAAATAAAAATCCCCATTTTGCAGACAAACAAATGGTGGCACTGGCTGTCCCAAGTCACAAAGCCGGTAAATGAAATCAAATCTGACCAAGTCCAGGAGTGCAGATTTACTCACCCATCCAGCAGCTGCCACCCCATGGCACCCTGAGGGTAGAGTTGCCACATTTAGCAAATAAAACCTGGGATACCCAGTTAAATTTGAATTTCAGATAAACAACAAATAATTTTATAATATAATTATGTCCCAAATATTGCATGGGCTACGTCAAAAATGCTTTTATTCATAGGAGATGCATGCTGAAGGATTTAGGAACAAAGTGTGTGATATCTACAACTTACTTCAAATAATTCAAGAAAAAGTGCATCAGAGAGATAAAGTAAATATGGCAGGATGTTAACAACTGATACATTGGACTGAACCAAAATATCACACGAGACAGACTCATACTAAAATGTTATTTGTTGTTTATCTGAAATTCAAATTTAACTGGGTGTCCTATATTTTATTTTATTTGGCAACTCTAGCCCAGAGGGACAGTGAAACTATGGAGAAGCCATAAGTTGGACTCTGAACTCTCAGGGTTTCCTCGAGTGTAACCCCTTCCATCTGGAGGAAAGGAAACTAGGGCAGCTGCGTGAGGTCACTGTCAGCTCCTAGTCAGGAGCCCACAGGTGAGGAACCGAAAAAGGGAGAGTTCAACTCTAGAGTTTCCAGGCGGCCGCGCAGCCCCAGTATGCTAATGTGTCCAAAGAAAGCACCTCAACCTCCTGCCACAAGACGGTCCACAGAGGGCTCTGTTTTGACTTAAACTTTTAATTTCTGCCCCTTCTATTTCTGATCCTCAGAGCATTCAAGTGTGCACTTCCCAGGAGCTTGCTCGGTAAAGGAAGGCCTGAGAAACTAACAAATAATAACCTCAGCCTCAAGACCGCGGACTGTCTGGCACAGGAAGTCATTCATTCCACCAGATACAACGAGCTAGTGTCCCCCTCAAAGGCGCCCTTTGCCAGTCTGAACAGAAAGCCATGGCTTGGGAACAACTGATCCTCCTCACCGAGGGTTCTGCTGTGGTGGTGACAGCCACCAGACAAACCTTGTAATCAGCTGAGTCTTCTTAGTTACACTAAATGAAAAAGCAACATAAGGCCTTAAATCAGTTTTACAGTGTGACTCTGGATATTAAGAGTGGCACTGTGGAGTCACAATATAACTGTTGCTTACTAATTTTAACCAAGACGAACATAATGAATTTTTCCACGCACAATACTGTGGCACTACCACTAAAACAAAATACTGGAAAATTATCAAGTTATATGGTGAATTCACAGTGTCAACAGCTAAATTAATAATTTGGACTGAAAAACATACTTTTCAGTTAATTACCCAATATGTACCTACTGAGAGCTTTCTATGTGCCCAGACTATGCCCTGCAAACAGGCATAGGCTCTGTCTGTAAGAAGAAATTTAGCTAAGGACACAGAACCAACATGCATGTAACAGGGAGTGAAAAATTATGTGCAAGACCCAGTAATTCAGCCTAACAAATAGCTTATGCCTGAAATTATTTAGATCCTTCCAGTAGCATGGATCTGTGATAAAATTCTCCCATCTAAACATCTCACGGGCTGCTCCAAGACAACATGACCAAAATGGACTCATGATTTTCTCCCCTAGTTGATCACTAAGTCCTGCTGATTTCACCTCCTCCTCTTCCCCATTTCTACCCCAAGGCACATTTCATCATTGGCTTGGACTGTGACAATACTGTATGTAGGCTCCTAACTGGTCTCCCTCTCTCCAGCCGTTTTCCTTTCAAATGCTTCATCCACCTCAGCCTTCAGAGAAGCCTGTCAAAAGTGCCTAAGGGAACAGATATTCCACCCCTGCTCAAAGGATAAAGTCCACAGTCCTTGACCTGTTGTGATCTGATGCAACTGCGTCACCTGTCGCTGTCTTTTCCTGGTAGGCACTTTATGCACCAGTAACACGCAACCATCTACTGTTACCTAGCACCCACCACACAAGTTCTCAGCCAGTGCCTTGGCCTGAGTCACTCACTGCCCTTCACCTAGAAGTCTCTGCAGAGCCCTTATCACCTGGTTCACTTCTACTTGGGCTTCAGGGCTCAATTCAGAAGTGCCATCTCTCAGAAGGCCCCTCTGAGCTATGTGTTTTCTCTCTGCTTTTATGAAACTTCACAAGTTTTATAAGGAAAATGTGTTTATTAGTCTTTAGTATCAGATTGGGTCTGATACTAAGGACTGTATCTTTTTCATGGATCCCCAGCGCATAACATGGTTTCTGGCACAGAAGGGACACAATAAATAATTAATGAAGAAACAGATGATACCGTAGCGTAGAGCACAATGCTGTGCCAGGCATTCATCTTCTGCTGTTTACCTAGTTCTTCTTGGTAAAATCTTCAATGTGGCAAAATGCCGCATATTCTAAATAATATGTGATCTGAATAAATAAAAAGTCTGAATTTCAGTACTGCAGAATCAAGAAGAGATAGTAACTGTCTTAGCGCAAATATTATTTTTCAAGGAGACATTTTGGCCTCCCTTCATAAATGGTTAAGACTAGTTTGGAATTAGCAGGGTCTATTTTTATGCATAATTAATATGCCAAAGGCACACAAACATTAGTTCTGTTAGATCTGTCTTTAGCAATTTTGGTTTTAATGAATTTTTTATAACATCCTTTTTCATAGCAAGTATAGCATAGGATTTTCACAGCCTTAAAACTGATGAAACTCTTTCATTCTTTCCACAAATATTAACTTAGCAATTGCTTTGTGCCAGCCACTGTTCTAGGTATTGGAGATATAATGGTAGACAAGATCTCCCACCTTCTCATTTTATTGGTGAATTCTAAAAACTCCTTGATATAACAAGGAAGAAACTAGACTTGTAAGCAATAAAATATCACATTTATCTAAGGGAAAAATACCTAGATATTATGATAAATTATCAATCTACAGAAATTTCTATATTCATATTAGAAGAGATGTTTAAAGTAGCAGATAACATTACTACAAATGTGCAGAAAAAGTCATGTGTTGCCTCCAATTTCTATTCACAAATGAGGCTATTGATTGTCGTTACTTTATTTTGTATTTATTCAGTTACTTATTTATTTTTTGAGAGGGAGTCTCACTCTGTTGCCCAGGCTGAAGTGCAGTGGCATGACTCGGCTCACCACAACCTCTGCCTCCTGGGTTCAAGCGATTCTCCTGCCTCATCCTCTCGAGTAGCTGGGATTACAGGCACACACCACCACACCTGGCTACTTTTGTATTTTTAGTAGAGAAAGGGCTTCACCATGTTAGTCAGGCTGATCTCGAACTCCTGATCTCAGGTGATCTGCCTGCCTCAGCCTCCTGAAGTGTTGAGATTACAGGTGTGAGCCACTGTGCCCAGCCTGTTGTTACTTTAAATCAGGTAAATGCTACTCCATCCATTCCCTACCCATTCCATCATATTTGTCACAGAAAATTTGGACAATGAAGAAAGTAAAAGGAAGAAAATTTAAATCCCCTGTAATCCACATCATCGCTGTTAACACATGGGTTTATTTCCCTCTGGTCTAGTCATATATATGTGCATTTTAAACAAAATTGAGATCATATGTATTGTATCATTTTTTCACTCATCTTTTATAAATGATTATCCTTGTTATTAAATAGGTTTTGAAACTGTTATTTTAATGTCTGTATACTAATCCACTGTATTAGTGTATTTTAAAAAATACACTAAATCAGTTTATTTAATCATTCTTTTACTATAGGACATTTGTGTTGTTTTCATGCTTAAGTAAATGTTCTTGAATATATTTGTCCAAATTAGTGAATATTTTTTTTTTTTTTTTTTGGAGACAGAGTCTTGCTCTTGTCATCCAGGCTGGAGTGGAGTGGTGCAATCTTGGCTCACTGCAACTTGTG
Source organism: Pongo pygmaeus (assembly GCF_028885625.2). Taxonomy (NCBI): domain Eukaryota; kingdom Metazoa; phylum Chordata; class Mammalia; order Primates; family Hominidae; genus Pongo; species Pongo pygmaeus. The sequence goes on from NC_072376.2 coordinate 88,429,120, forward strand.
ATTGTCATGCCTCGCCACTGGAGTAGCTGGGATTACAGGTGCACACCACTACACCCAGCTACTTTTTGTATTTTTAGTAGAGATGGGGTTTAACCATGTGGGCCAGGCTGGTCTCTAACTCCTGGCCTCAAGTGATCCACCTACCTCCGCCTCCCAAAGTGCTGGGATTATAGGCGTGAGGCACCACACCTAGCCCAAATCAGTGAATAATTTCTTAGAATAGACTCCCAGATTGGGATTATTGGGTCTAGAGACAAAAAAGTTTTCATGAACTCATGAGCCTTTAAATATCAACAAGTTGCTCCAGAAAGCAGTGTATGAGCAACCATTTTGGCATATCCATCCCAATATTGGTGTTTAAGGTTTTCAGAAATCTTTGCTTCTTTGGTAGTGGCAAAATAGCATCTTCTTGTTTGAACTTGCATTTCTTGAATTACTGGAGAAGCATAATAGTTTGTACCATGTATGAAGTGAGACTGTTTTAAAACAAAAGTAAAAGAATCTTCAACCAGCATAAGCTTCCATTTGGGTACACAGAAGGCTGGTCAGAGGCAGAACTGAGAACAGCCTCTCTGAGCTGTGTGTAGTGAACATAGAGTCACTGGCCAGGCTGACACCTGACCTGCAGATGAAGGAACAGATGCAGGCTGGATTAGCTTGACTGCTGAACACTGACATGACTTAATACAGCCACAACCCAAGTCAGCCTGACAGCAATCTTTTGGGAAGGCAACACCATCAGAGTGGTTTAACCAGCTGTCCTGATGTAAGCCACTTCCAAGTGATAAAAATAAGCACTCAGAGAATCCATTAGGCTTTCATGGGAATCAGTAATACTTTTAAGGAAAGTTTCGGGATTCAAGAGCACTACTGGTTGTTCTTTAAGGTCAGTAAAGTGCTACTTAATAATTAAACACAACTTAAGCATCCATGTTGCCATCTGCAGTCTAAATTCATCCAGAGATAATGCAGACCAACTTGGAGAACTCGGCCTAATTGTGTATGGATGGTATATTGGCCTAATTATATACTGGACTCCAGATTAATAAAACTCATCAAATGGCAAAACACCAACTGATTTGCTTTGTTTTTTAAAATTGCTCCCAGCAACGAAGCAAACCCAACCCAGACTCGTGCAGTAATTTAAGTAATTTCCACTGTTTACATAAAAGAAAGAAACTGCCATTAACATTCAACTCTTATTCCCTGACCTTATTTTAACTCAGTAAAAATGTATTGGCATTCATTTATTTATGTCACTGTTGCTTAACTCATTTTGATTTTGCAACTGTCATAATTTTAACTAATGAGCTCTGATAGTTCAGATTCAAATGCTAGCTCATGGGTGAACTGTTACTTTGTTTATAAATTACATACAGGACAATGTGGTGGAATGGCAATCCCAAAAAACCTCCTGCTACAAAATACCCAGTAACTTATTTTTGAAAGTTTCTAGGTGATTACAAATGTACAGCCAAGTTTGAGAACTGATGAACTAAAGGGAAAAAAAGCAGCTACCGGATAGAAACTTAAACATAGAACCAGGTGAAAATTGGGAGTGGGAGGGGAATATATATATACATATATGGGGAGTGGGGAGGCGGGTGAGAAAGAGGAGTTTCAGATGTGAATAAATAAGAAATAAGGCCACGGAAACAAGGCCCACATTCTGTGTGTAACTTGCACAGCCAGTCTCATTATTTTGCAACCTGTTTGGTTGTGATTATATCTCTCAAAATTGAAATAAGTAATATTTTCATTACCTACCTATTTCTATGTCTCCTCTTCCATTACTGTTGATTATCAGAAGTACAGTGTTAAAAGAAAATATCCTTAAAATGGGAATTGTGGGCGCTGGGAGGACTGGTGAGATGTTAGTCAAAGGACACAAAATTTCAGTTTGATATAAACAAATTCAAGAGATCTAACGTACATCATGGTGATTACAGTGAATAACAATATATTGGGCCAGGCACAGTGGCTCATGCCTGTAATCCCAGCACTTTAGGAGGCAAAGGCGGGAGGATTGCTTAAGCTCAGGAATTTGAGATCAGCCTGGGAAACACAGCAAGACCCCATCTCTACAAAAAAAAATTTAAAAATTAGCCTGGCATGGTGCACACCTGTAGTTCCAGCAGCTTTAGAGGTTAAGGCAGGAGAATGGCTTGGACCCAGGAGGTCAAGGCTGCAGTGAGCCATGGCAGTGGCACTGTACTCCAGCCTGGGTGATAGAAGCTCTATCTCAAAACAAAAACAAAAACAAAAATAAAATTTAAAAAACCCCAAAATATTGTATACTTGAAAAATGCTGAGATTAGATGTTCAGTGTTCTTACCACAAAACAAAGATAAGTAATTGAGGTAATGCGTATGTGAAACAGCTTGATTTAGCCATTTCACTATGTATATCTATCTATATCTGTAGCTCTCTCAAAACATCATGTTGCATGCCCTAACTATGTACAATTTTGACTTGTCAATTAAAAAATGAATTAAAAAAATGGGACTTGTGATGAGTGATTACATTAGTGTAACAATGGCACTCTGCCTCACACTGTCTCTAGAAAGTGTGTAAAATTCAGATGCTGAAGGAACCAGATGGCTAGGGCAAATGAGTGACACAGGCGGTGGGTTTGTACATTTGTTTGCATGTCCAACCCCAGCAGCAATATTCATTTCTACAAAGAAACATGCCCTCCCCATTTCTGTTAAACACATGATCCTCTCAAGCTATCCTTCATTTTCCTTCTTTTGGCAAGGAATGTCAATATAGAGAAATATTTCTCTACTATAAGAAACACAACAGCACATGCACAACAACAGATACCTTCACTGGGTCTTGGGAGCCAATAAGGGCGCAAAGGACAGTGGGTGCTGTGGTCTGAATGTTTATGTCCCCTCAAAACTCCTTTGTTGATATCCTTACCCCCAAGGTGGTGAGATTAAGAGGTGGGGCCTTTGGAGGTGATTAGGTCATGAGCGTAGAACCCTCTTGAATGGGATTAGTTCTCATAAAAGGTACCCCAGAGAGCTCATTTGCCATGTGAGGTTAGAGTGAGAAGACCATAATCTATGAGGCAGTGGACCCTCACCACACCCCAAATCTGCCGGGGCCTTGATCTTGGACTTCCCAGCCTCCAGAACGTAAGAAATACATTTCTGTTGTTTATAAGCCACCCAGTCTATGCTATTTTGTGACAGCAGCCTGAATGGACCAAGACAGTGGGAAACAGGGAAGGCAGGTCTCTTCTAAGGGTCAGCCTCTTTTCTGCCGAGATGGCTACCACACAGAACTTGGTATGACGAGTACCAAAGAACATCCACATGTTTCAAGAGAAGCTGGAAATCTGGACCAATAGGTGAAGTTTCCAGATTTTAGAGGTATAAATCATTCATGAGACAAACATGTGACCACTGGCCTACAGAGTGAGGCAAAATGTGAGACTAAACAACAAAATGCAAACAATCATTTCCAAAGAAATTATTTTCTCTATTCATCCAAGTAATACTTACTGACCATCTATTTTGAATAAGACATTGCATTTGGCAGTAAGAAAAGACACAAAACTAAGTATGACAGGACCTCTACCTTCAAAGAGGGCTTTCATACTAGATTAAAATACCAAACTACGTCATACGGGTTGAAAATCCCTGCAGGGCTGAGGCCAGAAGGGAATTATTGAGTAATTCAATTATGGAGATATGAATGCTCTTGTCTACTTTGATCAGCACTTGGGGAAAGACAGGAGATTGTGGGACTGGAATTACTGATGGCCCAAACTCCTGTTTTTAACACTGGACTCACAGGAAAGCCAAAAGGACACAGTAAATCAAAGACACACCAAGCAAAATCCTGGTTGTTTGAAAACGTTAACAAGACAGCTTCCAAACTGGCTTTACAGGAATATAAAACAGGGATATTATGTATTTTTTAAAATATTCTAAAAAAATAATTTAAATGAAAACTAGATCAACAGTTCTCAAAGTGTGATCTCAGGACCCCTGGGGAGCCCCAAGACCTTCTTAGGAGGGGCCCACAAGGTCAAAACTATTTTAATACTGAGGTATCATTTGCCTTTTTAATTCTATTATTTCTCTGAGTGTAGAGTGGAGTTTTCCAGAGGTTACATGATATATAATGATGTCATATTGGAATATGTGCTTGTGTATTCTTCTGTTTTAAACATTTCTCAAAAATACATATCAGTTTCAATTTCTAATATTGTAAATATCAATAGGTATGGAAACATAAGTTCTTTGGGGTCCTCAATAATTTTTAAGAATATGAGGGGCCCAGGAGTTTAAATTGGATTATAAAATCTGTAAGGGTAGAGACTGCATCTTGTTTAGTGTTATATCCATAGCTCTTAGCACACTGCCTTGCAAATGGTACACACTCAGTAAATATTTGTCAAATAAAAGAATGACTGCCAAAGCATGTACCCAAAGGTGCATTTAGATATAGAAAGCAAACACCTAAAGTGGTCTTTATTTTCCCTTGGTTGTTTTTTCCAGTCACCAGCTTGGATTAAAAATGGTCCCTTCCTTAGTGTATGGTGTATAGATAGTGCATATCTTGATGATATGGCCAGGAATATCTAGTCACTTGGCCAACATCCTACGTTTTCATTAATGAGCTTATAATTCCACCTCCTGATTCTTCCTGGGAAACAAGCAAATGTCTGGCAGAACAGATGGCCCCTCTGCTGTGGCCTGACAGAATGAAATCTTGGATTTATTTAACAATAAAGCAAAGTAGTTTCCACAGGCAGAACCTTCCCCTCCTCACCAAATAATATGTAAACTTGCAGATTAATAGTAATTATTAGCATTAATATCCTCAATTAGAATTACCATCTTACAGAATGAAGACATGGTCTAAAATAATCACTATACAAATATAAACAACTTTTTAAAAAATGCATATTCCCAAAATTGCAGATTACGATCCCACAGCAACCTGCCTCCAGTAATGGATTTTTATGATAAGCACTTTAACCTGAGTTCTGTTCCTAATGAGTCTGATTCAGCAAGTCTGGGATGGGGTCTGGTATTTTCTAAATCTTTGTAAGTGATTTAAATGCATCTCCTAGAGTCTAGGGGCTATGCTGACAACTGCTAGCCTACTATATTGTCTTAATCATTAATAAGGAATGCACTCATAGTCAACATGAATTAGTAAGACACTGAAAGAAACAATATGATTTTGATATCACAAGATCATGTTTCTAAAAGCCAGGAAAGAATCTGGATAATTTTGCTTAGGAGTTAGAGAATCTTGCAAGGGAATTAATGACACTGCCTCTGTTTACAGCGCTATAGTTTCTTCCTGTGCTGAGCCAATCACATTGCTCCGTTACAGACTTGGAAAAGAGAAACTAGGAGATGAAGCACGTCTATGAGAGGTCAGCAGCTGGAAAGTCACACTGAGGCGGGGCTGAGCAAGCCCGGATGAGTACAGAGCCAGGCTGAGTAAACAGAGGAAGCCTGTTGGTGGAGAAAGCAGAGGAAAAAGTGGGAGGCAGAATGTGCCTGGTTCCTGCTGACTTTCCACTTTTGATTGTCCTCTCAGGAGGCCTTACTGTGCCACGGTTCTTGCCCTTTGATTTCTATGAGCTTCCCCTTCCAGATTTACAGAAAGAAAAAAAGAATCCTATCTTGCCTGCGCTAGTTTGAGTAGGCCTCAACTCCTTAAGAGAGCCAAGAAGCGGGATACATTGTGGTCTGTAAGGACAACATGGCATGAGAGGTGAGGGACGGCCATAGAACTTATTGTGCAAAGCAGAAATCTTTTGGAGGAAAGCGGGTGTTAGTGATTACACCAGCACAACAGGTACACAGAAACCACGTAGGACTATTCCAGGCAAATGGGATGTATGGTCATCCTTGAGATGGGAAAAGTGGGTTCAGGATCAGGAGGCCAGCTGGCACGCTCTCTCCCTCCCTCTCCATTTGACTTTAGATAAGTCACTTCTATTCCAAGAGCCTCAATTTCTTTGACTGTAAGATAACGGATTTAAGATATCTTTACTGGTTTTTTCTGATCAAGAAAAATCTCAGACTAAGATAAGTCTTCTTTGAATAGAGGCAACTCAGGAGATGAGGTAGACATGCAAGAAGGAGCCTTTTAAAATTATATATAGCTGAATGCCTTTACATACACATCAATAAAGATGTTTTGCTGATTTGACTTTAAAAAACAAGATCCCATATAGTCACCAATCAAAGCAATCTGGTTATCAGTGATTACATGATTACATTTTACTTCTTCTTTTTTTTTTTTTTTTTTAGACAGAGTCTTGCTCTGTCGCCCAGGCTGGAGTTCAATGGAGCCATCTTGGCTCACTGCAACCTCCGCCTCCCGGGTTCAAGCGATTCTCCTGCCTCAGCCTCCCGAGTAGCTGGGACTACAGGCACCCGCCGCCACGCCTAGCTAATTTCTGTATTTTTAGTAAAGACAGGGTTTCACCATATTGGCCAGGCTGGTCTCGAACTTCCGACCTTGTGATCCACCCGACTCAGCCTCCCAAAGTGTTAGGATGACAGGCATAAGCCACCACGCCTGGCCTATATTTTACTTCTTGAGGCATCAGTAGAACAGCTCCAGAGTTTCTATGGCTCCCAAAAGAAACCAGCTGGTACTGACTTGCCCAGAGCCTCAGGTCCAGACGAAGGGGACGTGTATTTGTCCTGTTCATTGCATCTCTGAGACCTAATGCTACAATCCTGCCTTGACCGGTGAAGAGGAAGTCAAAGGTGTAAACAGTCTCCCACCGGTTCCCTCCCCAGCCCGTCCCTTGTTGGCCAGCCCTGACTGTGGCCAGTTCTGCATCCCTATTACTGGGAGATAGTCAAACTGCCAGCACGTCTGCAGAGATTAGGAGTGCAAACTTAATATTCTGAACTGCATAGCTGCTCTTAAAGGTCATGGGATCTCAGAAGTTTGGAGCTAAGAGGAACCATAGCTTATATAAGTTTCAATTCACAGATGACAAATAATAGCTAAAGACATAACAAATGTTAATGTTCAGGCATTGTGCGAGGCATTGTGCTGGGTGCTTTATAGAAATCATATTATTTCATTCTTGTGACAATTCTATGAGTTAAGTATTCTTATCCTTATTATTCCTGTTTTCAAAATGAGGATCCTTAGGTTTTGAGGGATTAAATAACTTGCCACTGTGCTTGTTCAGCTTAGTCCAAGAAATCCTTAGGGACAGAAAAAAAATGTTTGACTCAGTTCTGCTGATTCTCAGGACACTCTTCTTTCTATTAAAATGATCACAGGAGAGTGAAGAGGCATTTAATATGTATCTCAGGCACTGTGCTATGTGTCAAGGCAGTTCACTGGGATACCAGATGAAATGTAACATAAACTCCTGCCTTTCCAGGCCTAAGGGAGGAAAAGGAACTGCTGGGTCTCTGCAAAGCTCTCTCTTCATGAAGGCCCAAATGCTTGTAAGGAAATGCCTTATTAATGCTCATAATATCCCCTAGGAAGAGGGTGTGGGAAAAAGAGAAGTACTATTATGCCTCTCTTGCAAATGAGAAAATTGAAGCAGAAACAATTACAGGCCTTGCCCAGTACGAGGCAGTCACCACTGAGGCCAAAAATCAAAATTGTCTTGGTTCCTTCCACTATATTCACTGGCCAAAATTAAAAGTCTCTCTTCAGTTACCTCTGGCCACTGCAGGGCTCAAGGACAATTATCATTTGAGACAACTTTTTGGATAGGAATTATCTTACTAAGCTTCCCACACCTACTCATTTGAATTTCATCCCTTTTCCCTCTCCCCTTTTTGATGTAGGCAAGTCAGGGCATAGACAATCTTCAAATGACAAAACAAAGAACTGGAAATATCAGAGTAGATTATATTATAACTACATTAGAATCAAGTTATGAATGAATTCTCCCATAGTAATACTAGTGGCAATAAAGATGACTGCCATATATTGATTACCTATTCTGTGCCTGATACTATGCTAAGTGCTTTATGCTTGGTCCTACAATAATACACATGCAGAGACAAATCCAAGTTTTGTGGGTCCTGAAGCTCATACAATTTGAAGGGCCCTTCTTAAGAAAAAAGAAAATCTGGGATACAGAATGAGGTACAGGGCTTTGCAAGGCCTGTGCAAGTGAGGGACCCAAAGCTTAACTTTGCGAGTTTCATGGTAAATGCATCACTGTGCTCAAGTTAGCTAACAGCTCATATCCCCAGTTACAAGCAATGAAATTGAGGACCAGGTAAGTTAAGTAACTTGACGTAAGTCATAAAGCTTATACTGGCAAGGATAGGATTTGAACATATGGAATCTGACTCCAAATCTCATGTATTTTCTTTGTGTGGCTTCTAACAAAAATAAAGTTGCTATCACTTATTAAGCACTAACTATATCCCAGAAAGATCACACCTTAAGGTTATAAGAATTATTTGACAAAGCGGATGTGATCGTTAGTCCTTATTATCCCTATTTACAGATGGGGAAAACATGAATCAAGTAAGATTAAACAGCCCATGGTCACCCAGCTGGTACATGGTGGAAGTTAGGTTTCATGCCCAGTAGTGTAACATCCTCACTCTTTCCCACTGTCCCATGCTACCTACCACCCTACAGGTAATCCAGGAAAAAGCAAAATAGCGATATGTGACTTACCTCTAATGACAACAGTATTTCCACATCTGTCCACTGAAACTAGCCCTGTCGTTTAGTTTCATACAATACACCATGCAGTCCTCCTTAGCTGGGATTGAGCAGCTCTGAAAGTCCATTTCCCTGTACTATTACTTATCAGAACAGAGTCCATTCCTTATGGAGAAAACCACTTGGAAATACCAGCACAAACTCAGGCCCCAGTCAAGTTGCCTTACAGCCATCCCCTCGCCCAGAGAAATGGAGACACACAGAGAATCTAAGGGCTGGCTATATGGGAACCACGGGGAAGATCACTCATCCTATAGGGCTCCTTGAAACAGCCTTTCAAAGCCATATAAGAAAACTCACATACTGACTATAATTGAATTGCTTTACTCTAGTCACCCAAAGCGAGAGTTTACATCCTCAAACACAGCTCACCATGGATTTGGACATGGACAGGAGGGGAGAAAGGATTCAGTTTCTTTTTTCCTTGAACATGATTGCTCAGAGGAAACTGACCCTCGAGACGCTCAGACAGTGAGCCTTGTCTTCCCTTGGCAACGTGAACTTTAAAAATTACATTGTGCTTTGCCATGGTGCTTTTTGAAAAATTGCCTTTAACTGCCAGATTTCAGGTACTCACTTAATTACTTTTGGAAACTCAGTTAAAGGAATATATCCATTGCCACCTGGAATAAAACAGCTTTACTAACTGGAGAGTGCAGTGATTCAAAGTAGACAAGGCCTGGGCTTTATCTGGCCACAGCAAGTGCAGACCAGTGGGAAAAATGAAGCGTGCAGTTATGGATGCTAACAAGAAAGGCTGCTGCTCCAGTGATTTTTTTTCTTTTTTAAGGAAAAAATGATCCCAGTAATTCTCTCTTGTTCCTCTTTTGACACAGCTTGGTGGATGTGGGGGAAAGGGCAGATGAAATGACCAGTGAAATCAAAAAATGAAGTCTTCTTAAAGGACTGGCTCTCCAGCCCAATCATCTAGAGGAAGAGACAAGTTCAGATTCTTGTAGGGAATCTAAATGCATCTGTGCCTGAAAATTATGGCCGTTTGAGAAAAACAAGAATTCATGGTGAGACAAAGCAACACAGACTGTTGGTACAAGATGCAAAGCCACTAAGTCAGCGTTCAGCGAAGACTGATGGATGAAATGTCACCCAGCCTAAAGGACTGGCCCAGCTACCAACTGCCCCTGCCCAGCCCAAGAGGGCAAGAACACAATAGACCGCACACCCACGTCTCATCCTCAGGCGCACACCACTTCAAAGGCCACAGCAAGCAGACAACATAATCTGCCTCTTCTGCGGTGTCTTTCATTCAGTTCTGTTTCTTCATGAAGTGGGACGGAAACAAGTTTGGGCCCACCCTGAGATTGGGGTGTAGACGGAAGGAGTGGGGAGAGATGCAAACGACAGAACACAACAGAAGGCGTTTTTAAAAGTCAGGATCCATAGCCTTACTTATTACTGTAAAGGGAACAGAGTCGGCTCCATCCTTCCCCACCCTTCTTTAACCCTCGCCTACCAAGCCCTGGAAGACAGGGACGCAAGAAGAGCTCTAGTGCAGAGGGTCTGCCCGAGTGCAGGTCTTCCCCATACAAGATGCAGCAGCAGGGATGGGAGGGTGGGCTGGAAGACTCCACAACACACACACAGCCCGCCCCGCCTCACCTTCTCGATACTCTGGTCTACAGCCTTCTGGAAGACCCGGGCCACCAGCAGCGTGACGCTGGTCACCAGCAGGAGCAGGGACAACGTCCCCGCCGTGTAGAAGCAGCATCGGCCCATTCTGTGCGCCGCTCACGGGCCGGGCCGGGCCGCACCCGCCCGGGATCCAACTGCAAGGAGGGAGGAGCCGCCGCAGAGGCGTCGAAGACCCGGGACCCTTCGGCGCCGCGCCCTCCCGGTGCCCGGTTCGTGCGCGCAGCTCTGGGCTCCGCGGCCTGGCGAGCGCGGCCCCGGGTGCACTGGGCGGATGGGGCCGCGGAGGGACGGGCCCGGCCTCGGTTTCGGTTTCCTTCGCGGGGCAGCCGCGGCGCCCGCCTAGCGCAGCTCGGGAGAGTGCAGGGAGAGTGCAGGGAGCGCGCAGGGACGTGACGTTCGCAGGCAGGGCTCGCCGCAACCCCGGGAGGCGACCGCCGGCGACTGCGCCGGGAGGCGGGCGGAGGCGGAGGCCGCAGTCATGTGCCCTGCGGCGGCGGCCGTGATTCGGCCCGCGCCCTCCCCGGCCGGTCCCCGGTGGCCCTGAGTGGCTGCGGGGCCTGAGCCAGGCCCGGCCTGGCCGCTCCCAGCGCCCTGCACCGCAGGCCCAGCGCTCACCCCACCAAATCGCCGAACCTGGTTCACAGACTCATTTACTCATTCCGCAGATAGGTCTGAGGGCCTCCCATGGGCCACGCGGGGGGATTCAAGGTGGCTGGGATATTCCCCTGCTCTAGAGGCGCTCGCAAGTTAGCGGGGACACTGTTACCGCAATTATAACACAATGTAACAAGTGCCTCTACCAGGTGCTTGCTGAGATCATGCCAGCAAGCATGTTCTGCCTGGAGGACCTAGGGCCCCACATTGAACTGGGGCCTGGGGGATGCATAAGTTTGTCACGTAAGGGGCACGTGCAAGAAAGGAAGATGTGCAAAAAAGGGAGGAGGAGGCATTTCACGGAGAAGGAAACGGTGAGCAAAGGCATTGGGGGTGAAAGAGCAAAACCTGTAGGAAGCAAGAAGGAAGTTCCTTTTGACTGTAGGCTCAGGTGTTCAGGGGATGGAGTCGGAGGTGTTGAGGCCCCAAGAGGTCAGACTCTGAAGGGCTCTTGGTATCCTGTTAAAGATGTGGAAGTTGGGAAGGAGCTTAAAGCAGGCATCGCTGGTGTTCTTGCCTGCTTTGCTCACGATGGTGTCCCAGACACCCAGGACCAAGACCTGCACACAGCCAGGACTCAAGAATTGTTCGTTAAATGAGTGTTTCTTCTATACCAGCCCTTTACCAGTTTCTTTGCACAGTTCTACTCATTTAATACCCTTGGCAGTCCTATGAATAGGAGGTTGTGTTTGTCCCAGTCCTCCAGAAACAGTCCCGGATTGGGGTACTATGCAAGAGAGTTTTGAGGGAAAACAGGGAGCTGGACCTGGGATGCAGGTGTGATCCTTGTGAAGGAAAGAGGCAAGCAAGGAAGGAAGGTTGGGTAGAAGGAAGCATTTGATACTATATACAGTTCATGTATAAAAAGTTCAGCAAGGCCATTGGGGTGGGGAATCCTTTAGCCAAATGGGCTTGTCCCAGAAGTCTGGCATCTCCCAGAAAGAGGCCTGCCTTAGTATCCCTGCTGTGCTCACTCATGAGCTGGGAGCAGCCTTAGGAAGCTGGCCTTTGCAGCAACCTAGGGATAAATATCAGGGGATGGATTTCAGCAGAGCTCAGCAGTTGAGGCAGAGCCATTGGTCAGTTATGCTGTCTACACTGCAAGATCCAAGAAGTACATTTTCTTGGCAACTATAGTGTATTATCCTCATTTTACACTCAAGAACACTGGGGCTCTAAGTTAAGTAACCTAACAAGCTCAACCGGTTGCTGAGTGGTGGATCCTGCCAGAACCAGGATGTAGGGCTGGCTGTTGGCCTCCAAACCCTCGCTTTTTCTACTCTGTGCATTGCTGCGTCCCAATCTGTCACTAATGAGAATCTGAGGACAGCAAATCAGTTAGGAGGCTTTGTTGAGGACTTGATGAGATAGCATGATGGTTTAAAAATGGTGGCAAATTATTTGTTACTCCTTTCGTTGAGAGGTAGGGTCTATACTTTCTCGCTTTGAATTTGGGCAGGTTTTAGCAATTTGTTAAACCAATAGAATACAGTGGAAATGACCATATCCTGGAACTTCTGAAGCTAGATCATAAATGCCTTGCAACTTCTGCTGGGGCCTCTGGAAATTCTTGCTCTTCGAGCCTGAAGTCACCCCTAAGTTCAGCTACCCGGAGACTGCTGCAGAGAACATGGGAAAGACTGTGGGGAGAAGCCCTGAGTCTGTAGGAAAAAAAATGTCCCACCAGTCCCCAGCCATCCCTAGCCTTTTGAGTCACAGGCCCTAGACATTATAGAGCAGAGGTGAGTGGTCCCTGCTGAGCCCTGCTCAAAATGCAAAATAAAGGATTGTTGTTGTTTAAGCCACTGAGTGTTGGTGTGGTAGGTTACTCAGTAGATAACTGGAGCAGATGGTCAGGGCAGGACTGAGGCTGGGACATTTTGTAGCTACCAAAGCTCTTCAAGCAGCAGCCCCAGAGGACCAGTCCTGTGTTCAAATAGAACCTGGTGGGGTCCTGAATGATTCAACCGTCCCCAGCCTGATGGGTGGGTGGTCTCCAGTTCTCAGGTGTCCACAATCGGCAGCCTTTCTCTTCCCCTAATCCTGCCTCTTCTCTGCTGTTGTTTCAGTTAGCTACATTAACTCTGCTCTGTGCCCCAGTTTGCTTAAGGAGCAATGCTAGCCCACTAACCCTCACATGTCCCCTACCTAGGCATTGGTTGAAGTCCTCCTGTAATCTATATGTCCTCTCCTTCCCTAACTAGAAAAAAATATCTGGTAACTTGCCTGCCTAGGTACTTTGGCACTCAGAAGTTCATGCTCACATTGAACTTCCACCCCCTACTCTCTGACTGCTACAATCAGATTTTCTGTTTGCAGGCTCCATTCTGGAGGGCAAACTCCGTAGGTACCCACCCCTCCCACCCCTGGACCACCAATCCCAGGGTACTCTTCCTTTTCATTGTTCATTGAGGTCCCTTCTTGTCTCTTGTCTGGGCCACCAGGACAGTAACAGACTATGGGGATGGAGAGATGGAGACAAATTTGATAAATGTATCTCAGTGTGGGAGAGTTTCTAAACAAGGGTTTTCAGCTCAAGTTGCCCACAGTTTACCTTCTCTCTGAGGATCTCACTCTGTTTCCACTATGTCAGGCAGTTAGTAAGCCACTTCCCCTTTAAAACTTTGGACAAGCCGAATGAAAACCTCTTTCTTGGTTCTTCTTAACACAGCTGACCAGACTAGCATTTTTTAAATGTGTTAACATAAGACAGAACAAAAAGGACCTAATTACAGAAAATATAAACAGCTTTTAAGAAAATAATGTATGTTCCCAAAATAGCAGTCTGTGATCCCACAGTAATCTCTGTCTTATCACAGAGGCTGGCACAACTTTTTAGCAGCTGGCCTGGCTGTCTTTCTGTTCAGTTCCATCTTCTCTACCCACAGCTATGTTCAGAAGCTTTTGACACAAAGCCCCAAAATCCAGATTTAAGTTTCTCAATGCCCTTTGGGACTTCCTCCTCATTTCTGATCTATAGGACATGTCTGCACCGCTAATTGGCATTGTTAGTTTATTGCCACAGGATCATCTCACCCTATGAGAAACTTTGCCCTCTCATCTGGGGAGTAGCCCCTGCTTGCCAGGCACTAATAACCCTGAACACACTCTGGAGGGGCAGACAGCTTGGGAAGGGGTTACTGCTCCCAGAGTTTAGATGAGGAGGCTGATGCCAGGGCAGGGAGACAATCAGGAATCTTCCTGATGACTTCTCTGCTATGGTTTGGATTTGTGTTCCCTCCAAATCTCATGCTGAAATTTGATCCCCAGTGTTGGAGGTGAGGCCTAATGGGAGGTGTTTGGGTCCTGAGGAGAGATTGTTCATGAATAGATTAATGCCCTCCCTCAGGCATGAGTGAGTTGTCAGAGAGCAGGTTGTTGAAAAGAGCTGGCACCTCCTCCTTCTCTCTCTAGCTTCCTCTCTGCCCATGTGCCTCACATATGTGTGCTCCCTTTCTGCCTTCCCAGGAGTGGAAGCAGCCTGAGGCCCTCACCCAATGCAGATGCCTGTGCCATGCGTCTTGTCCAGCCTGCAGAACCATGAGCCAAATAAACCTCTTTTCACTACCCAATATCAGGTATTGTTATAGCAACACAAACAGACGAGGACAGAAAATGAGGAGACTGATGCTGTGGCAGGGAGATACAGTGATCTCTCTATACCTAAAATCAGAAGACTTTATCTGAGAAGAACAAGTACACTTAATGAATGATTGCTGGTGCCTGTTGAAATTATGCAATCATTCGGGACTTAGAAAAAGAGCTTTCTTCACAGACTGTAAGGGCTATCGAGGGGAAGCAAGAGGACTCTCTGGGCTCTACCTTAAATTTAGAATGTTGATACTATACTCAAATGAGTTTAATGATGTAGTCATTGTATACTTTTATGTTCAAAGTGTTAATGTGTTAAATATAAACATTTAAAATACACCACAGGCCGGGCCAGGTGGCTCATGCCTGTAATCCCAGCATTTTGGGAAGCCAAGGCAGGAGAATCACTTGATTCCAGGAGTTTGAGATCAGCCTGGGCAATGTAGCAAGACTTTGTCTCTACAAAAAAATAAAAAAATTAGCAGGGCATGGTTGTACCTGCTTATGGTCCCAGCTACTCAAGAAGCTGAGGTGGGAAGATCACTTGAGCCCAGAAGGTCAAGGCTGCATGCAGTGAGCAGTGATTGTGTCACTGCACTCCAGCCTGGGTGACAGAGTGAGACCCTATCTCAATAAAATAAAACAAAAAATACACCACAATGTCTATAACCCTGTATAGTAGATAATCTCCAAATAGGACTACCAACAATTCTTTCTGTTTTTGTAGGCTCATGTTGCTCCTCCTGTCAAAGATGGAGACTGTTTCCTCCCTTTAATCTGGGCTGGCCTTGTGACCTGCTTTGACCAGTAGAAAATGACAGAACCCATATGTGCCAGTACCAGGTTTGGATCTGGCAGCTTCTTCGTTTGCCTTCTTGGGACCCAACTGCCATGTCAGAAGCTCAGATTAGACTACTGAATGATAAGAGACCATGTGGGGAGGGACACTGGAGAATGAGAGGCCACATGGATGTCACAACTCCAACCAAGTTTCCAGATGAATACAAGCTCATGCCCCACAGAACAGAGATAATGATCTGTCCTTGCTGAGTCCTGTCCAAATTGCAGAATTGTGAGCAAATGAATGGCTGCATATCAAGCTACTAAGTTTTGGGGTGGTTTGTTATACCATGATAAATAACAGAAACAGTATTTTTATCACTTATTAATCCTTTTAATGCTCTAGGTGCCTAAAAATGAAAGGAAATGGCCCTAGGCCTTACCTACTTTGGGATAGGTCAGGCTCCAAGATACTTCTAAAAGCCTTGGCTTTCTTCTTATTGAAGGTGATCTATAAAATGTACCATCACACCCTAGTGATTTGACGTATGTTATTCCTAAATGTTTGTGGAGCATCCTAAATCCTGAGCAATACAGGATCCATAAGAAAAAATTGCTCTCTCCTCCCTCCTCCCCTACCCATCATTCCAAAGTTCTTATATTACAGAACTGCTTTATGCAGATAGGCTTACAGATCCCAGAGGACAGCTCATATACCATTTATATTATATCACATGCACCTGTGCCAGGCCACAGGCAGTCTCTGTGAAGTTACCCATGTCCCTGTCTGCTGCCTCCTCCGATCAAGAAACCCTCATGGCTTCCTCATTATCATCTTTGCACCACCAACTAGGGGAATCTTTTCCAGTTTGTTTTGGTTTGGTTTGGTTTTTATTTTGTTTTGGGTTATGGGAAAATGAGAATTCCCCTCTTCAAATTCTTATTTTCCTTTTAGTTCCCCTAATAATGCAGACTTTTTGAAACACGGAACTAGGAGGAGATATCCTATTCGCCTTTTTCTCTTCCCTTTCCTGAAAACACAAGCGTGGTGTTGTCTAACTAATAGAATGTGTGGTTGGAGGGTGAGGAGTCAGGAGATCAAAGAGGAGAAAAATATAGTGGGCAAAAAGGGTGAATATGTCAGCAATATTATCTGCTACTTGTACATAGTACTTGTACAAGCACTATGCTAGACAGTGGGCTTGCATTACTTCATTTACTCCTTACAATGCCCTATGATGTAGACATTCTATTTTAAGGATAAGGAAACTGAGGCACACAGAGATTGACTAAGTAGTCCAATGTTACTGGCCAGTAGGAAACAAAGGTATTACTAAATCCAAGTCAGTCAGATGCTTTAGCCAGGCTGTTAACCCCTTAGCCACTGCTTGGGACTTCTGGCCTCATGCTTATTGAGAGTAAAAGGAAAGCAGTGAAAATTGCACAAAAAAAAAAAAAAAAAAAGCAATGGCATTGGAATACTCATGGTGACCTGGGCATCCAGGAGGGGCAGAGGTTGGAATTAGTGTGTGAGAGAGACAATGCCTCTGCCTGAACCTGATGTTGAACTAGAATGGAGAGCCAGGAAGGAGTTGCCAGTCCGGTGGCCAAAAATATACTTTGCAATATATCCAATGTATATTCTGACATGAAATGTATTCTAATCTGTTCTCACTTGAGGTACTTTGATGGTACTTTCTAGAAGCAAATGAAGCTTGGGTTGGGTTTAACCTCACTGTGGCAAAGCCAGCATATTGTGAAATATCAAGGCTGTCTGATTTCCTGCACGTTGTGAAATCAGGGCTAAATAAACAACACGAGATCACAGTTATTCTTTAATGATGTGTTCCACGGGGAGAAGCTATATCAACGAGAAAGCCAGGTTTACTTAGCATCTCTTTCTGAGGGGAGAAAGCAGGGATGGAGAGTGAAGAGGGGACTGTCTGAGGGTAGAGGCAGACTTTGTCAGCCTGGAGTGGTGGGGAGAAGATATTTGGCCAGAGATAGGGGTTCAGTGTTGGAATGGGGAATGGGGAGCTTAGATATTAGACTATGGAAAGGGTAAAAATAAGCCCCGCCCCTCACCACTAACCTGGTCCCCGCATGACTCCTAACCACTGCACTCACCACATATCCTGAGACTCTGAAATGATTACCTAGAAGCCTCCTGTACTCATCAAACCTCAGAGAAGACTGCTATTCAGTTAACTTTACAACAGTTGTAAGCATTTCCAGTTCTTTCATAAATGAATACTATTTCTTATTAGTGTCAATGAAAAACGTTTCAGAATATTAATGAGTAGTGTTTGCTTCAATTGCACTGCAAGCTATCTTAAGCAGAACTGTTTCCTCCATTTTGAATCAAACCAGAGGAGATAGAGATGCAAATCACAGTTCTTTAAAAAGTTAAACAGAATTATCATATGACCTAGCAACTCTCTTCCTAGGTATATAGCCCCCAAAATTGAAGACAGGTACTCAAACAAATACTTGTAAACCAGTGTTCATAGCAGCATTGTTCACAATAGTCAAAAGGTGGAACCGACCCAAATGTCATCAGACAATAATAGATACACAAAATATGTTGTATACATACAATGGAAAATACTATTCAGCTATAAAAAGGAAAGAAATAGGCTGGGTGTGGTGGCTCATACCTGTAATACCAGTATTTTGGGAGACTGAGGCAGGAGGATTGCTTGGGACCAGGAGTTCAAGACTAGCCTGGGCATCATAGCAAGACCCTATCTCTACAGAAAAATTAAAAATTAGATGGGCGTGGTGGCATGCACCTATAGTCCCAGCTGACTTATGAGGTGAGATAGGAGGATTCCTCAAGTCCAGGAGTTCAAGGCTGCAGTGAGCTATGATTGTGCCACTGTACTCCAGTCTGTGACAGAGCTAGATCCTGTCTCTTAAAGAAAGAATGAAGTCCTGATACATGCTACTACAGTGCAGACTTCTTTTCTTTTCTTTCTCATCTGCCATTTCTGATGTAATGGTGCCTGTTAGAATATGATCTTTTTAAAAATCAGTGATGAGAAAAGAATTCTAGAAAGTTCTGGCAGTTTTTTACCCAGGGAGAAATAAAAGGGATAACCAGCCATAGGTGCATTTTCTGTTACATAAGAAAAAAGATTGTACAAGAATGCCTCCAGGTGCTCACCTGGGATCAGCTGGGACCACAGGGGCTTCTTCATTCTCTCAGCAGACACAGTACACACACTCAGCTTCCCCTGGGGATGGCAGCTTCCTCCTGGTCTTTTTTTCGCCATGGGAAACTGTACAACTCACAGGCCCCAAGGTCCCTCATTGATTCCTAATCAACTCCTGTAAAGAGTCAGCTCCCTAAGTCCAGACTGCCTGGCACCATGCAATCTGTATATTCCCTTATGAACAAGGCCACTTTCCCATACCTGCCCACAGGAAGAAAAACCCATTGTGGCAGGGGAAGGGGATAGGCTTTCTCCTCTGGAACAGAACCATACAGCCCAGCAGCCTTCACCTGCTTCACTGATGGTAAGCTTGGGCGACCACTGCCTCACTGGTCCTGGCCTGGGGAGTTTTTCTTTTCCCCACTAAAGCCTATTCCCCATTATTCCTTTTTTTTTTTTTTTTTTTTTGTTGGCATGGGGGAGATGAAGTTTCGCTCTTGTTGCCCAGGATGGAGTGCAGTGGTGCAATCTCAGCTCACTGCAACCTCTGCCTCCTGGGTTCAAGTGGTTCTCCTGCCTCAGCCTCCCAAGTAGCTGGGATTACAGGCGCCTGGTACCACGTCTGCCTAATTTTTTGTATTTTTAGCAGAGACGGGATTTCATCACATTGGCCAGGCTGGTCTTGAACTCCTGACCTCAGGTGATCCATCCGCCTTGGCTTCCTAAAGTGCTGGGATTACAGGCATGAGCCACCGCACCCAGCCTATTCCCCATTATTCCAACCGAACTACTGCAAGAACAGAAAACAAAATACCGCATGTTATCACTTATTAGGTAAAGAGCTAAGCATCAAACACGCACGGACACAAAGATGGGAAGAATTGACACTGGAGACTACTTGAAGGGGGACGTGGGTGAGGAGTGTGGGTTGAAAACCTACCTATTGGGTATCATGCTCACTACCTGGGTGACAGGATCCTTCACACACCAAACCTCAGTGACACCCAGTTTACCTGTGTAACAAACTTGCACATGTACCACCTGAACCTAAAATAAAAATCAAAGGAAAAAAATGCATATTCCTTAATCTATGCCACATGATGTTGTGGAATTCATCCCAAACTCTTTAACAATAGGTGACTACCATGAAGGGATCCATCTGGTATACTAATATCTCTATATGAAACAACAAAAAGAAACTGCACATTTAAGAATGAGGCCTACACAGAATTTCAGGGAGGCTGGGCAGGCCCAATCCTTTATCTGAAGAAAAATCTTAATATTCAGTGGTAAAAAATACTACTTTTAAATTCAGTCTCCAAACCTTCCAGTGTCCAATTCATGAACATCTGAACATCTGGGCATCATCTTTCCTATCTTCTTTTTTTTTTTTTTTTTGAGACTGAGTCTCACTCTGTTGCCCAGGCTGGAGTGCAGTGGCATGATCTCAGCTCACTGCAACCTTCCCCTCCTGGGTTCAAGCAATCCTCGTGCCTCGGCCTCCCCAGTAGCTGGGACTATAGGCGTGAGCCACCATGCCCAGCTAATTTTTGTATTTTTTAGTAGAGATGGGGTTTCACCATGTTGGCCAGGCCGGTCTCAAACTCCTGACCTAAGGTGATCCGCCTGCCTCGGCCTTCCAAAGTGCTGGGATTACAGGCGTGAGCCACCGTGCCCGGCCTTTTTCCTATCTTCTCCTTAGTCCTTTTCTCTCCGCTGCCTCCACCAGCCCTGTCCTAGAGGAGCCTCTCAAGTTCTGGGTAATCATCAGAGGAGGGTTTTGGTCCTTCACATTCTTTCAGAGTCAACAGCACAAACCCATCCTTTGCTTGTCACTGTTGAAGCTCTCTCAAACTCTATTTACTATGTCTTAGCAAAAGGTAAATATTACTTGCTATATGCCAAGCTCTGTTCTAAGGACCTCACATCTATTAATTTTTCAAAGGTCCGGGTAGGGGAAGAAGACCCTGGTCACGGATATTTCTACCATGGAGGACTAGTAAGCCCCAGCTGAGCGCCTAGTTTAAGTCTTGGTCAGGCAAGAGTTTCAAGCTGAAGCTCAGAAGAAAGGCGGGTGGGAAGAGGCCCAGGTGAAGCCTCGTGCATGGGAATGGACCATGTAGGTGTAAGAATTCTCTGGCAGGATCAGACCTTGACAGGTGGATGCATCAGACTAATGATAATTTCACACCCCTTCAAAGCCATATTTTTGTTCAATATCAAAAGTAAGGCTTTGTGGGGGCTGGTAGCAGATGTCAACCTCTTGTCAATCCATTTCTGGGGGCATGTTTGTACACCATTCAGTAAAACAGTCCTCCAGGTGTTAATGAAAACTACCTTCCTTGGAAGTACTTTATTTTAACCTCAGCTTATTCCTGCGAGTGGCTTAACCAAGTGTTCCCTCCAAACACATACAGTGCTTGGCCTGTGAAAGGCTTTGGGAGACAAAATTGTCTCCTTCTTGGAAGATTTCCAGTGAGTTTTGGGTAATCTGCATCCTGGGGAATGGTACAGTAGCCCACCCCTTATTGGGTCCTACTTAGCCAGAAGTCTAACTTTGAGAATTCATCAAAATTTGGCTGGGTACTGTGAGAAGATAGCAGAATCCTATATAATCCAGAATCAGAATCAGAATGTGATGTGCATCACAATATTATCACAGTTGTCTTTATTATCACCCCTCTCTTCCTCTAATCCCTTGCTACTCAAAGTATGATCCCAAGATGTTGCATTGGAACCACCTAGGAGCTTGTTAGAAATAGAGACTCTCAGGCCCTGGTCTGGGCCAACTAAACAAAATTTGCATTTGAACAAGAACAACCTATGACCCATGAGTAAAGTGTGAGAAGCATAGCAGGTTAGTCCATAGTCCCTCAAGGCCCAGTCACAAGCATGCTTTTCCATAACCCTCCTTCAGGGGACCTCAAAACTGGCATTTGGACTCTCCACTCTCACTCCACCTCACTAAAAGGAGAGTGTCCCTGGCCTGCTTTCCACCCTCAGAGTCTCCCTGGACTATTGAAGATCAGTATGTCTTGAGACATTCAGGCTTGATCTTTGGGTTGCTACCCTACCCCTGAGCGATGTGTGACACAGTCATGCTGTCTTCCCAGGTTCTGATGATGTTGGGGGAATGTAATTAAAAATAAAATCTCCTGCCAAACCAGGAGACCTCCCCACAAACACAGAAGGGAAAGACAATTTATTATTGAATAGGTATTAAACCAGAATGTGACGTGCATCACATGCAAGCTGCTGAAGAGATTGCAGATTGCAAAGTCAGAAAGAAATCTTACCCTTTCCTATATCTAGGCAGATACAGTCCATTACATACATGTTTTCAGGTAGAGGACTTGACAGCACCATTGTCACACATAGTTCATCCGAAATTCACTGGATAATTGGGCTGGCCGTCTGTGTTAATTGCCTTTATCCGAAGGAAAAATAAAAGTTCTCATATCTTTATGACAGGAGGTAGTTTTGCAACTTAGAGCCAGGCACCTTAGAGTTAGGTTCCTGCCCTCCCACAGAAATGGAGAGAGGAAGGGCTGTCTTTCTTGATGATTACACTTCAAAGGGTTCACTCCCAAGTCCTTAAGAAAAACATTCCTGTGTTGTAAAGGTGGCAGGAGACTTTTTTTAAAGCTTTTAAGAAGATTTACATACATCTTAAAAGGGCAGAGAAAGAATAAACAATTATAACTTTTTAAAAAATCCTTTTTATTTTATTGAGACAGGATCTCACTCTGTCACTCAGGCAGAGCACAGTGGCATGATTTCGGTTCACTGCAACCTCTGCCTCCCAGACTCAAGCAATTCTCCTAGGTCAGTCTTCCAAGTAACTGGGACTACAGATGCAAGCCACTAGGCCTAGCTAATTTTTGTTATTTTATTTTATTTTATTTATTTATTTTTAATTTCAGTAGTTTTTGGGGAACAGGTGGTATTTGGTCGCATGGAAAAGTTCTTTAGTGGAGATTTCTGAGATTTTGGTGCACACATCACCCAAGCAGTAAACACGGTATCCAATGTGTAGTCTTTTATCCCTCACCTGCCTCCTACACTTCCCCCCAAGTCCCCAGAGTCCATTATATCACTCTTATGCCTTTGCATCCTCATAGCTTAGCTCCCACTTGTGAGAACATACAATGTTTGGTTTTCTATTCCTGAGTTACTTCACTTAGAATAATGGTCTCCAACTCCACCCAAGTTGCTGCAAATGCTATTATTTTGCTCCTTTTTATGGCTGAGTAGTATTCCATAGTAAATATATATACCACATTTTCTTTATCCACTCACACTCGTTGGCATTTGAGCTGGTTCCATATTTTTTCAGTTGCGTATCGTGCTGCTATAAAGACACGTGTGCAAGTGTCTTTTTCATATGATTTCTTTTCCTCTGGGTAGATAGAGTCTTCAGCATTTTCTAGGTATATGATCA